>NW_018744591.1:0-600000 GCF_001683475.1 Chenopodium quinoa | reverse complement strand
TAAGCTAATTCATGGCAAGAATTTTGACATAAAGGGTCAAAATATAAAATCCCTAAATTGATTTTTCAAGGGTTTTCACAAAAGAAATTACTCATTTGAAGCAAAATTAAAGGAAACTTTGTAGAGATTCGAAAATGAGGAAGATAGCAAGAGATTTAAATGAATTTAGTGGAGAATTGAGCGAGAAAAGCGCGAAAAACTGCAGTAAGGAGGGCGAACACTACAGCTTAAACATCGTAGCTCGACACCTCACGCTGTGACGCGGTATCTCACCTCATGTCGCGGCATAGATCCACGAACACAGACAACGACGACAGTAGAGGTGAGCTTGACAACAGTAAAATTCGCCGCGACACGGTTCTTAAAGCCGCGACACGGTGTCCTGCAGCGCGCAGCGGGCTGTGTTCACGTGATGAGGTGAAAAGAAAGCGGTATTGCAGCATTGAGAGGCTGAGAAAACCCTCACCAAAACACAGTGACTCGGTGCGACACGCCGTGAAACGGTAACCAAAACCGTGTTACGGTAACCACAGTCGCGACGCGATATTTTGAGCAAAAAAAAAGGGGGGGATAAATCAAGAACAGCAAAATGAAAAAATTGAAATGAAGCAAATGAAATGGAGAAGGAGCTAAGAATACCAATTTAAAGGCAAAGGAAAAGAGATTGTGGCACGACATTATTTCCCGATCCACGGTGACCATTGCCGCGTAACGGTAGAAAATTATGTGGCGTGACTTTATATGCGGGTCAAACGTGCTGAAATCGAAGCCATCGACAAATTCAACAACGAAACGTTTCTCGTGTCACGGGTTATATTACTAGGTGACGGATAAAATGTCGTGTCACGACATTCAGCCACATGGCACGGTGCAAGGCGTAAGGCGCGTGACCCGTATGTTCTCCTGGGAATATTTCTGGCATCTTTGACTAAATGTGAACAATTTTTCGAAATTTTGAGCAGTTATCTTCTTGCTTAAAATACGCGGAAAATTCTAACTTGTAATTATAGGGTACCAAAATTACCATTTTACTCTTAGCAAGCGTCTAAGTCATATTTTTGACATTTTAAACACCCAACATGGTCGGATAGTTGAATTGAAGGTGTGAATCATCTACGACCAACGTTCGGGGACAATCAAACCACCATCATTTCACGGCGCTGTAGACACCTAAAAATGTCTCCCCAAAACCAAACCCGATGATGAACAACCTTTCACCACCATTATTGGTCGGGTTGAGTATTTAATCTTGGAGTGCTTAAATCCATATTTCCATTTTATAAAACAACCCAATTCCTAGCTCATTTCCCCAAATCATAACTTATTTTCCTCTTTTCGTGCCTTTAAAACCAAAATAATTCATTTCATGTCCTTTAAAATCAATCATTTCGTGTCCTTTTTGTAAAAAACATTTAGTCTAGTTTATTTAGGTCCATAATATGGGTCCAATGATTAAATATTTTTATAGGGATTGAAAAAGTCTTTCCAATGATATATTATAAGCCCAAATCTGAGTTATAAAGAATATGTTATGGCCAAAATATTAAACTGAGCCCAAACGGAACCTAAGCCCACCTTACCTACGACCCAATGATCATGTGGAGGGTCCAAATTATTTAATCTCATTCCTAAACCAATTTGGATTAATTATAAGCTTCTATAAGTTTCTTAAAGATATTAATTATACTATTTTAAAAGATAAGATTAAAGAGTTTGAAATTGAATAAAACTTTTCTTTTTGAAAATCTTATTTTCTAATCGAATTGAAAGATGTTCAAAGATAGACATATGTTATTTTCGTGCCTCATATTATTTTATTAAAATCTTATATGGTTGGATAGCACTTGAAATTATATTTTAAATGATATATTACAATATCAATTTCGAGCTATAACGGAAAAGATATGAATAAAATATCAAACTCTATCAAAAACTGACACCATCCCACTATTTCGGACATATCTTTTATTCTACAAAATTTTAAAATATGATTCTAATTGTGTTAGAAAGTAGGTTTAAACAGATTTCCGACGATATATTATTTATCTTATTCCGATATCTGAATCAAGAGATATGATAAAAACAAAAACCGCAAAATCTGTTGTCTGTCGCAATAGTTTATTTCGATTCGAATTCTTATCTATTCTTAATTCTTCGACCCTTCTTTTTCCTTATAATTAGAGGTCATATCTCCCCTTTTTCAATAATCAAAAAGCTTGATTATCAAATAATTATCTTCTCCCTCGTTAGCCTAAACACTAGCCTCCCCATTCTTTCACTATTCCTTCCTTTAAGCACTCCAAGGAGTCCATAAAATACCTAAAGTTCTATACTTTAGCCATGGTGTGATAGGTAGAATTAACTGAGGGTTTGGACCAGATCAACTCTACTTTTAATTTAATTTAATTTAATTTCATTTACATTTAATTTATATTTTTATTAAAGTTACTAACATTTTATTCATGATATAGAATTTTCAAGGAAACACAGAAAGTGAGTAGTTAATCACTTACTTACTCTTATTATTTTATATTGCTAGTATCATGATTAGGGTTATTAATATTTTTTGATTTGACTAACGCTATTATTGTTAAATTGCTTCCAATTTTGATGTTTATTTTATTATATTTATTGATCACCTAATGCATGTTAAAGGAAATAAGTAATTGAAAATCACGCCTAATAAGATAATTTGGACAACCGGCTTAGGTTCCTTTTTAATCTTGTTGTTTAATCAAGTGATCAATACTATTTTAGAATTATATGGTGCATTAATATTAAACCAATTTATCTTAGTAATAGTTTAATTTGGAGCAAATTGAATATTTTTTTTGTATGCCTTTGAGATCGCAGGAATCACTTTTCACTATAAGATTTGAGTAGAGGCCAATACGGGCGAATTTGACTCCATGACTCACTTCGTACCATCATCCCCGATCCTCCTTTCATGGTTTCAAACAATATGGAGTTAGTAATCTCATGGATTATGAATGGGGGTGTAACCTTCATGGATTAATCGTTGTTGCCTTTCGTTGTCCCTTAATCGTGGTTGCCTTAAATGATCCGTGAACGGTTTACAAGTTTCTTGAAACTTGTTGGCGGCTTCTTACTTTCCTTGTCCCTAATCGTATATGTCAATTCCCACTTACTATGAGTGCCAAGCATATTCACCACATGCTTTAATGTAGGCGCACTTCAAACGACGCCTACAATTTGGCGACTCCAGTGGGGAGGATTACTGGTTATTTATCAATTTGAGTGATCGGTATTTAATTAAGATGAGTGGATGAGACTTGAAAGATTATTGAATTGGCATCGTCACAAATGCATATGCTTTTTAGGTTACCTATTTTTCCACAATAGTACGTGTTCTACGTACGTGGCTAGCTCGGGGAATTTAAGCTCTATCAACCCGAAAACGCTCATGGAAATAAGGGTTCATCCGAGTTTTTAAATCCACCCAAACCATGGAGTCAAGTTTGATTTCATGACGAACTCGCGGAGCCGCCCGTTGGCATACACCCTCAAGGGAGGCTGCCTTGCTAACGCGTCCAAAGTCTTAACCATGGTACCCTTTGACACCCAAATAAGCTTGACCATAGTTGAACATAGAACTTGGCTTTAGGTTGCCAACTTCATTGCATCATGCGTTTTTTTATGCGCATTTTTTGTATTGACTTTTTATTTTTATTTTTAGTTTTTTCTCTTGTCATATCCTTTTTTTTTTTATTTAATTCGAGTCATAGTTTATTTATTTATTTATTTATGAGTTAACCCAGATTTTAATTCCTTTATCTTGTGCAAGAGTCAACTTGTTGTGGTCAGAGTCGGAGTTCTAAAAGAGTTACATGTCGTGCCACCTATGGATCTGTAGCCCTGAGTTTTATCTTTAATTTAGAGTTATTTTCGTCCGAATAAAATTCACAGATAAAAAGTTATATCCGATATACTACAGCCTGTTCATTTTAGGTGTCTTTTTAGCGTCAACTTTCTTATTATTTTTTTAATTTTTTAATTTTCCTTCATATATTTTCTCGTCAAGCTAGTCTTAGCCAAGTCCTTTGATTTGTGCCAACTTGAATAACATAGGATTATATATTTTATTTATTTTTTTATATCCATGAGTACTAACTTTTCTAGAATTCTAGTCCTCTTCCTAGTTTCTTGTGATTTTTTGTGCTAACCTTAACATGTGTTCTTTGTCTTTGATTGTTGTTGATCTTATTTATGACTAATATTGCCAATGGACCATTTTAACCTAGTAAATATCATAAACATTAAAATTAGAAAAAAATTAATCAAGTTAGTTTGTCCTTTTGTCGTCCGTGCTATTTGGTCATTGGGTCCTTTGTTTTTACAACGTCCTCATGTCTAGCCATGCGATCATACCACGAGTCTTAGTCAACTCACCTAATCACACATGTTGAGTCATTGCACACACTTTGTCTTCGAGTAATGCACTATATTGTTTATGATCGTATATTAGGACCATGTATTGCGTCGTTTTCCGTCGTAATAGGAATGAGTGGAGTTTTTCCCATCAGTTTTCAAAATTGTTTCTTACACTTTTCCTTTCCAATTCGAGTATTGAGTGAATACATTAAGTGAGTTCATCCTTACATATTTATTGAGTCTAAAATCACTAGGCAATAGTTGGAAGAATAAGGGGAATGTAATTCCTTCCTTCTTTCCTTCCAATCAAAGCATCAACAACAAGAAACTTTTTTCCTCACTAGGCGGCAAGAAGTAACTCATAAACAGCCATGAAAACAATGCACGATGCAAGCTTCTCACCAAAATTTTATGTTTTCTTCTTTTTTTTTGTTTCAAACCCTACTCCTTAAAAAGTCTAGCCTAGGTTCTCCTTATCCATGTGTCTATATGTTACATTTCTTACCTTCTTCATAAATGAGCATCTCTTTCTTACATTCGATCATGTGATAAGCAAAAAAAAAAAAAAAAAAGAAAAAAAAATAAAAATCAATTGTCCAACGATCCGAACACAAGATATACCAATGATTTGAGGTACCTTTGCAACCCATTCATTCCCCATTAACCACTCTCAATCACATATTCACTTCTTCATCAATCACTTTGAGCCTCTTCTAACAATTGACCATTTTTTATTCAACCCACATTCACTTAACCTTGGGATGGAAAGATGTGCAATTTGTGTAATAGTCAGAAAGCAAGTTTAAATTAAAAAAAAAAGAATAAGTAAATAAAAAAAAATGTCTAAAAGGAAAGTGTTCCAATGTCTTCGATATGACACGTCTTGAATTGCGTCCCTCATCGAGTGCTTGGTACCGTGCCTGAGAAACATGACTGCTAAGTGAGTGACGGAACGTATGATCCGAGATTGTCTACATTGATTCAAAAGAATAAAAAAAAGAAAAGACATTCAAAATAAAAAAATTTATGAAAAATAAAACTTGCAAAGTCCAATACATAATTGCATATCTTGAGGGGCTTCTCTCGGGTCTTGAGCCTTTTAACCCTTTCTTCCTTAAACCATCACCATATTACAGCCCTAGAAAGACCTCTTTGAGGTGTACATACACTTGTGCAAAGTTCGGCTAGAGCTACGTTTGGCTTGATTCCTAACGAATACGTAGGCAACCTCACATCGAGGTGCGGCCACATTCACATTCATATTCATATCCATGCATGATCGAGTCAAAGAATATCCAATTCTTACCCCTACCCATTTAGAGCTAGACTTGGGGGCTTGAACCCACATCACATTAGCTTACCCAGCCTAAAGAGTCATCATCTTTGACTCTTTTCACATATATTTCCATCACCATAACCCTTGCAGCCAGCCTTAGTATCATATTCACACACTTCACTCACACATCCATATCTATATCATCATTCCCTTAGTAACTCTTTATCGTGAAATCTTGTTTCCCCACTGTTCATGTTTCATCATCTTTCAAGACAACATTCATTAATAGAAACATTGTATACTTTCTTAGCTTCCTGACCTGAGCAATGTTCATTGTTTCACGCATTATATAATGTGCTGAGCAACATTTATATACTTTTTTAATCATACAAAGCATATCTTCCCTAGCTCCTTGACCTAAGCAACGTTCATAATCACTTCATCTATATAGGTGCTTAGCTTCCAAACCTAAGTGACGTTCAAGATCGATTCTTTACACCATATATGATGCTTAGCTCCATGACCTAAGTTCATTCATCTATCGTGTCACATGATGTAATTGTCCTTAGCCTCTTGGCCTAAGAACATGCATCATGTATACATTATTTTCAAGACAAGCAATTCAATCCTTATGATTCATTTTGTCTTGCTCAAGGAGGAAGTTCAAAAATACTTCCCTTTTTCATTATTTTCTTTAGGGGAAGTTCAAAAACTTTTTCAAAATTTTTATCGAGGAAAGTTCGAAAACAAAACTTCATTTTTTGCGTCTTTCTTTTTCAGGAGAAAGTCAGTACCTTCCACTCGTCTCATGACAAAAATGACGAAATTGTTTTGCTTTTGCATTTTCTGTTTCTTGTGTTTGCACACACAAGCACACCATATACACACACAACTATAAGTAATACACATGTCATGTCATGTCAAGTCAAGCTTGTTCAAGTTAGTTGGTAAAGTCAATCATAGTTTATATGAGTCCCTTGGCAAATTTTATTTTGCAGGTCTCAATTACAGCCCATGTCCGGGGACAAGCGAACCATCTACAACCCACGTTTGGGGATAAGCGAACCATTTACAACCCACGTTCGGGGACAAGCAAACCATCTACAGCCCACGTCCGGGACAAGCGGACCATCTACGGCCCACGTTCGGGCACAAGCGAACCATTTACATCCCACGTTTGGGGACAAGCAAACCATTTACAGCCCACGTTCGGGGACAATTGAACCACCATCATTTCATGGCGCAAGGTTCTCAATACACAAAGACTTGCAATCTTATTAGACAAGTTTTTCCTCAAGCATGGAAAATTGTCACTCGTTGCCATCTCTCAAAGCGAAGAAGTCAGCGATTACATCATCTGTCGACTTTCCTCAAGCATGGAAAGTATCTAACCTGGCGGGTTTCTTTAAGCATAGAAAACTGCTAAAATCATCTGTCGACTTTCGTCAAACATGGAAAGTATTATCGGTGGGTTTCTTCATGCATAGAAAACCATCAATTCATATGTCAACTTTCCTCAAGCATGGAAAGTACCATCCGGTAGATTTCTTCAAGCATAGAAAGCTACCAAACTCATCTGTCGACTTTCCTCAAGCATGGAAAGCTTTTCAACAAACTTCATCCGATGGATTCCTTCAAGCATAGAAAGCTACCAAACTCATTTGTCACTGATACGCTGGTGTTAGATGAGCATTCTATCCATTTACTCTTTTATCTTTAGAACTTCTTAAATCATTCTCCGTCCCTATCGACTACTTTGACTATCATTTTCGAAACTGAGGTTTCTACAAACTTAGTCAAAGTGGGGGCTTCTGTAGACACCTAAAAATGTCTCCCCAAAACCAAACAAGATGATGAACAACCTTTCATCGCCATTATTTGTCGGGTTGAGTATTTAATCTTGGAGTGCTTAAATCCATATTTCCATTTCATAAACCAACCCAATTCCTAGCCCATTTCCCCAAACCATAACTTTTTTTCCTCTTTTAGTGCCTTTAAACCCAAAATAATTCATTTCACGTCCTTTAAAATCATTCATTTCGTGTCCTTTTTGTAAAAACCTTTAGTCAAGTTTATTTTGGTCCATTATCTGGGTCTAATAATTAAATAGTTGGATGGGGCTGGAAAAGAGCTTTCCAATGATAAATTATAAGCCCTAATCCGAGTTATAACGAAAAAGGTTATGGCAAAAATATTAAACTGAGCCCAAACGGAACCTAAGCCCACTTTACCTACGACCCAATGATCATGTGGAGACTCCAAATTATTAAATACCATTCCCAAACTAATTAGGATTAATTAGAAACTTCTATAATTTTCTAAAAGATCTTAATTATCCTTTTCGAAAAGATAAGATTAAAGAGTTTGAAATTGAATAAAACATTTCTTTTTGAAAATCCTATTTTCTATTCGAATTGAAAGACGTTCAAAGATAGACAGATATTTTTTTTTTTGCCTATTTTTTTTTATTGAAATCTTATATGTTTGGATAACCCTTGAAATTATCTTTCCAATGATATATTATAATATCAATTCCAAGGTATAACGGAAAAGATATGAATAAAGTATCAAACGCTATAAAAAACTGACACCATCCCCCTATTCCGGACATATCTTTTATCATACAAAATATTTAAATCTTATTCTAGTTGGGTTAGAAAGTAGATTTCAACAGATTTCCAACGATATATTATTTATCTTATTCCAATTACTGAATCAAAAGATATGATAAAAACAAAAAACGTAAAATCTGTTGTCTATCGCAATAGTTTATTTTGATTCGAATTCTTATATTTTCTTAATTCTTCGACCCTTCTTTTTCCTTATAAATAGAGGTCATATCTCCCCTTTTTCGATCATCAACAAGCTTGATCATCAAATCATTTTCTTCTCCCTCTTTAGCCTAAACACCAGCCTCCCCATTCTTTCACTATTCCTTCCTTTAAGAACTCTAAGGAGTCCATACAATACGTGAAGTTCTATACTTTAACCAAGGCGTGATAGGTAGAATTAATTGAGGATTTGGACCAAATAAACTCTACTTTTAATTTAATTTAATTTCCATTTGATTTATATTTTTATTGAAGTTACTAACAGTTTATTTATGATATAGCAATTCAAGAAAACAGGAAAGTGAGTAGTTAATCACTTACTTACTCTTATTATTTTGTATTGCTAGTATCGTTATTACGGTTATTATTATTATTATTTTATTTTTCTAACGCTATTATTGTTAAATTGTTTCCAATAATGATGTTTATTTTATTACATTTATTGTTCACCATATTGCATGTTAAAGGGAATATGTAATTGAAAATCACGCCTAATAAGATAATTTGGACAACCGGCTTAGGTTCCTTTTTAATCTTGTTATTTAATACAGTGATCACGAACTAACATTTTCTGCAATTATCGGTGTATACAGAGTGATTTAGAATTGCAGAACGTCTTAAATCATTCTTTGTCCCTATCGACTACTTTGACTATCGTTTTCGAAACTGACGTTTCTACAAACTCAGTCAAAGTGGGGGCTTCTGTAGATACCTAAAAATGTCTCCCCGAAACCAAACCCAATGATGACCAATATTTAACCGCCATTATTGGTCGGGTTTAGTATATAATCCCGAGAGTGCTTAAAATTCATATTCAATCAAATTCAGTTCACAAAATAGTTAACGGGTTAGTCCTAATGTTTAGACATAGCATAGTTCAATTTTTATTTTGGCCCAAACCTTTTAATTCATTTCACATTATTTTAGCCCAATTAATAAATAATAAACCTGAAATAGCCTGAAATTATGAATCAACACTTAAAAAGGCTGAACGTAATTAGTGTAAAGATGTATTTGGACGAAAAGGGAAGCAGAGTCTGCCGTGTCATGGAAAATTGTGCCGCGTCACGGGAAATATTGTCGCGCCACGACATATTCTCCCGTGACACGGTGCTTATCCGTGACATGGGAGACCTTCGTGTCTTTTCCGCGTAAACCCTTCACGCGTTTTTAACTTTCGAAGGTTTATTGTTTCTCGCGATGCTCCAGAATGTCCCGCGTCACACAAGGTTTCCCTGTGTCACGACGTATTTTTTCATGTCATGACATTATTTGTCGTGTCGCGGCAGTGTTTTTAGGGTTTTATCCCTTTTAGGGTTCCGTGTGTTCCCCTCTACTAATTTTCACTATAAATACCCCCTCATTTTTGATGTACATGGCATCAATTAATTCTCTCTTCTCTCTTCAATGCTCTAGCCTAAACACTAGCCTACCTTATTGTTTCAAAATTCCTTCCTTAAGCACTCTTAGGAGTCCGTACTTTACTCGAGGTTCTGTCCTTAAACTAAGACATGAAAGGTAGAATTGTTTGAGGGTTTGACCCCAAATCAACTCTATTTAATTTAATTTTATTATTGTTTTATTTATTTCCTTGAAGTTACTAACTCGTTTATTGTTTTATAGTTGCAAGAAAACAAAATTAAAGAAAGAATTATGTTCCTTTTATTTCTATTAATTTTCTAACGATTTATTATTGAATTGCTTCCAATATTAATGTTTATTCTATTATTTTTTATGATCATCATATTGCATGTTAAAGGGAATATGTAATTGAAAATCACGCCTAATAAGATAATTTAGACGATCGGTTTAGGTTCATTTTTACTCTTTTTATTAATCGAAGTGATCACTAATATTCTAGAATTATGTGTTGTATTAATATTCAACCAATTTAGCATAATAATAGTTTGGAGTGAATTTAATATTTTGTTTGCATGCCTTTGAGATCGCATGAATCACTTTTCATCATAAGAATCGAGTAGAGGCCAATACGAGCGAATGTGACTCCATGACTCACTTTGTACCATCATCCCTGATCCTCCTTTTGTGGTTTTGAACAATTTGGAGTTAGTAATCTCACGAATTATGAATGTGGTGTAACCCTCACAGGTTAATCATAGTATCCTATCGTTGTCCCATAATCGTGGTTGTCTTACATGATCCGTGAACGGTTTATAAGTTCCTAAAAAAGGTTGTTGGCGGCTCCCTACTTTCCTTGTCCTTAGTCGTTGTCCCTAATCATATTTATTAATTTCCACTTCATATGGGTGCCAACCATATTCACAACATGCTTTAACGTAGGCACACTTCGAACGACGCCTACAAGACCTATGATGGTACTGCCAACCCACATACCACCTTTTGCCATACACCCACCTCATGTAATTACAGGGTTTGAATGATGCTGCATGGTGTCGTTGCTTCCCAGCAACCCTGAAGAGCATAGCCCAACAGTGGTTTGGCAATCTGCCGGCAAGATGTATCAATAGCTTTAAGACGCTTGCGTTCTTATTTGCTTTTAACTTCTCTATGAACATCATTGCAAAGAAAACGAGCCTTAATCTAGGAACGTGCAGCAGGGGGATAGAGAAGGGTTGCGCTCCTACGTCAAGAGGTTCAATCTGTCGAGAATTCAAATCCAAGGATTGTTAAACGAGGTAGCTAATATAGACTTCTTCAAGGGTTAGAAGGACAGGTTGACTTTGAAGTTCAAACTCATCCGCAAGAAAATCTTCGTCCTCCAAGGAGCCCTAATGGAGGTGTAAGCCTTTTTACAGGAGACCGAACTCTACTCCTCTAATAAGCAGTCGGACTCAAAAAAGTCTGACAGGCAGAAGGAGAGTCGGCCTGCTCAGCCGTCTCTAAAACCTGAAGAGAGCAAAAAGAAAAAAAAAAGATCTAGGCATTTGATAACTTCGATTAGCCGGCCCAAAAGAATAAAAAAAAAATGGAAACCGTACGTTTTAAGGTACAAGTTCCACAAGGACAGCTACTCCATCCTCATGGATATAAAGGATCGGCTGACTCTGGAGAAGCCGACTCCAATGAAAGGTTCCGCTGAAAATCGAAAAAAAGGCATTGCCATTATCATGAGGATATTAGCCATGACACTAACGACTGCTTCAGCCTTAAGCGGACGCTTGATCGGCTGGCCGACAAAGGAGCGTTGAAGTCCTATGTGAAGTCTAAAGTGACTTCCAACGCGAATCCGAGGCAGTCTAGCAAGAAGACTCCCTAGCCTACTGGTAGTTCCAAAACTGATGAGGAGCCGGTCTACACAATAGCAGACGTATTTGTCGGTGGTGGCCCGACTATGCGGGGCACCAACGGTTCACTCTGTTGAAGAGGGACAGGCAACTAGAACATCTGCCTTCCTCAAAGTCATCATCATTAAAAAGGACAGAGGCAAAGTCCGTTAGCCACATGATGACCCCGTGGTCATAGAATGCAAAGTGGCAAACCAAAAGGTTGGTCACATATTGATTGACAAAGGAAGCTTCTCAGACATCATCATCCACAAATGTCTCTCCAACCTCAAATTAGGCAAGAATACATGATGGATGTCTCTCATTCCCTTGTTGGGTTTGGAGGAAGAGTTATGCACCCAGTCGAACGGATAGATTTGCTTGTCCGTCTGGGAGAGAAAGGAAGCGGCTGGCACATGACCATCCGTGTTCAGGTGGTTGAAGAGATGATCGCCTACAATCTCATTCTTGGCCGACCAACTCTTAACGAGTGCAAGGTCGTCATCATCCCTTCCCTTATGTTAGTCCAGTATGAGAAGGATGATGGAGCTGTTGGCTCCCTAAACGGGGACCAGAAGACGGCTCGAGAGTGCTACCTCTCGGATGTCAAGCCCGCGCCAGCTACAGCCAGACGGGGCAAAGAGCTAATAGACCTTGATAAAATCAAGGATGACCATCCGACTCCACTAGCCGCCAAGAAAAGATAAACTGATCAGTTGGTGGTGGTTAAAAAAGAAAAGCAATAGCAATCACTGACTGGGGAACGGTCAGATGACCTCTGTTCCCAGCCGGCTTGAGAGCACATTGATATTCCTCTGGACGACAGTCGGCCAGATCAAACTGTTAAGATGGGGACGACTGCTTTTGCTAAGTTGGGTGCAAGCTTGCACCATCTGCTGAAAGAATTCAAAGACATCTTTTCCTTTTAAGTGGAGGAGATTCCAGACATCAGCCCGCTGGTTCTTAATGTCCACAAACTCGCTGTGGATCCTAAAAAGAAGCTTATTCGGCAAAATAAAAAACCATGACGAGGAGAGAAGTTTGGTGGCAGCTGTAGAAGTAAAAATGTTGTTCGAACCGTCTATGTCAAGCGGACGAAAACAAGCCGCAGGCGGGAATGTTCTTTTGAGGAAAAGTAAAAGATTCTCTCAGATTCTCTCAAGTTCTTTTTCGTTAATATGCAAAAAAATGAGGGGCAATGATAATATTTAAAGAGGGTGAATCCAAGGGCAACCCTGTAAATTACCCAGATGGGTGAATAGTAAAACTGACCACCCAATGCATATGGGACAAATGTCACAGATGCCCCGTGACAAGCCACGTCATATCTGTGAGGGGCAAATGTTTTGTGTAAAATTACCCAAGACATGTGGCCCTATCATAAGCTGACATGTGTCAGCCTCCGGGAGGCCCAAATGGATCTTTCATTTAATGACACGTGTTAGTCAGATAAAAGGGAGAAAAGGCTGCCATTCTGGCCCAAATCCCGAAAAAGTCGTATTACGGTGCAGCCCACCAAATTAGGTAAGAATGACCTAAGGAGGGGAACTTTTCCCAATGTCTGTATAAATAGGTAGATTCCCCCCATTTATGGGGCAGATATATTTATTACAATATTCCTGACATTCTCTTACATCAGAGAAAAGTACCTTATCTCAGAATCCGAGAAGATATTACTTTACCTTTCTGCATTTTTTACACTCTCCAGCACGTACTAACTTGATTGTCGAAGGCGGAGGTCGAACCAACCAAAGTCTCTGTTATTTTGTAGGTACAGGCGCTACCCGACCATTCTTTAAGTTGTAACTCTCTGGAGGGACTAAAACACCCAATACAGTATACGCCTGCACCAGACAGAAAACATCAAATTCATGTAGCAGCGGATTACTTGACGAAGTGGGTGGAGGCAGAGGCGGTAAAAAACATCAAGCAAAGTATTTCATCACTTTCATTTGAAAGAAAATCATCACCCGGTTTGGGGTACCTATGTCTATGGTTTTTGACAACGACCCTCAGTTTAAGATGCCTTAGCTTAAGAATTGGTTGGGAGATCAAGGGATCCCACATTGCTTTGCATAAGTCGGTCGATCCAAAGCAAACGGCCAAGTTGAAACCTTTAAGAAATTTATCTCAGACGATATTAAAAAGGAAATTGAAAAGGCTGGTGGTTTATGGGCAGAAGAATTAATTCATGTCCTATGGGCCATTTGGAAAACTGAAAAAGGGGCAACAGGTAAAACCTCATTTCTCATGGTTTATGGTGCTGAAGCCGTCTTGCCCTTTGAGCATTATGAGCCGACTCTGCGAGTCATGCTATACGATGAAGAGGCAAATTGGGAGGCCATGCGGCTAACATCGGACTCACTCCCAGAATGCAGGGGCAATGTTGCCTTTCGTCATGAGATTTACCGTCTGAGAATGACCCGTGCCTACAACAAGAGAGTGTATAAACGACCCTTGAAAGTGGGGGACTTTGTGTTGCGTAAAATAGTGGCAACCGGTAGAGCCAATGAGTAGGAAAATTTAACTCCTAATTGCGAAGGTCCCTACCGGATCTATGAAGAAGTAAGAGAAGGCACCCACCATCTGGAAACTCCAGATGGTAGGCGACTTCCCTTAACTTGGTCGTTGAAACTAATCCTCCCTCGGTTAAACTAAATTTATAAACACTTAACCAACCTAAATACTTGTATAGAGGCAAGTCAAGGGTCGAACCCAAAGGAACAGTAATGTTCAAGCGCTCTTAATTATGCGCTTAAGCTAGGTTGAAGACAAAGATAAAGAGAGAACACTAACCAACTACCAAAGAAAGAAACAAAACAAATAAAGCACTAGGAACGGGGATTATCAAGTAACCATGACAATTATAGCAATCGGGAACAAGATGCAAATCAATGGTTGCAAAGACGATTGGTAAGAGCAACCAAAAGAGCTCGACAAACCATCTCCTAGAGGTCTAACTAGGGCCAACTACGAAAGACACTAACTAGGAACGTCACAAATCAAACTCAATCGATAGTTGCAAGCTACAAATCAATGGTCCATATCAATGTAGACTCACAATGCAATCTAGCATAATTCTCAAGGCCTATCGAATTACACACATGCACAATTTCCATTAATCACTTTAATCTCAACAATTAATTAACACAATCCATAAATTAAGCACAATCAAACAATCATACAAGTCTCACCCAATCCCTAGCCAAACAAGTACTCTAACATCATCATCTAATAAAAAAAAATAAAAAAATCAAGAATCAACAATATATGAAGAACAACTACACTAATCAAGCATCAAACATCAAAATCAATCCAAACAAACTTGAATATTAAACAAAGTAATAAAATGAGATAGTGTTAGAAATGCTCATTGATAATAGAGAAGATCTTCAACACAATTGTCACCATTGAATTTTCAATCTCTCAATCACCATTGAAATTCCTCACTTTTTCTCTTTAAAATCTACTCCCAACTAACCCTAAAACTAGAGAGAGAAGCTCTCAACTAAGCTAAAATTATGATCTAGATTCAATCTAAATCTTGTTAAAAAAATTGGGTTACAAATAGGTAGTTATAGAAGGCGCGAAATGAAGATGAGCAAAACAGGGACCCTAAGGGGCGTGGTCGCGCCACTGTTTAGCTCGGCCGTGCCATTGTGCTGCGCGCCCGCGCACCCGCTCTCTTGTGGGTTTCTTCAGTTCTTCTTAAGGGTTCGTGCGTTCGTTAAGGTCTTAGAATGAGTGCACCGAATGATGATGATGGACACCAAGAGTGGCAGTCCCAAAAAGCACATGATTGTGCTAGTGTGTACAAGGCTCGTTCTAAGGAAACACATGACAAACTTATTGAGAAGAAAGATTTTTGTGTTGATGATAAATTGCTTCTATACAAATGAAAAATGAAGTTTTTTCCCTGAAAGCTTATGTCATGATGGAGCGGTCCCTATTTGGTCAAGAGTGTCTTTCCAAGTGGTGTTAGAGAGATTTCGATGGTGGATTCTTCTTCTTCGTTTAAAGTTAATGGCTATCGCCTCAAGAAGTATTTTGATGGGTCTTTTCTTGGCCTTGCTCACTCTTTGCTTCTCCGACAACCACCTTGAGTGGGTGGTAATCGTCAAGCTAACGACATTAAACATCACTTACGGGAAACAACCCGTATTTTAAACCTCTCTTCACATTTCTTTTCTTTCTTTTATTTTTGTTTTTATTCTTTGTTTTTACTATTTTTCTTGTTTTTGTTTGTTTTATTGGTTCTTTTCCATCATCAACTATGGATAAAGGGTGAATGATAAGAAGAGTGCAAGAAGAAGAGTTTGAGATGCAGGGGGAGGGCACCCCGCGGGCATGGAGAGGCCGCGGGGGTTCCGAGCTTCAAAATAAAAATTTTTGCAAATTTCAACCAAGAACTCTCCGCGGTTGTCCCGCGGGCTGAGGGGATAGGTCGCGGGTCATTTAGAGAAGGCGTGACTCCTCGTTGAAGCAAAAACTAGAGAAAACTTTCAGTTTGTAGCTGCAGGCTACCCGAGGGCGCGAAAAATTTGGAGTGTCCGCGGAACCTTATCCAGGTAAAATAACCAAATCTTTCAAGGAACCGCGGGCTACCCGCGGGTTCCCTACGGGCGCGACGAGCTTGGTTTATTTCACTCGGCTGATTTCTTTTTCTCTCTCCTCTCTTATTTTCCCCTTCACTCATATTTTACACTCTTTCTCTCTCATCTGTCCTCTCAAACCCTAACCCCCAATTCATAATTTTCACATCAAATTGCTTGATTTCACTCAAATTTTCACCTTAATATCTTACATTTATCCATTGTCATCAAGTTTGGAACATTTTTCTCTTGATTTTTCGGGAAAATTCGGGTTTTTGAAGCATTTTCAAGCTTGCTTGGTGCTAAGTCCGTTTTTGGTGTTCTAGTGCTTCATTGTGTCTACAACTTTGGTATAATCTTAATCCTTGCTCTATTTTTGTTGATTTTTATTGATTTTATGCATTAATTTTGGTATACCTTGGTTTAGAATGCATATGATGATTATGGATATTCGTTTGTTGATTTTGTAATTGTTTTGAATGATTTGGGTTTCCTTTTGATATTGATTGTTAATTGTGTTGGTTGTTGTTTGTATTTTGGTTGTTTGAAATAGGTACCTTGTAGAATTGGGGGTGTTATGTAGTTGTGTGGAGTATTGGTGGTGAAATTGGTTTTGAGAAGTTGTTGGTGGGATTTCCTTTGAGCTTTTTGGTGTTTTTGATTTGGTAATCATGTATTTGTTAAGAAAAGCCAAAAGTAGAAAAAAACGTTCCCATCAATCACCCGGCCAATCTTCTCAAATCCAACCTCCTAATCCCAATACTTAAGATACTAACCCACCTCCACCTATTCCACCTCTCAAATTCTACAATCGATCTGAACAAGCTCAAATCTCAAAAGTTTAGACCGACTCGGAATTACTATCGTGATGAAATGGTGAAGTTAGGATTTGAATCCGACCTTGACATCCTCTTCCATAACGTTCGTTCGATTGAGTTTGTTTGAACTGCTCCTAGAACATACTTGAAACCCACCATCGAATTTTTCTCAACATTGAATTTAATCGGGTGGGGGATTCAGATTATCTCATTTCATTCCAGCTGTTTAATGTCAAACACACTTTAAACCTCTTTGAATTCAATGAAGCTCTCGGGTTCAACCCTCATGCAGATATTCATGAGCCATTCCTTTTAAACCAGGCCACTTATAATGAGGTTGCTTGGTGGCGAACCATTGCTCATAAAAGAACTTTTGATTCCAAAAACTCAATTGCTAGTGAAATCATTCATCCGGCCCTTAGAATTCTTCATAGGGTTCTTGGTTATGTCGTATTCAACAAGAAAGATCTTGGTAAGCTTTCTAGAGAAGAGATCATGGTTTTTGGATGGCCACCAAATCAGATCTTGGGCCACGGGTTAATTTTGGATACATTTTCATGGAGTATTGCCAGCAGATTATTGGTAGGGTTAAAACCGGTGAAATTCATTGTGGAGGGATGGTGACAAGGTTGATAAATCGTTTCAAGCAAGACGGGTTCTTGAAGTTTTGCACTCCGGTTGGAGGGAGTGAAGACACGTTACTAAATTTGAAGCAACTTGGCACTCTTCGCTTTAGTAATAGTACAAGGAACACCGATATTTATTCTTGGCTAGTGTGAAATGAGCACTACTGCTTGCTCCCAAACCTGGATGCCACTTCTATTGACTTGGAGGCTAGGAATGTTTGGATTCCTCCTAAGGATGCGAGGCAAGTTGTGGTGGATATGGAGGAGGATGGATGAGGATGCCAATGATGTTGTTGATGGTGATGGTGATGGTGAACAACAACAACAACAACAACAACAACAACAACAACAACAACAACAACAACAACAACAACAACAACAACAACAACAACAACAACATCGAGGTAGAAGACTACATCGACAACATCAAGACTACCAACAAGATCCCTACCTTTGGGAAATGACGGCAATGCGAGAGAAAATGGAGCGCATGCAAGGTATGTTTGCCGGTAACCAAAACTTGTCTTTTCAAACTAGTGCCTTATACGATGCTAGTGTACGTAGGGGGGAGGTCACTCCTTCGGTTAACTACCCTTATGAGACGGCCCAACTAGGGCCCGTTCCATCTTGGGGTGGTGACAACCTCCCGACGTACCCTTATTGGAAAGAGGTCTTAAGCCCCAATGTGCCTAGGCGTGATTTCCCTAATGAGTCCGGTCATTATGACTACCGGGTTTTGGGGGGGGGGGAGTGACTATAGGGGTGATCCCAACTACCCCTATGTTCACCCCACTCACCCGAGCTTTGCATCCAACCGAAGCCATATGACCAATTGTCCGCATCCCAACTCGACCTTTTTAAAGGTCATTATGGGTGGCCACCCGGTTACACCGGTGGTTGGGATCCTTATGGCCCCCCATCGGGTTTCTCTTATGATGGGGATGCAGATGATAGCGGTGTCGGGCCTAGTGGCCATTAGTTTCCCTTTGGGTTGTTTATTTATCCCTTTTCGATACCTCTCCTATAGTTGCCTTTGTATGAGGAGAGGTGTTGAAAAGGGTGTTTTAGGGTAGGTTTGGGAGAGGCACCTTGGACTTGTGGGATATGTTTGAAAAGTTTTTGTTCGGTTTTCTTGCTTTGCTTTTGGTAGGCTACTTGGTATGTTCTCTATTATGTTGTCTTACTTTTGATGTTGTTATTTTGGGATTTCTACGATTGATGATGATGATGTTTTTCTAGGTTTTTGTATATAGTTTTCTATTGAGTTTTCTTTTATTTGCTTTTGTTTGGAAGTTACTAACAATTTTCTTTGTATATAGTTCTTTTTTTTTCTTCTCACCGTGCTATATTGCTTAAGCTTTGGATTTCGACGATTCATAAGGTGCTTTTTCACCTTGATTATGTAGCATAGCTTTGGCGCCCGGTGAGATCTTTCTATATCTCTTCACTTTCTTTTCTTGGATGCTTAGTTTAGGATTAGATTAAGGATGATTTGAGTGGTTCTAGGATGTTTTCTTTGTAACACCTAGCGTGTTTGGGGTCATTTGCGTTGTTGCCGAATGACCACTTGTTTGACGATTGGGTATTACTTGTATTTGCTTGCATTCTTGTGCTTTTCTCTCTTTATTTTGATTTTTAGCTCTTTTCCTTCTTTCATATACATATAAAACATTTTTGAGGCTACTCTTTTTCTTTTTGCTTGTTTTGCTCTTTTCTTTGGACATTCTACAACTCGGAAATTCGCCTTTGCATGTAGCTTTCCTATGTTTTATTGGTGTGCATGTTTTGAGAATATTTGCTATTGACTCTAGGATAGGGTATACTAAGGTAGAGGTTTAGACCTTTTGGGGCCTTGAAGCCGGATTCCGTTGGGTTTGTGGTAAGACGGAGTTGCTTCCTTTGGTTGATTTGATGCCTTTAGTGAGTTTTTGCTACATCCATGTGAGGTTCATTATTTTTCAAGCCTTCAACATATATTTGCATGAGCGGCATGGATCATTGACTATTGCGGACCTAATCTAGAATCTTGACTCATAATTCTCAAACTCGAGACCGAACCAACTAGGAAGGACAAAGGCATCTTTTCGGGGTGGTAATTTTTCATTTTTAAGACTTTTCTTTCATTTTAGTTCATTGGGTTTACATTTTCCTTCTTTCTAACCATTTGGGCCTTTTCCCTTCTTTTCAAGCCACATCTTTAGATCTTGAGCCTTTTGTTTCATTTTCGTTTCCATTATTGGTTTTTGTGAAGCAATTTATTTTTATTGTTGGAGTTTGTGGTGAAGAAGTTTGGGTAATTAGTTCTCTTCAAAGCAAGTTTATGTTGTGATATTTGTGTGAATAATGGCAAGTGAATAAAGTAAAATCCGTCCAAGGTAAAACAAAAAGTAAGGACAATGCATTGCAAATTTGTAAAAGTCGTCCTAAGATAAATAGGCATGGACAATTGCTTTGAAAGACATGAAAATACAAAAAAAAAAAAAGAAAATACAAAAATAAAAAAATAAAAAGTGAAAATGAGAAAATCCAAAAATATTTTGATGTAATTTCTTTTCCCTTTTCAAGCATTGAGGACAATGCTTCCTTTTAGCTTGGGGGAGAAGCCCTTACGCTTTTTGTATATGTGCTTGTGTATATAGCTTTGAATAAGCTTGGGGGTGTTAGTTTGTTTTTGTTTGGTGACTACTTGATTGTGATTCTAAGAAAGGGCCCGTTCTTTGCTTCACTTTTAGTTGTACCACCAAATTTTAAAAAGTTTAGCCTTCCCCTAACCTTTTACCCTTATATTACAACCTTTGGAGAAGTCCTTTCGACCTAGTGGTCGAGTCATATACAGAGGGAGGGCATTATGAGTTAAAGCCTAAGGAAAAGGGATGCAAGGTCAAGATGTCAAGAAACTCTCAAATTCTACTCTTTTTTCGGTTCCTTCGAGGAACCATAGGGACGCTTACTAAGGGAAGATTTGAAACCATAGGGAGAACGCGGCTAGATTGGTTGGGATGAAAGTAGATTGCGTCTCTTTAGTTCTCTACTCTTAGCATACCTTATGTTTCAATCAACCATGAATATCTTGAAGCATGCATACCTATTCAATATAGAAAAGTTTTTATGCATTTGCATTTGACCTTTTGTGAAAGTCCTTGTCAAGAGCTAATTGTTTGAATCTTTGTTTTACTTTTTTTTTCTTTATAAATGATTTTGCCTCATTTTATTTCAAAAGAGTTGTGGGTTAAACTCTTAGGAAACCCTTACGAGACCTCACTCGTCCTCATAAGCGACTTTGGGGTATAAAGGGCTTGTTTTGGCTAAAAACAACCGTGATTCCTACGATAGTGAGTCTTAGTGTATATTCTTCTTCTCTCTCTTTTTATGCTTAAATAAACCCTCCTTATTCCTTTTTAGCCTTTGTTTTGCCTAGGACGAGCAAAAGTCTAGCTTGGGGGAATTTGATGAGTGTCATTTATGGCACTCGTAGGGTAGTGTTTTAGGATATTTTCACTATATTTTTCATGTTTTTCTTTTATCATTTTGGTCATTTATCCCTTAGTTTCACTATTTCTTCTTCCTTCGTGTTTTACTTTCCTTTATGTGCTTTTCTTCGTGTTTTCCTTTTATATTGCTCTTTTTCTCTTCTATTTTCTCTCTTTGGTCTCTTTTGTAGGTGCCTAAGGACTTAGCTTCGCAAAGGATTCAAGAGGAGCAAAAAGAGCTAAGCAATGGAGTTTCAAGCCTCTTGGAGAGGGCTTGGAGTAGGCTCGGAGAGGGTGCTCCACTTCTAGGGCTGCGGGCGCGGGTTATATACATCATTTTGGTGATTTTAGGCAGGAATCCTCCGCGCCTTGGCCGCGGGCGCAAAGGATCTGGAGAGATCGCTCCGGAATAGAGAGACCGCGACCCCCTGCTTCACCTAGAATAGGGTATCTGCCTTGCCCTAAGCCGCGGGCGCGGGTTTTATCCCAGATTGCCCGCGGAGTTAGTTATGGGTTGCGTAACCATTTGTGCGCGTCCGCAAGATCTTCTTGGAGTGCGCGGCCGATCAGTTTTTCTTCTTTGTCCATAAATACTCTTTTAAATCCTTTTGAAGGCCAACTTTTTAGAGAATATTTCATTTGCTTAGTTTTTAAAGAGAGAAACTAGAGAGAAGTTAAAGAGAAAGTAGAGATTATAATCTTTGGATTTGATTTGTAGGAGTTATCACACAAAGTATAAAGGTTTTAATTTGAGAAACACCAAAGCTAAGGGATTTTGGGAGTATATTGAAAGGAATGGTGTCCTTCGAACAAGTGTACTATTCCGTTAGTGGGTTAAGAATTATTAGAAAGCTAATATATTCAGTAAGGTCATGTGATCAAAATGCCTAGGTGGAGGTCGCTTCCGATCAGTAATATTAATGCATAATTAATACTACAGCTTAATCTTGACTGAACCCTTCGGGTCACACCCTTAGAAATAAATGAACCGACTCGACGAATTAATTCGGAAGAAATTAATTCGTTTCCCGAGTATTAAATATTTAGCCGTCGGTAATTTGAGCTTGGAGCGTCGAAACCGAGCGTCAGAGAATCTCAAATGTCAGGCCAAAATTTAGGATTTAGCGAGACGGGAAAATGCTTCAAGTAACAAGTAAAATCTTAGCCACTCGAAAGGCTAGGAAAGCGCGCCCAATAGGAGCGTGCCACGTGGCAGCACACATGGAAAAACGCCATGTGGCAGCCACGTTGGCAGCCACCTAGCGACAGCGTGCCATGATGGCAGCGCGCCACTGTGGCGACAAATGTTGCAAGGGCTGTGGACCCGGGGCGATGGGTCATGGACTCGGGCCAAAATAAAATGGCCCAACCGAACCCAACTTGGGGCTCAAGGTTGAGTGACACATGGTTAGTTCACATTACATGTGAAATGTCTTGGGGACCAAGTGGGAAAGTGGTCCTCACCTAACCATGTTACACTTGTTACTTGTTCCTTGGTTTATTTAACGAAGGATTGAATTCATCAATCTTTCCATGTGGGATCTTTTTGTGAAAAAGTCCCACATTGAAAGATGAGTGGAATTCACAAGCTATACTTCCTTATAAATAGCCAAAGCATGGCTTGAGAATTCTTTTCTTGAGTAGGAGTTCAATAGAGCATTGCATTAGCAAAAACTCTCAAACTTATATAATACTCGGGTTTTGGTCAGACCTCGCTAACCTCGAGGTAACGGACCTAAAAGTCGCTAGTAGTTTTTGCGGGTGGATTTCCGTAGGAGGCTCGCATATTTTTGGAGCTTAAGCTTCAAATAAGAGCCCGACTTTGAGGGCGAAGCATGCTTCAAAGGTAAATTCCGATTTTATCCTTTTATGTTTATTTGTTATGCTTTATGGTTTTATTAATTGCGAGTGGTTCCTTGGGTCAGGGTTGTTTCCGCGGTGAGTCGGACTCACCAAACCCCAATAGCAGCATCGGAGCCTCGCTCGTTTATTTTTAAAATCATAAAATTTTTCAAGGTGTTTTTATGGCTTAATTTTCTGGGTATTAAGTTGCTAATTAGATTAGTAGCTCGTTTTTTCTATTTTAACCTCGTATTTCAGCTGTCTTTAGCTCCCGAACCCAGATTACGACCCAAAAATAGTGAATTTTTTGGTGGAAAAGGCGTTCTGAAAATGGTTTTACCCTTTCAGTGCTAGGTTATTAACCAAAAAACGACCAGAAATGCACTTTTCGAGGGATTTTTCGTTTTGACAAAAAATTTTAAGTCTTTCTAACCTAGAAAATTAATTGCATATTTAGGGTGGTTATGTAATTGGTTCAATACATATTTTATATGCAATTTTAAACCTCTTTAGGCATGATTACTTGGTAGTAGTTTGTGTTTGAAAGCTTGGTTTTATTTTTCACATAATTGCAAACTAATTGCATTAAGTGTGAAATTGTTGTCCTTTAAGGCTTCTAAGTACTAAAGATTCAATTTTAATTATGTTAAGTGATTGAAACTTTGAGTTACTAAATTCCATGAATTTTTTGTTGACCTTTGTTGATTTAATCATTTTTTAGTTGATTGGAAGCATAAAGTTTGAAAATTTGTGATAAAAATTTGTTTATCTTCATATTGGAAGTTATAATTTTTCAAGGATTCACAAATTTTAGTATTTGGATTTTTCATTTGAATATTAAAGTTCATATTTTTCCAACTCCCCCTTACTTTGTCAAACATCTCAAGATTAATTTAAATTGATTAAATTAATTGTGTGAAATTGCCCCTTTTTTCATTTTGTTGCACCAAGTTAAACCAATTTAATTAAAGAATGGTTCTTAGAAATTATTTTTGTTAAATGCACTTGAATGAATTAATTAAGTTGGACTTGTTATATTTTCATTTATTTAGCTCAAAATATTGATTCTAAAACTAATTTAGAATTGATTAGAAATGTCACACAAAATCGGGAATTAATCTCGAGGCACAAGCACGCAAACCAAGGCACAATAGCCATGAGCATCCCTCGGCCAGCTGGGCTGCTCGCTGATGAGTGACATTTATGTCACTCTTAGGGGTAGCATTTAGGTCTTTTTCCTCTTATTTTTCTTAGTTTTTTCCACCTCATTTATCCTCTTATGGCTTCTTTATGTATTGATGAAAAGTAATGCTTATTTGCGCTTATTTTGATAATCTTTATGCATTATTTTATCATCCCCATGCTCTCGTGAACTTTGGTATCTTCTGCAGGTTCCATGACGGTCCTATGCACGGTGGGAGGCCCCTTGGCCAAGTATGGAAGCCATGGACAAAGGCAAGAGGAGCAAAAGGGAAGGAGAGGAAGCAAGAAAAGGAAGTGCAAGAGGAGGTGTGGCCGAACCTCTGAAAGGTCCGGTCGAACCTAAGTGTGGTCAAACTTTTGAAAAGTTTGGCCGAACCTCCTAGCTGCAGTGAAGGCAGTGTCAAACTAGTTTTCAGCAATTTTGCAGGAGAGGTCGAACCTCAAAAGTTCGACCAAACAAGGATCAGGGAGGTTCGACCGAACCTACATAGAGTTCGACCGAACCTACCCTGAGTCCGACCGAACCTACCCAGAGTTCGGTCGGACCTTTTCCCGATCTCAGCCAATTTTGTACGGACTATTTAAGGTCCTTTTGAGATCGTTTTTCGAGGGGAGAGAAGAAAAACAGTAGAATAGTTTTCAGCAAAAAAGATACTCTCTCTTAGTTAGCAACTTCATTAAATTAGTTGATTTAGTTTTAGAAACTCTCAAATCTAATCATTGTAGAAGCAAATTTCAAGATTTATCTCAAGAATTTCAGCAATTATCCAACATTTTTTGAAGCTTCAATAGTAACTTCTTTCATTTGTCCTTCATTATTTTCTGATTTTATTTTTTTGTTTTGTAAGCCACTTGATTTTCTCTCAATCTTGATATATTGTTGTTGCATGTTAGCTTTGTCCATAAATAATCACTTGTTTTTCCAAATCTTAGAATCGCTTATAATCCAAACTTGGAATTTGCATGTACTCACAATGAATTGTGAGTAGTCCTCTAGGCTAGGGGTTGGGTGAAACTCAACCTATTGGTGATTATGTGAGTTTGGGAGTGATTTTGATGATGGATTGCGACTAAACTTGATTATATGGGATTGCTTGTTAGTTCTTCATGATAGGAGTAATTAACCTAGATTATTGAACTTGATGGCATGAAATGTTTGGTTCGACATGGAAATGTGAGTTGAATGTTTCATTACCTATTGCAATATGATTATGTATCTTTTGTTGCTAAGTTAATGAGGGATCTAAGCTTAGTAATCTGAGTTGTTTTCATATCGTTTGATGTTGATCTTACATGTGGTCTTTGCTATTCCATTACCCTCATTCCTCTCTATTTGCCTAATTGCTATTGGTTGAGTGAATCCCATTCCCCTAGTGTTTTAATCCCTTGAATTCAACCTTTAGTTGTAGTTTGTTAGTTAATCACCACTTATACCTTGATTTCGATTTAGCTTGAGCATTAAGATTATTTAGCATTTGATTCCCGTTCTCCGTGGACCGAACCTTTTCTTGCCATTGTACTTGTTTGAGTGAGGTGTTTTTTATAAATGTGTTTGAATGAGCCTAAATCGTGCGACCGATTTAGCGCTCGTCACTCGCACAGCCCGCATGTGGCTGCCAAGGAATAATGGCTGCTACGCTTGGTGCGTGTGGTGCTAGGTATGTGCAAGGAGCTATGTGTTGACTTGGTGCGTGAGGGGCGTGCGAGAAGATGCTAGGCGTAGGAAACTGCAGCTAGACGCGCATCGAGTGCGCACTGCCAGGGAGTGCCCAGCAGCATCTCGGCACGCAAGGCAAAGGCTGCTAGGCAAGCCCTAGCACTTGCGTGCGTATGAGTGCTCAAGGGTACTAGCCTTGGGTAGTCGATGCATTTTTTCTCTCGGTTATAATTTTTCCTTTTGGCCGGTTTGTTTATTTTAATTAATTTTGTTTATTTTAATTAGAATTTTGGAGGCTAGGCCTCGGTTTTGAGCGGCATTGGCAAAATTTATTTTGACAAATTTTGGGTTTTACCGGCTTAATTAATTGGATTAATTGAGTTGGATGCGGAATTTAGTGGGAGTTTCAAATATTAATTGCGCTTATTTACATAATCGGTTCAAACAACTTTGACTAGTTTTAATTAGGCGTGTTAATAGGATTAACCACCTAGATTAGTTACTAGTGCGGGCATGTGTTTTATGCATTGTTACTTGTTTACCATTGTAAAATGCATGGGCCATTCACAAATAGTGAATGGATGAATGGAATGTATATTCTCTCACAGGTTTTATGAAATGGAAACTAGTGGGGCCCAATTAGGATAGAAAATACGGACTCTGATCCATGATGTATTTTTGTTAATCTAAATACTGTCTGCGAACCTTGAGCATTTTTGTACCTTAATATTTAGATTAGTCCTAATCGGAGACACTAGTATTTGCATTTTTTTTGGTCAAGTCTTGGAAGACGAAGCCATGAAGTTACAAATGAAGACCTTTTGAAGAGTTGAAGATCTCAAGGGGTCATGCTAGTTGCCAAATGCATCTCTATTTATGTTTTTCGATATATATATGTTTATGTATATGAATTATATGTTAGAAGCATGTTCAGGATTTCGAATGTTGTGATGATTAACTATATTTACTTAAATCAACCAACATAGAAACCCTAGGTCCCTAAATATTGAGTAAAACTTGCCATTCCAAAACAACACTTACCAACTGAACGAGGGTAGTGGTGGGCTACGCCAAAGCGAGGCATCACTACTTCTCGAAGGAACGTAAGGCATACCGGGTATGCAAGTTGGTTTTGGTTGTACTCAACGATATGAGTGATGGAGTCCTAACACGTCGTGGCAAAGTGGATAAATTGTTGAGAGAGCATTAGCTGCGATGGTTTATTCAACCAAGAGTGGCTTAGAGCCATTAGCAAAGCGTTGCTTACCTTAGGAGATTGAGTGTTAAGACAAGCCAAAGCATGAGTAACCACTCTTTGTTTGTTTGGATCTTGGAATCGACTTATTCTCGCCAAATAGGGACAATTTTAATGTGTGGATAAGACGTTAAATAAGATTGAAAATTTGCATGAATACCTTTTAATTTTTAAACTTATTATGTTATTTACTTGATAAATGGTTATACTTTGTACTTATATTTGTAGAATTCCAAATTAAACTATATTGCTTTCCATGATTGGTAAAGGAAATCTTTGAGAATGGTTCTCAAAGAAAAGTAAAGTATTTCTAAAATACAATTCTCATAAATGACTTTTACAGCAAAGTCCGAAAAAACGGTTGGACATCATGTATTCAAAGTACTAGGTAGTTTTGATAAAACATGAAGTATTGATTTGCAAACTCAAATTTTCAATATTGACAACCAACATACCTTTTCACTTAATACATAGATGAGTAGGACTCATTGATGTAGTAATTCAAGCGTGAATTAAAGGAAAAGATGGAACTTTGTTTTACGGCAGATTAGATGATTAATTATGCCTAACAAAGTATAAAAGTCAAAGACTCTTAAAGAAATGGTTCTTAAAAGATTATGAGATAAAGTATGATGAGAAAGATAGGAAATGAGGAACGAAGAAAAGGAATAAGATTCCATTTCAACCCACGAGTTCATATTATTGTAGTTAACTTAGTAATTCGTTATCTTCCACAAGTATCGGATACTACTTGAGTGTTCCACTTTGAAAGTGAACTCAAACTATTGAAGATAAGCCAAGTTATCGACTTACAAGCTAAGAATGAAGCAAGTGGTGCTACATTAGTTGTAAGGCGTATGCTTTGTTTAATGACCTTTAAGCTAAGGCTGGAACAAATAAATGGTTATTGTGTTCCATAATCAGCCATTAATCCGTTTACACACGGAAAGACTCACATTCAAAGCAATGAGAAATAGTTGCAAATTTATTTGAATGACATGGTTGTCTAAACCATGAGTCAAGAATGATTGATTATAAACAAACATTATCTTAGCATGATATACTAGCAAAAGCTCAAATTCATGGGCATGATTTGCGTTCCGAACATCTTTAGCAATCTCACATCGACAAGAACGTACTCAAGGCTCTATTAGATAGGCTCTTGATAGTTGATCGATTCGGAATCGTTCTAAGACAAGCAAGTCTTACTTATTAAAACCGACAAAGTAAAGAGCTATTGTTTTTGGTATAGACAATTGACTCCGAAAGCTAAAGAGGATTCATTTACTTCTACGTCTCACAAAGAATTTGAAAGAATATGGCTATATTCATTAAATGTGAACAAAATTGACCTTGAATAGTTCAAGAGTTCATTGAAGTACAGAATCGACTTGGCAAGATATCAAAACGTCTAGATTAGATCGAGGCGATGTTTGCTTGAGCCAAGAGTGACCATCACAAAGTTATGAAATTGAAATTTTCATAAATAACTCCACAAAGAACATAGTGTGTCTTCACGAAGACCTCGATGCCATTTAAAAATGACTCGAACAATAATGAATCACATCTCTTCCTATAATGTTCTTAAGATTTGCACAATGGACTAATGTTACACTAAACAAAATGTCGAAGCTAAGAAAGGACACCATATTTAGTTATGGATAGAATTATCTTCTAAATGTATTTTTAAGTATATGTCTAAAACTCTTAACCACAGTGGGAGTTCATTGGCTCAGTGGGAGCTAAGTGACTCAGTGGGAGCTCACCAGCTTAGCAAGAGCTAGGTGGTTGAGTTGGAGATTGATGGCTCATTAAAGGCTAAGATAGCTCAAGAGGGAGCTAACTGTTTGTTTCATCACAACGAACTTTTACCCAAAGACAATATACATGTCTCTTTGTAAGCATTCAAGTGAGACCATGGGCATTACCTCCACAACTTAATTGAGAACATAGTGTTTGTTGCTCTAAGTGGTGTCTTTCTGGAAACTAACATGTTTCTAAAATGACAAGTGGGAGGAAATGAACTCGATGACCATCGAGCTTAGCAACAAACAAGAACTGAGAATCTCGGAAGACCTTAAAAGGTCTTCGTGAGAATACTTGATCAAAAATAATCAAAAGGACTTTACAAGTGCCTTAAAAGAGAATTCATTTCTCACAAAACTTTTGAAAAGTTGGAGTAAGATCAAGAATATCAAAGGGCTTTGGAAGCGCTTTGAAACTCAGTGTTTGATGCAATAACCCCGTATAGGTATAGAATTCACCAAAGGCTTGGGTTGAATCCTATAAATTTTCTATTAAGTTAGAAATAAACCTAAGACTTACAAGCATACTATTTAATATTAGATAGTAAAGGAATAATGTCTTGTAAGATAGCTACGACAAATCCAAATTCCAAATAAAGGTTAGAGGCCATAAAAATCTGAGATAGACTCAATGTTTAAAAGTCATGTTTGAAACTTGATTAATTTGCATAAAGGGTGAAAGACCCATCGATTGCAAAACTAACAAATGTGGAAATGTATATGCATAGCTAGATTGGATGAAAAGGATAAAATTAAATTCACAGTGTTGATTTTAATAAAAACCTATTCACCAATCGGAATGCTAAAGTCTTTTCGTGATTTGTTTAGCAAAATTGCTCAAATGAAATATGGCAAAATAGATACCAAAACCGCCTTCCCAAAATAGGATATTGGAAGTGACTATGGAACAGTCTAAGGGTTTTGAAAATCTAAATAATACTGGATTTGAATGCAAGCTCAAGGAATCCGTTATGGGATTTAAGGAAGCATTGCAGATAGGAATTGGAACGTGTTTTCTCATGAAGTTAATAAGAAGATTGACTCATGGAGAAACATAGAAATTCTTATGAATAAGAAGTTTAGTGGGAGCAAAAGTAAATTATATAAAGGTCCAAAAGAAGTCTACAAACTCTGTTTTGAAATAACTATCAAATGCTAATTGCTTAGATTTGAAAGTATTCTCGACAATGGACTAAGCAAAAGTCGATACTTAGTACGTATTGGGTATTAAGTTCTATTGTATAGACTTAATAAAATGTTTTAATGTGTAAAGGATTTTACCGTGTTAAACATGAATTGAAGGACTTTGAAAGACTTTTGACCCGTATGTATAAAACTAAGTAAATGTTTGAACTAAGTATAAGCTAGGCTAAATACTAAGTCAAACATGAAAGACTCTAACAGAGACTTTCAACCATATCACACAGCAAACTGTTTAGCAAAGACTCAGTAAAACTGAATGAGCTAAAATGACAAATTGATGGAATAAGATTGAGAATTACTCTGCAATTTAATCCATCATGTACGTTGTGATATGGAATCGTCGTACGACTTACTTGCTTAGAGCATATGAAGTATGTATGTATTACCAATCAACCTGAATCTATGTAATCGATCGTTAGATTATGGCCAAGAACATCCAAAGTACTTGGATAAGTAACAGGATGAGTTCTTGACTTGTGGAAACAAATACAATTTGACAATTTATGTTGCAAGCACAAACATTAACAAGGATTAGATCCTTAACAAGGAATCCGTTTATAAACACGAGCTAACAATAAGTCGTGGCTTGAGAATGGTAACATTGACGTGGATCCATGTGTAATGTGCAGGAATTTAAGGAAAATTTCCATGGTCACAAGTGATTAGGGTATCCGAAATCATTGTGAGCTGTTTGGAATGAAAACCAAGCAAAGCATCATCAGGAAGTTACTAAAATATATGTTGAGAATATTGTTCCCTTAATGGCGATAATAAAGAAGATGTTCATGGAAAGTTCGTTGCTGAACGTTAATGATTATAGGTCGTCAAGTTGAAGGTCTCAATCACGAAAATGAGTGGGAGCCATCACTTGGACAATAAAAACTAAATCACATATGATCCATGACACTCTCAAATTTTATCATCTTATTATGAAAATGATCAGTAATGAAGATGCTAAGATTAGCAAAGTAGTTATAACTAAATCTATGCAATGAGTGAACGACAACATTCACAATTGTATGAAAGAAATCAAGCATATTAGATATGGGTGTGATTTCTATAATGTTTTGTAGAGAGTGATACTCTTAAAACATTAGGAAAAACCATTTATCATAAGATGAACCATTCAGGTATTGGAGTAATTTAAAATTTCATGCAATTTTATCACTCCGTTTGCTATTTAATTGTGGTTTAGAATAAAATAATGAGTCCATTCGATTCTTGGAATATTCAAAATAGGGTATTGTAGGGATTATTTCAAGCATTATCCCTAGCTTGAACCCCACTTTGATCATACACTAAAGTTTTGTGGCGTCCAAAGGGAAAGAAGATAGAGCAAAAGAGTCGCCAACAAGTTTTAAGAACTTGTAAACCGTTCACAGGATGAAGGTTACACCACATAACGATCCAAGAGATCGTCAACTCCAATAGGTCTAGAACCATGACTGGTAGTTCGGGGATGAAAGTGCAAATCAAAGCTAAAAGAGATTGAACCTGCCCTAATAATAGGCCTCTACTTTATTCTGATCATATTCATGTGCGCTTTCTGACTAACATGCAATAAATAGGATTACCCTAAACCTGTTTATCTATGTTGGTTGAATATTAATGCACAAATAAACTATTATTGGCGATCACTTGAATTATAATCAAATTAACCCTAAAAAAGATTTTTAATTATCTAATTAAGCATGATTACAAGTACAAATTCCCTTTAAACATGCATAAAGGCGTGATCAAGCAATAAAAATAAATATCAAGCAACATAATAATAATCATCATAATAATTATAACAATTATAAAAATAATCATTATAATAATAATAATAATAATAATAATAATAATAATAATAATAATAATAATAATAAATAAACATGTTGATGTTAAATCATAATAATAATAGCAAAATCCTAGGCATGTACTAACAAGATTAATAATAAACCCTAGCATGTCACTGAACAATAAAAATCAAATCTTAAGCCCTAACATGATACTAACATGAATATTAGGAAAGAAAATAAAAGGCATCATACTTTTAATCGTAATTGATATTAGGAATTATTATTTGTTACCCTAAACATGACACTAGGAAGATCAAAACACCCTAACATGACACTAGGAATCATAATAACAACCTAAGCATGATTTCTATATCATAATATCAATAAAAACCATTAAAGCACTTACTTGGATGCCTCGTATCTCTTTCTAATAATAAAATACACGCGTCAGTAACTTCAAAGAAAATAATAAACAAACAATTAAATTAAATAATTGAAAGAGAGATTTGGGACCAAACCCTAAAAAATTAAAACCTTTCACGTCTAAAGCGAAGGCAACTTCGAATTATGCTAGGTGTTTCTAAATCTCGTGAATGTGGAATTTTGTATGTAAATAGCTAGTTTAGAAAAGAGAGAGAGAAAAAGCTTTAGCTTAGAGAGAGAAGAGAATTAGAGAGTTGATGAGAATTGGTGATTGTTGATGATGAAAAACGGAGATTTTAGGAGGCTATTTATAGAGAAAGTCAGCCAAACGGATAGAAAAACAAATCAGAGTTTCAACGAGAGAAAAAGAAGTTAGCGCTAGGAATGATAAATCAATATTAGAAGAATCTAGAAGACTAAAACCAATACTAATTGCATTAGGAATGATAAATCAATATTAGGCCCTCCTCTAGACCATTGGGCCGCATATAAGGATCAACCGGACCCAGTTTAGTAATTTTGTCATAACTTCCTCATTTTTCATTGGAATTGGGCTTATAATACAACGTTGCAAAGCTCTTTTCAAACCCCATAGAACTACACCATTATTGGACCCATACTATGGACCAAAACAAACTGGATTGGATGTTTTCTTAAAATAGGTTTTCAATAACAGAGAGAAAAGAAAAGAAATTAAAACTATCCGCAACACTAAACCTTCCACACCTGCACTTCATTCGATTATGATTCAACGTGAAAGGTACTCATCACCGGGTTTGGTTTTGGGGAGACACAAATGGGTGTCTACAGAAGCCCACACTTTGACTGAGTTTGGAGAAACGCAAGTTTCGAAAACAAAAGTCAAAGTATCGATAGGGACGGAGAATGATTCAGAACGTTCTGCGATCCTAAATCAACCTTGTAACGCCGACACCTGCAAAATAGCATTAGTTAAACAGATAAAAGAGTTAAGAAACGCGTATCTTGCACCGTCGAGCACACGTCTCTGAAGGTAACCGATTTGCTGCTGTATTTGTATTTCTGTATTTTTGACGACCTCCTGCAAGCTAGAGAATGCTGCCTGAAGACTGCTACGCTTGTAACTGCCTCCAATTCCGCCACGATAGACTTCTGCAAGCTAGAGAACCCCATCAAAGATTGCTTCGCTTGAAACGACCTTCTAGCACTTTGTGACCATCTTCTGAAAGCCAGGGAACACGATCGAAGACAACTTCGCTTGAAATCACCTCCAGTTGTTTGTGACAACTCTCCGCAAGCTAGGGAATGCTATCGAAGATATCCTCGCCTGAAGCTATCCTCATTTGTTGCGAATATTCCCGAGGAAAATTACCGAAGACCCATGCTTGTCGATCTTTAAAAAAGTTCGCTTGAACTTTGCTTCTGCTATGCCAGTACGTCGGCGCTTTTGCTGCTTTTGAACCTGTATGTCGGTGCCTTCTGCTGAATTTTGAACTAGTATGTCGGTGCTTTTTGCTGTATGAACCAGTATGTCGGTGCCTTGTGATGACCCAATGATTAGGCGCTTTAAGCTAAGTGAGACGATCATTCATCAGGTCGATCACTTTGTTAAATTATAATTGAGCCAATTACTAAATCATGTCAAATTGCTTAGAGGGGCTAACTAGCGTACCAAGGAACCCAAAAAATATTGCAAGAGGTTGGAATAACCGCACTGAGTGGCTGAACAGTCTGTCGCCGCTGAAATATCGCTGGCGCCACATATTTGGCTCTAGCGCCAGGCGCTTGCACTATCGCCAGGCGCTAAGCCTTATCGTCTGGCGCCAAGGCCTGTCGCTTGGCGCTATAGTCAGGATTTCATATATACCCCTTTCTTCTTCATTTTCGCTGCTGCTGCTCATTTTTGCTCGAGAAATTGCCCGTGAACTTCAATTTAGTCATTCTTGCTCGTTTCTCAACCGCATTCGCTCAAATTTGTTGCAAATCAAAGCTTATTCCATCCATGTTCCCGATCTATGTAAGTTTTCCAAACTCACTCCGGTTTTAATGAATTTTGCACGTGTTTGTTCACAAATTTCTTGAAAATTCGAAACTAGAATTGCTTAATTCACTTTATTTGTCAAATTTTATGCCATGAAATTTCTTTATTATGTTTATATATTGCCTTGGGAGTAATTTGAGTCTTGTATAACTCAATTTGGTGAAGAAACAAACAAATCACCATTGTTGGACCTCTTAAGGACGGGAAGACAATGTGGCTTGTTCTTGATGTTTTTGCTAGCAATTCTTGTCCAATTTGTCACAATAATAACCATAGTATTGCAAGAAATTGTTTGAATGCTTGAAAAAAGCCGTATATGCTCAATTTGAATTTGTGCTCTGTTTTAGTACTACGTACTCTGTTTTTTGCGAACATAGTACCATGTGGCTAGGCGAACCTTAGATACTATAGAACCTTAATTTATGATAATTTTGCACAATGTAGCATGGCCAGACAACGAGGTTCTGGTTCACGGTCCTGAGACGTACGACGGGAGAACGAGCCCATAAAGGACGACGCCGACCCGTCCACTTCTCTCGATCCCCTCCCTGAGTGGGATGTGCGGACCCTGTATTTGTCACTCGTCCACCATATTTCTAAGAGGGTGCGATGTGGGATCACAGTTGGTAGGACACGCTACAACGGTTTAGGTTGCGACACCTTGGGCGACTTGTACAAGATGTACATCGGCATCGACGAAGAGGTGAGACTTCTCTGGGAGTTTTGCGGGTTGACTGGCTTGTGGCCTTGTGGAGTTCTTTTGGGATACCACCAATACCTTCTACTTTCCTTGGGGTGAGATGATGGTCACCCCCACCGACTTTAGTCTTATTACGGGACTGGAGTTTAGTTCTGTTGCGCTGCCGTTTGGCAACGAAATCAGCGTCTTTTCCCGTGAGGTCGAGGAGCTGTTGGGTCTAATTGTTGTTCGGGCTCGTGCTGAGGTGGAGTCGACTCAGTTAAGCGCCAAGGGAATTCCCGGTTCGACTCTAGCGACGACTTTCGAGGATGATGCGACCACCCGAGAGCAGCGGGTGCGCATCTTTGTGCTTATCTTACTGTCAGGGACGTTCTCCCCTGAAAAGGGTATTAGAGTGCTGCTTTACTACCTACCTGTAGTCCGTGATCTACACTTGATCAGGACTTATGACTGGGCCAGCTTGGTCTATGCTGACTTCGTTCGAGCGTTACGAGACTCGTGTCGACACCGGTCCTTCACGGGGAACGTCGCTCTATCCGGCTTTTGGAGAGTCGTAGAGGTATACTTTATCTCCCATAAAGTTTAGCTCTAACCTTTGGTTAGCACTTGCTGATTATTTTTGCCTTTTGTAGATATGGTTCTACGAGTACTTTCCCTGGGTTGCGCCGGCGAGATCATCGCCGCGCAGATTTCCAGTGAGTGCCTCTTGGGGAGGCCGCCGTGCTGGGATGTCTACTGCTTACGTCCGAGATCGGATCATCTTGGTATAGTTCTTTTCATATTCGAACACTTTTGTATTATCTTTGATGGATTCTTATCTGATAGGCGTTCTTTGCAGGAGCCTGACGTGAAGTAGCGGCCATAGATCGACTTAGTTGTCCCTGGGTTAGCCGCGCAGTATATCATTAAGCGTTGCTATTTCTTAGGGACATATGGAGCAGTTGCATATCTTGGAGAGAGGGTTGCTATTCAGCATTCCTCGGACACTTTCGTCGTTCCTACTCATCCGCCGCGTCACACGTTCAACGCTGCAAGGTTAGTGAGCATGTCAAAAAGAGCTGGTACCCTTTGACGATCTTATACGATCCTTGGACGGTGCTATGAGGAGGAGCTACTGCCGTTGTTAGCTCCAGTCCCTGTACTGGATGAGGAGGTGGCAGTATGATTTTCATATTTTACCTTTTTTTAAGTAGCCCCTAAGTAATGTTTTACTAACCTTGATTTGCTTTTGTCAGGCTGGACCTACTGAGTTCGTGCCACCTCGTATGTTGATCAATTATCAGGGGACATACGGGCCGATCGAGAAGATGATTCCTCCGGCTCATGAGGGTGAGCGCTTCGTGGAGCGGTCGATTCCTCGTCACCAGACTCAGGTAAGCTTTACTTATTTGCAATTTTTGCGCATATATGTTATGCATTCTTACTGACTTTATTTCCTTGACATTCCGCGCGCGAGGTGGTCATGGCAATGGCACGGTGCACAGATGCCTTGCGAAGCTAGCTCGTTCGGATGAGGAATGTGGCTACGTGTCGTCGCGACGACGTTGTCCAGGAGGTAGTTTCCCTTCTTATTTTTGTATTACTGCTTCTACTTTGATTGAAACTTACTTAGTTTCTTCTAGCAGGGTCAGCCCATTCCTTCTTGTACCCGTACGAGACCTGAGGTGCGGAGAGAGCCGGCGAGGTCTAGCTCGAGACGTCGCCGTACTGGTTTTGGCGGTTGGGGTGGTCGTTCTGAGGTTGCCCGCACCGAGGCGGTGGCAGGCTCAGGCTCTTCATCTGAGGGTGCACAAGCTGCGCCGGTAGGCCAGGGAGAGGCTACCTCGGCTCTTAGAGGTGGTGGGATGTACGAGGTCGGCTCGTCATCGCAGCAGCCTCCGGAGCCTCAGGTTGATCTTGGGTGGACAGGTCCTGAGCTGAGTTTTCTGCCTCGCGAGGAGACCTGAGCTGGAGCTGGAGCTGGTGGAGAGGGTACTCCTCGTACTTCGCAGTTTTATTACATGATGGGTGTACGTCCTCCGGCGCCGTAGTTTATTCCTGTGCTTTTTATATTGACTTTGTATAGAACTTTGCCTTTATTAGACTCATTACTAGACATATTTGTACATACATATTATCTATGAGTTTATTTAATTAACATTTTTATTTTTCATTTATTTTTATGTGCATGTTTGTGTGTGCAAAGAATTGTGATAATTAATAATTTTGCGCAAAAATTCCGTCATTTTTATTATTGATGGAGGGTATCCGACTTTCTCCCCCAAAAAAAAAATGAAAAAATAAAAACAAAAATATCGAATTTACAAAAACTTAAAAGGTAAGTCTAAATAGAATCCAAAAAATAATATAATTAATATGATGGATATATTAATCAAGAAAAAAAAATAAAAAATCATAAAGTCATTGGTCAGACTCGAATCAGGCAGAAAAACACGGTTTTGAAAAGCTCATATGATAAGACACGTCAGCGCCATCTGGTGCCATGCATTTTGAGTTTGCACCAGACGCTAACCCTTAGCATTTGGCGTCAGGCGCTAATGACATCGAATCCTTTCCAGATTTAAACTATGCCGATTTTGTGCATAAATAGCCCACTGTCCAGCCGATTTTCTTCATAATTTCAGAAGATTAAATATAACCTTAGCTTTTGAAAGAATAATAATCATGTCTCTAGTCTCTAAAAGTTTTACCAACATCACTCATGAATGGTGTCGGTCTCTAACTGCCAAGGAGAGAAAAGAGTTAGACGTTTTTCATATGGGGGGTATTTATGGTGTCAAGGGGGTGGATCTTGATGTAGACTTTATTCATACCGCCTTAGAATATTGAGATGTGGATAGCCATTGTTTTAGATTAGGGTGCGATGAAATTAGCCCTTTGCCGGAAGAATTCGGTGCTATCTTAGGCTTCCTTGCGTTATATCTGTTAGTAATCCCTAGAATAAATTAATATTATTATAAGGATTTTGAACGCTTCTTTAATTTAAAAGACAAAGATCTAACAAATATAGTAGAAGGTAGCATAGTTAATTTGAAAGAATTTGCTCGCCATTATTTTGATAGACCTTATTCTGAGTCTTTTCATGTTTATAGAAGAAGGGCTTTCCTTTTTTGTATGCTTAACCAATATCTTATCACTAGTGGTAGAACTAATGAGGGTTAAGCAATCATATCAACATTTTTTGAGCACATTGAATCTGGGAGAAATCCAATGCCTTTAATTGTTGGAGAGGCTATGCTTAGTCTTGATGAATTAAAGAAAAATCCAAAATCAGCATTTCGGGGCTCTCCAATTTTATTACAGGTAGAAAAATAATATTTTTAATTACAGAAATCAAAAACATATTTTTGTATAGTAATATTAATTTATTTGCATTGAATTTTTTTACAGATGTGGCTAATGGAAAGACTAGAATTAATTAGTCCTCCGGACAACATTGAAAATATACTCCAAGCTGCTTTGTGAGAAGGAAGAAAAGCTTCTCTAAGATGGGGTGCTGTAGACACCTAAAAATGTCTCCCCAAAACCAAACCCGATGGTGAACAACCTTTCACCGCCATTATTGGTCGGGTTGAGTATTTAATTTTTGGAGTGCTTAAATCCATATTTCCATTTCATAAAGCAACCCAATTCCTATCCCATTTCCCTAAACCATAAATTATTTTCCCTCTTTTCGTGCCTTTAAACCCAAAATAATTCATTTCGTGTCCTTTAAAATCATTCATTTCGTGTCCTTTTTATAAAAACGTTTGATCCACTTTATTTTGGTCCACAATCTGGGTCCAATGATTAAATAGTTGTATGGGGCTTTAAAAGAGATTTCCAACGATATATTATAAGCCCAAATCCGAGTTATAACAAAAAAATTATGGCCAAAATATTAAACTGAGCCCAAACCGAACCTAAACCCACCTTGCCAACGACCCAATGAACATGTGGAGGGTCCAAATTATTTAATCCCATTCCTAAACCAATTAAGATTAATTGGAAGCTTCTATAAGTTTCTAAAAGATCTTAATTATCCTTTTTGAAAAGATAAGCTTAAATAGTTTGAAATTGAATAAAACTCTTTTTTTTTTTGAAAATCCTATTTATATCCGAATTGAAAGACGTTCAAAGAAAGACAGATATTAATTTCGTGCATCATAGTTTTTATCAAAATTATATATGGTTGGATAGCCCATGAAATTATCTTTCCAATGATATATTATAATATCAATTCCGAGCTATAATGGAAAATATATGAATAAAATGTCAAACTCTATCCAAAACTGACACCATCTCACTATTTCCATATATTTTATTCTACAAAATATTTTTAATCTGATTCTAATTGGGTTAGAAATTAGTCTTCAAGATCTTTCCAACGATATCTTATTCATCTTATTTCGAAATCTGTATCAAAAGATATGGTAAAAACAAAAACCGCAAAAACTGCTGTCTATCGAGTTTTATTCCGATTTAATTCGGATCTTATCTTGTTTTTTCAACCCCTCTTTTTTCCTCTATAAATAGAGGTCATATCACCCCTTTTTCAATCATCAACAAGCTTGATCATCAAATCCTTCTCTCTTCCTCTCTTTTACACCAAAAATCATTCTCTTCTTTCTCTCTCATATTCTAAGCCTTAAACCTATATTCCTAATTACACCATTCTTCCCTTAAGCATTCCAAGGAGTCTATACTAAACCCGAGGTTCCATCCTTAAACCAAGGAGTGAAAGGTATAAATAAATGAGGGTTTGGACCAAATCAAATCTATATTTATTTAATTTAATTTTCATTTGCTTTATATTTTTTTATTGAAGTTACTAATAGTTTATTCATGATGTAGCAATTCAAAGAAGCGCCGAAAGTGAGTAATTAATCAATTAATTACTCTTATTTTTAATATTGCTAGTATCATGATTAGGGTTATTTTATATTTGATTTGACTAACGCTATTATTGTTGAATTGATTCCAATATTAATGTTTACTCTATTATTATTTATGATCACCATATTGCATGTTTAAAGGGAATATGTAATTGAAAATTACGCTTAATAAGATAATTTGTACGACCGGTTTAGGTTCCTTTTTAATCTTATTGTTTAATCAAGTGATCACAAATATTTTAGAATTATATGTTGCATTAATATTAAACCAATTTAGTATAATAATTGTTTGGAGTGAATTGAATATTTTGTTTGTATGCCTTTGAGATTGCAGGAATCACTTTTCACTATAAGAATCGAGTAGAGGCCAATACGGGCGAATGTGACTCCATGACTCACTTCGTACTATCATCCCCGATCCTCCTTTTGTGGTTCCGAATGATATGGAGTTTATAATCTCATGGATTATGAATGGGGTGTAACCTTCACGGGTCAATCGTTGTATCCTTCGTTGTCCCTTTATCGTGGTTGCCTTTTATGATCCGTGAACGGTTTACAAGTTCCTTAAAAACTTGTTGGCGGCTCCCTGCTTTCCTTGTCCCTAATCGTATACGTCAATTCCCACTTCCTATGATTGCCAAGCATATTCACCACATGCTTTAACGTAGGCGCACTTCGAGCGACGCCTATAGGCGCCATGAATGGAAGAAGGTCTTTGGCTCTTGCAATTTTACCATCAAGTGGGTCATCCCTTGGTGGAAAATAGAAAAGATGATTAGTGTCAATAAACAACCCTTCTGCCGTCTTCCAAGCTTGTCCAGAATGACTTTTTATTGTCCTTGCAGGGTAAAAAAACAGTATGGCCTACTTCAAACAATTCCTTCCGGGGATCTTCGTCGTCCCTAAGAATTTCCTATCTCTCAAGAAGTAGACCAATTTGATGCTTATTGGAGCGCTAGACCTTTTATGGGAAGTGATTACCCAAAAGGTTCCTCCTTCCTTGCCCAATGATGTGAAGAAGTGGCCTTTGAAAAAACCTTCTAAGGAAATGAAGAAAAATAAGAGTAATACTGATGTAAAGAGTCGTCTAGGTGACAAAGTGATTCCTGTTAAGGAACGCTTGGGTGGAAGAGTTGAGTTCAAAACACCTACAATGCCTAGGAAGAAAAGCTCTACGAAGGATAAGGGAAAGAGAAAAGCTGACAATTTAGAGAAGAAGGCTTGGGTAAAGAAGAAACATGGGGCTCTAGCTATGGGAGAAACTATTTACTCCAAAATTGAATGTAGGTCCTCTAAAGGATGCCTACTAGCTAAAGTAATGGATGAAGAACATGATGCAGATAAAAATTAGAAGAGAGCAAAAGGAGTAAAGCATTGCTTAACTTTCAATTATTAGACTTAGTTTTAAATTTTAAGTTAATTTATTTATATTCCATCAATAATGTAATTGTTAGTTTATTTTATTAATGAAATTGTAGCTTGTTTAATTAAATTATCCCCTTTAAATTTAATTTATTAAAGCAATGAAAACAGAAATTTAATTTTCCAGAAAATTTTTTCGAGTACGGAAGTCGAAAATTTTCCGTAAAACACCGAAATATTCCCAGGGGCTCTGCAGAAAAATGGTGCCGCATTTTTATGACTGGCGCCAACTGCGGCAGTCTGGCGTCAGGCGATAGACATTGTCGTCAGGCGCTGATTTTAAGCGGCAGGCGACAAAACTTTTTATGTGACGCCGATGTTTCGTCGATTTTCTGTCAAATTTTTTTTTTAAGTTTGGGATGCAAAGTTTGAAAAAAATAAAGTGGCCGCACCCGTAAAGGGTTGCCTATGTATCCTTTTTTAAGGAATCAGGCCAAACGTAGCTCTCCTGAGTGTCCTACTCAAGTAATTATGGGTAGTACTTTTTAAGTTGGTCAAGATTTGTCATGTTCGAGAACTCATTGCTATCCATATCAGTTAATTTTGCTACACCTCCTGATAGGATTGATTTTACAATATAGGGTCCAGACCAATTATGCCTAAATTTTTCCCTTGGATCTAGAACATTCTTCCTTAATGCTTTTAACACCAAGTCTCCTACTTTATTTTTTCTTGTCTTGACCTTCTTATTAAAATGCTTAGCCGTACGAGTTTGATAGCATTGTGTATGATGTAGATCATCTATCGTTTTTCATCAAGTAGAATTAGCTCCTCATATCTCGCCCTAGTCCATTCAACTTCATCGAGTTTTCTTTCTAATGCAATGCGTAGAGATGGTATCTCTAGCTCTACAGGTTGTACGGCATCCATTCCATAAACCAAGAAAAATGGCATATTTCCTGTTGATGTGCGAATTGACGTGCGATAACCCCACAATGCGAAGTGGAGCTTGTCAGGCCAATCCTTGTAATTTTCTGTTATTTTCTCGATGATAATCTTTAAATTTTTATTAGCCGCCTCGACCGCTCCGTTTGCCTGAGGTCTATAAGGAGAAGAATGATGATGTTGAATGCCATATTTTTGTAACAATTCTTCACACTCAGCTTGAAAGTGAGTTCCATTGTCACTTATCATTTCATGTGGGACTCCATATCGACAAATAATATTTCTTTCGATAAAGAGTGCTATATGTTTTGAAGTGAGTTTAGCGTATGATTGTGCTTCGACCCACTTTGTGAAGTAATCAATTGCTACTAGAATATATTCGTGACCTCCTGTTCTTGGGGGAGTAATTTTTCCAATAATGTCAATAGCCCATGTAGAGAATGTCCATGGCAAAGTGTAAGTGTAGAGTAGAGATGGAGGAACATGTCGTAAATTGGCGTAAATTTGACACGTAGGGCATCTTTATTGATGACAATCCCTCTTCGTGGTAGTCCAATATTATCCTTCTCGCATTATCTTTTGGGCTAGCATTTTTCCATTTACGTGAGTTTCACAAATTCCTTCGTGGACTATCCTCATTGCTCTTTGAGCATCCTTTTTTCCTACACATAAGAGAGCTCGACCCATAGGTACCCTTTTGTGTAACTCGTTGTCTATGAGTACGTATTGGGAAGCCAAGAGTCTTAATGTTCGTTTTGCTCTTTTGTCAGCATGGGGAGGGTATTCTGCTTTGGTGACATAGTTAAGTATATCCGTATAACACGGTTCTTCTTTTTCTTCTTCTTCTTCTTGAATTATTTCATCATCTTCTATAGCTTGAATATAAGCTGGTTTATGCCTTTTTTCTATAGTTAGAGGCATTTTCTCGATTTCCGTAGGATTCCTAACCATTGAGGCTAGTCTTGCTAAGGCATCAACAAATTGATTTTCTTCTCTAGTTAGATACGTGTATTCCACCTTCTCTAACTGATTAGTGAGAGTTTCCTGATAAGTTTGGTAAGGGGCTAGGCTTTCACTCCTTACTTTCCATCTTTTAGAGATTTGATTGATGATAAATAAAGAGTCTCCGATTATCCATAGTTTTTTACTCCCAATGCCAAAGCTGTTTCAAGGCCAACCACGCATGCTTCGTATTCAACCGCGTTGTTGGTAACGTCGAAATCAAGCTTTATGGAGATTAAAACATGCTTTTCTTTAGGTGATACTAGTAATACTCCAACGCCACATCCCTGTTGGTTTGAGGCTCCATCGAAGTATAAGGTCCAAGTATCGTCCTCGCTGACCATCAAGTCTTCGTCTGGAAATTCATTGTCGTGTATTGGCGTCGAATCTTGTATCGGAAAGTCCGCTAGAAAAATATGAAACCACAGATCCTTTGATAGCTTTATGTGGCATGAACCTTACATCGAACTGGGCTAAGTTGACTATCCATCTTGATATGCGCCCATTGAGTACAGATTTCTTGAATAAATACTTGAGCGTATCCAATCGGGAAACTACGAAGACTGTATGCACGAGCATGTAATGTCTTAACATGGTTGTGGCCCACACCAATGCGAGGCACAATTTCTCAAGTGGTGTATATCGTACTTCATACTCGAGCATCTTTTTGCTTAGATAGTAGATTGCATTTTCTTTGCCTTCTACTTCTTGCGCTAGCATGGCTCCCATTGTCTCTTTGGTGACTATTAAGTACAACCTAAGAGGTATTCCCGGAAGTGCTGGTGCCAATACAGGAAGATTTGCGAGATAGGCTTTGATCTTTTCAAAGGCTTTTTGACACTTGTCATCCCATATTACTGGTACATTCTTTTTATGCTTTTTGAATATTGGTTCGCATATTGTTGTCAATTTTGATATGAATCTGCTAATGTATTGCAACCGGCCAATAAATCCTCGAATTTGCTTCTCGGTTTTGGGCGGTGGCATTGAGATGATTGCCTTGATCTTGTTTTGGTCTATCTCTATTCCTCTAGAGCTTATGACATAACCCAAAAGCTTGCCTGAGGTGACTCTAAAAGCACACTTGGATGGATTCAACCTCATGTTGTATTTTTTAGCCTTTCGAATTTCTCAAGTCGATCTTTTGACTTCACAATCATATCATCCACATATACCTCAAATTCTTTGTGCATCATGTCATGGAGCAAGGCAGTCGCTGCTTGTTGGTAAGTAGCACCCGCGTTTTTCAACCCGAATGGCATTACCGTGTAGCAGTAAGTACCCCATGGTGTTATGAAAGTTGTTTACTCCATGTCTTCTTCCGCCATGAGAATTTTATTGTACCCCGCGTATCCATCCATGAACGAGAGAAGTGCATGATTCGTTGTATTATCTACCAGAATATCGATGTGTGGTAAAGAGAAGTCGTCCTTTGGACTTGCCTTATTTAGATCTCGATAGTCGACACACATTCTTACCCTTCCATCCTTTTTTCGGAACTAGGACGACGTTGGCGACCCATTCGGGGTATTTGGATACCTTGATAAAACTTACAGTTATTTGTTTTTGAACTTCTTCTTTTATTTTAAGAGCTACGACGAGTTTCATTCGATGCACATTTGTTTTACATGTTTCATTCCTGAAATTAGTGGTATAGTGTGTTGAGCTATTTCCTTATTAATGCTTGGCATATCTTCATATGACCAAGAGAATACATCAATTAATTCTTTAAGCAAATAAATAAAATCGGTTCTTTCTTGTTCATCAAGTGTTAATCCGATTTTAACTTTTTTTCTTATTGGTTGAATCATTTGAGATATCACCCGTCTCAGTTTCCTCAATTATCGGTGTTTTCTTTTCAAGTGTTTCCGTTGCTTTAATAAGTTCTTTGTCATTTTCATTGTTAGTTAAGCAATGCTCGTCATCTTGGGTTAAAGAAAGACACGAGGAGTAAGAGGAAGAAGACATATTATTAAATTTGGAAATCATTACATCGAAGAGAGATATGTCCTCAGGGACTTGATTGCTAACTATCCTAGGGGAAGAGATAGAAGAAGAGGGTGTTACGACTAAAGATTTAGATGACTCTACAGGAAAAGACTTTAACTCTTACTCTGACTCAGACGACTCTTCAAATATTGGTCCTTGCCCCGTCGTAATAGAGATTTTCCTTCCGCTTGGAGTAGTCACTTTGATTGTCTTGCGCCACCCTTGTAGTTATCCTTCCGCTAGAGTGATGAGCTTTGAGTGATCAAAGCTTTCGCTTTGTACGACCGTTTGGATGAGCTAGGAGTTATCCTCTATGTACGTTGGCTCATCTTTTCCTCGCCCAAATAGTAAACCCATGACATTAAAGTCAAAGCATGGGGGTACTTTCTCCTTATGAATAGGAGTTGGGATTTCGCTATAAAATACCAATCTAGGAAAATTTCGAATCCTGGTTTCCTTATGCCATTTACGACAAAAGGTTCGGGAAATTTGTAGCATGGATAGTCCTCTCCTTCTTTTATGAATTATCCATTGAGGGTAAGAGGATACTGATCCATTGGGATTGCTTTCTTTTGGATGCGAGCGGTCCTACGTGCTTTTGACTTTTCTTGGGCTCGCTTGAGATCTTCCCGAGTCAGTTTAAAACAAATTCCAAAAGTGTCTAATTTAGGGAGGCCAGATGATTCCAGTGATTTTTCTATTCCTTTCTTCTTTCCTAGAGTCATCCCAGGAAAATATCCTTGTTTCTTCAAAATAACGTTCACTATCATATTGGAGTGGGGGTCGTGGCAGAGAGGGGTCCTTTCATCCTCCTCAATTAAGGAGACCTCTTCGTTAAAGCCCCACAAATCATCATCATCTTCATCGTTCTTTACATTAATTATTGGATTTTCTATGGCTTTAATCCTTATGGGTGAAGCATCGATCGTAATGGGAATTCCTCCAACTATGGCCTTTACCTGTTGGTGGAGAGAAGAAGGGATGACCTTTAGGTCATGAAGCCAAGGTCGTCCCAACAATAAATTAAATGAAGCCTTAATATCTACTACTTGGAATGTAGTAGTGTGTTTTATTGCTCTCGCCGTTATATTCATAATTATCATGCGAAGAGCTTGACGACGAGTGTTATCGTAAGCTCTTATTCCTTGTGTTGACGGGGTTAGGTCTTCATCTCTTATGCCTAGCATCTTCGCAGTTCTTAGCAGACAGACATCAATGGCCGATCCATTGTCTACAAGATTCATGGGGACGTTCATTCTCTTGCAGACTACTGTGAGGTTTAATGACTTATAATGCTTGTCACCTTCTAGAGGTAAATCCTTGTTGGAAAAGGTGATCAAATTGACAGGACTAGGGAGATCACTCGTAAAGAAGTTAGCCAACCCCTCAGGAGTGGTGTTAGAATCTATCCCTATCTTATCTAAGGCATTCATCACTGCCAACTTATGCTCTCGAGATGTTGCTAGAACCTTCCATACATTCATTTCAACCATGGTTTTCTTGAACTGTTTGACAATATCATTGTCTTCTATGATAGGTATGGGAACTTGCTACGTATTTGGTATAGGTGACCCCCTGATTGATGGTATTGACCGTAGAACCTATTTGTCCTCTTTAATGATTCAAATGGTCTCGGTTTGAGAGGTTTCACCTCTCCACTCTTGGAGAGCATATTGAACATTTGAGCATATGGAATCCAAATTGGATTATAGAGTCTATTACTCTTCATGGGTTTATCAATTACTTGAAGAGAAAAGGGTTTCTTCGTTTTCTCGTTAGCTAAAGGCAATGGGATCTTGTTTGCATCAATGAGATCTTGAATGAGGTTTTGAAACCTGTAGCATTCATTTGTGGTATGACCGTTTCCTTGATGGTACTTGTAATAGGAATTGGGATCCCATCTTGAAGATCACTTTTTCTGGTGTTGGATCCTCGGTAGGGCCAATAGGTTTGATTAGTCCTTGATCAAAGAGGCGATCAAAAGTAGCATCATAGGTCATTCCCATGGGTGTGAACTCTCTCCTGGGTTTATTTTTCTTGGGTGGAACCTGTCACACTTCTTCTGAAGCTCCTCTAATTGTTTCTTTGTGACTTCAAGAGCTTCACATAACAAGCTGGATCCCTCCAACATGGACAATGTAAGTAATCCTACATCCTCTTTACTTGCTAATTCTAGAAAGTCATCCATGGCATCGAAAAATATCGCCTTCTCTTATTCAATAGCATGGATTTCTTCGATAGGCTTGATGAGAGATCAGGGATCGACCTCGTTTTCCTCATCAGAGTTGGCTAAGGAGTGAGCGAGAGGTGCACTGTCAATGCTCGGCTTCTTACTGGCAGGAGGCAATGGCAGTTTGTTATTGTCGATTAAATCTTGGATAGCTTCTTTAAGCTTCCAACAATTTTCGGTAAGATGGCCCCTACCTTGGTGATACTTGCAATGTGCATTGGGGTTCCAATTAGCCGTTCTCATCTCGACCGGTGGGTCCCTAAATGGTCCAATAGGAGTTATAAAACCTTTTGCATTTAATCGGTCAAATGCGGTGTCATAACTCGAAAACATAGGAGTAAAGTTCCTGCTAAATGGTTTCTTTTGCCCTTGATTATTCATAGGAAGGACTTCACTTAAGTTAAAGGTACTAACATTGCTTGAGTGGGTGGTTTTGGAAAAAGAAGGATTGTCGTTCTTCTTGCCTTTCCGCCGCTATTGGAGTTACTGTTAGCAGCTTTCAGCTTAGCCAGGTCGTCTTCAATATTGATTCCAATGTCATAGATGGCCTTGAAGGTATGGAGATTACTTTGGTATTTGAGATGCTTGGAGTACTTCTCTTGAAGGTTTTTTATGAATAACCTCACATATTCTTTTTCACTTGGCACCTCAATCATCTTAGCAGAGGTTTCTTTCCCTTTGTTGAAGAAAGAGGTGAAACCTTCATTCTCCTTTTGTTTGAGGATTTCAAGTTCTCTATAGTGAGTCTCAACTTGAATGTTGCACTTGTATCTATCAATGAAAGCGTTTACTATAGACTCCCAAGTAGAGTTTCTTTCTTTCTCAAGAGAAAAGAACCATTGTTGGCAAACGGTTTCGAGAGATAGTGAGAACAAAGTGGGAAACACCTTCTTGTCAATACCCTTAATACTCATTATTGTTTTGAAGGCTCTTAAATGAAAGTAAGGGTTGTCAGTCGCTTTGAATTTCGGGATGTCGTTGGCATTGAACTTCTGCAGAAAAAGATCCTTGTCCACCGAGACTCCTTGTGAGCTAATTCCTTGAAACTTATAGTCACTAGACAGTTTTCTCAGACTCTCTTGCATGAGGTCCATCTGTTGTTGTTTCACATGATCATCGATTTTGAGGGTTAAAACCTTTAACGCCTCAGTCACAGTAATCAATTAGTTCCTGATCTCATTAACTTCCTCTTGAGTTGCCATTATTGTCTTAGCTTTCCTTTTACGAGTGATCGGTTTGTCGAAAAGTTGGACTTGAATAAAAAGGTTGTCTTTGATCAAACGCCCTTCCTTTCTTGACCACACACTGTAAATTAAACCATTTTTGTTTTTAATAACTTGACTCAAATTGACTTTGACTTTACGGTTTTGAAAAAGAAAAAGTAAAAGAAAAAATAGGGCGCATAATTTTGGCAAAAATAGGGTAGGTATATATTTTTGGTTTAATTGGAGGATTAATATCCGACTTACCCCCCTAAAAAAAATGACGGAAAAAAATACGCGCATTCAAGACTCCCTTAGACATGGTCAAAGTGTACATTAGTGTGTGCTTTATGTGGTGAGTGTAAGTGACATGCTTTGACTCTTGTGTAAGACCATGGGACTTAGTGCCTAGACTCGATTAATGACTTGAAAAGGTATTATTAACAGTAAAAAAAAATAACTAAATCGACTAGAAAACTATCAATTAGACATAAGGTGATGACTCGAGCAACAAACAGATCTGTCGTTAAAACGACAATACTGGCGCCTCTCTTTGCAGTGTAGCGCCAGACAACAGGACTATCGCCAGGCGCTACGCTCCACAAAGTGGCGCTGCAGTTTTAATCTTGGCCCCATTGCTAGAACGTCGATCTGGAATTGCTTTCGGTATTATTACTATATAGGGTATGCCTAAAGTCCTACTAAGTTAACTTTGATTAAGTTATTATACTTTAATTAGTCAACTTAATTAGTCAAATTAATTAATTAATTAGGCAAAGTTCTTTTATTCATAAATTAGTTTATTTAATCTTAACACAAGTCAATAAATGGTTAGGAAAAACACATAGAGGATGCACAACTAATAGTGCACAATTAGTCAAGTAGGCACAACATGATGCAATGAGTTTGCAACCTTACCATGGCTCTAGTTCTCTAAAGTTCAGGATATCGGTTAGTCAAAGAGGGTCCATGGTTAATTTTCCAGATGCACTGCGCGGAAGCCTTATCGTGAAGGGTTGGCGCGAGTGGATGGTACACCGCGAGTTAAGAAAAACTCGCTTCCATGGTTTGGTGAATTCAACATTCTCGGATGTACCCTTTGTTGCTCAGAGCGTTCAATCAGGTAGATGGAGCATGAATTCTCAGAGGGTTATGTTCATATGTAGAACACATATGGGTTTCAGAAAAGTGAGAAAAACTCAATCAGGACGTAGGATTGAGCAAACAGTGCTAAAAACTGGTCAAAATTAGAACACATATTTCAGGCTCGGTATTGGAAGAACTTGGCGCCAACAAACAGAGGCCGGCGCCACAATATGGCTTTAGCGCCTGGTGACAGAAGCTGTCGCCTGGCGCTAACGTCAAATTGTTGGCGCTAGACTTTGTTCCCTGACACTAGTTCCTACATGCCTCCGCAGCTTTCTGTGCTCGATAAAATTTTCCAGTTTCGCGGCAGCATTATTTCGATTCTAGTTGTGAAAGATATTCCTCAAATTTCCTACGTGTAAAAATCCTATGTTTTAACTCATTACGGATGGTCTTTCCATTGAGATCTTTTTTATACATATGACAATAATGTCAATCAAAATTACGCACATGAAATACTTAGAACTTTTCGAGTCTCATCCACTCATTCTAAATCATTGCCAAAATAAATTTTAGGATAAATCGAAATCCTCCCCAGTGGAGTCGCCAAAAAACTATAGGGAATATTTCAAGCATTATCCCTAGCTTGAACCCCATTGTGATTATACACTTAAGTAAGGTGGCGTCTAAAGGGAAAGAAAATAGAGCAAAAGAGTCTCCAACAAGTTTTAGGAACTTGTAAACCGTTCACAGGGTGAAGGTTACACCCCTTAACGATCCAAGAGATCGTCAACTCCAATAGGTCTGGAACCATGACTGGTAGTTCGGAGATGAAGGTACAAATCCAACCTAAAAGAGATTGAACCTGCCCTAATAATAGGCCTCTACTTTATTCTAATCATATTCATGTGCGCTTTCTGACTAACATGCAATCAATAGGATTACCCTAAACTTGTTTATCTATGTTGGTTGAATATTAATGCACAAATAAAACTATTATTGGCGATCACTTGAATTATAATAAAATTAACCCTAAACAAGATTATTAATTATCTTATTAAGCATGATTACAATTACAAATTCCCTTTAAACATGCATAAAGGCGTGATCAAGCAATAAAAATAATATCAAGTAACATATAATAATCATCATAATAATTATAACAATTATAGTAATAATCGTAATCACAATAATAATAATAAAAAATAAACATGTTCTTGTGAAAAGCATAATAATAATATTAAGATCCTAGGCTTGATACTAAAAAGATTAATAACAAACCCTAGCATGTCACTGAACAATAAAAATCAAATATTAAGCCCTAACATGATACTAACATGATTATTAGGAAAGAAAATAAAAGAAATCATACTTTTAATCATACTTGATATTTGGAATTTTTAGTTATTACCCTAAACATGATACTAGGAAGATCAAAACACCCTAACATGACACTAGGAATCATAATAACAACCTAAGCATGATTTCTATATCATAAAATCAATAAAACCATTAAAGCACTTACTTGGATGCCTCGTATCTCTTTCTAATAGAAAAATACACGCGTTAGTAACTTCAAGGAAAATAATAAAAAAAACAATTAAAGTAAAGAATTGAAAGAGAGATTTGGGACCAAACACTCAGAAATTAAAATCTTTCACGTCTAGAGCGAAGACAACTTTGAATTATGCTAGGTGTTTCTAAATCTTGTGAATGCAGAATTTTGTATGTAAAATGCTAGTTTAGAAAAGAAAGAGAAAAAAAGTGTTAGCTTAGAGAGAGAAGAGGATTAGAGAGTTAATGAGAATTGGTGATTGTTGATGATGAAAAACGAAGATTTTAGGAGGCTATTTATAGAGAAAATCAACCAAACGGATAGAAAAACAAATTAGAGTTTCGACGAGGAAAAAAGAAGTTAGCGCCAGGCGCTGACAATTAGCGCCGGGCGCTAATGTCTGTCATCATGCGCTAATTAATTATTTCACGCGTTTTCTTAATTCTGATAAAATTTAGCCGTACAGAAAGGCAAAATCGTATTTTCCTTTAAAACCCTCTTTTATTCTAATTAAAACTCCGAAAAGTCAATAAAAGTCAATTTATCAATGCTAATTGAATTAGGAATGACAAGAACCTTCTAGAAGAATATAGAAGACTAAAACCAATCCTAATTGCATTAGGAATGATAAATCAATACTAGGCCCTCCTCTAGATCATTGGGCCGCATATAAGGATCAAATCGGGCCCAGTTTAGTAATTTTGTTATAACTTCCTCATTATTCATCGGAATTAGGCTTATAATATATCAATGGAAAGATCTTTTCAATCCCCATCCAACTACACCATTATTAAACCCCTAATATGGACTAAAACAAACTGTATTGGGTGTTTTCTTAAAATAGGTTTTCAAAAACACAGAGAAAATAAGAAAAGAAATTAAAACTATCCGCAACACTAAACCTTTCACACCTTCACTTCATTACTCATCACCGGGTTTTTTTTTTTGGGGAGACACAAATGGGTGTCTACAGGTATCAAGACCGGTCTTGGCAAAGAACACCTATTAATTGAACGTTGAATATTAATAATCGAAAATTATCCCTAATCGAGGTTATTTAAATGATGGACGATTAATGATCAATTGAGATTAGTGTGTAGTCTGATTTATAGCACCGTTTCTTTTGCTACGAGGACATGGTTGTCATAAATTATTTGCACAAGTATTGGTTTAGAACCATACTTGATCGACCTATGAGAATACTTTATGAGATTAAAATCGTCATAAGTATACTTCTCATTATGGCTATCGGAACCTATTTCCTCGACCATGAGTATTGTGAGTTCTCTCATTTGAGTTCTAGTCCGCTTTGATGTTATCAAACGTCTGCCGTAATAGGGGATTATAACGGCAACACTTGGGCGGCTAGTTCCTCTAAGTAAGAGGAGCTACATTACAAGACTGGGAATGTCCCCTTACTAAAATAGGGAAGATGTCTTTGTTTTATACAAGCCTCTCGTAGAGCGATACTGTGAAAATGCGTGGCCGTGCTTGGATGGATTTTAAAAATCATTAGTTTATTGATAGTCAGACTTGAAATCAAGAAACACTTCTGCACGTAATAAGGATTACAAAATAATATTTCCTCATAGTTCATGAAGAGACATTAAGCGACATAGGAAAAAGGTTATACACTAAATGCGCACTTGTCCAGAAGGACAAGTGGGAGATTTAAAGGAATGGTGTCCTTCGAAGAAGTGTACTATTCCGTTAGTGGGTTTAGAATTATAAGAAAGATAATATATTCCATAAGGTCAAGTGATCAGAATGCCTAGGTGGTGGCCGCTTCTAATCAATAATATTAATGCATAATTAATATTACAACTTAATTTTGACTGAACCCTTCGGGTCACACCCTTAGCAGTAAACGAACCGATTTGACAAATTAATTTGGAAGAAATTAATTTGTCACCCGAGTATTAAATATTTAGACGTTGGTAATTCGGGCTTGGAGCGTCGAAACCGAGCGTCATGTGGCAGCACACGTGGTAGCCACGTTTGCAGCCACCAAGTGGAAGCGTGCTACGTGGCAGCGCGCCATGGTGACAACGCGCCACTGTGGCAACACATGTGGCAAGGGCCGTGTACCCGGGGCGATGCGTCATGGACATGGGCCAAAATAAAATGGCCCAACCGAACCCAACTTGATTGGGGCTCAAGGTTGGGTGACACATGGTTAGTTCAAAATGCATGTGAAATGCCTTGGGGACCAAGTGGGAAAGTGGTCCTCACCTAACCATGTGACACTTGTTACTTGTTCCTTGGTTTATTTCCGTAGGAGGCTCGCGTATTTTCGGAGCTTAATCTTTCAAGTAAGAGCCCGACTTTGAAGGCGAAGCACGCTTCAAAGGCAAATTCCGATTTTATCCTTTAATATTTATTTGTTATGCTTTATGGTTTTATTAATCGCGAGTGGTTCTTTGGGTCGGGGTTGTTTCCGCGGTGAGTCGGACTCACCAAGCCCCAACATATACTTGAGCATGTCTATTGTTCATAACATCAAGCCTAGCCACGTTACAACCTTGGAAAGGCCCTCCTTGAGGTAGACCATAACCATATACCAAAATCCTCATTCCATGAAAATATGGCCAACCTTATGCCTTTGCACATATGAACCTACTATTGAATAGTCATGCCCATATATAAAATGCATGAAGTGTTGAGTTATGATTACAAGATCATATAAAAAAAAATTAAAATGATTTGGATGATTTGATAGCCATCATGTTAGTAAAGCAATCGAATCAAACTAAATTTGTTGTTTTCCATATCGTTTACCAAAGAAAAATGAGATGACTATCACTTCAAAAAAACACAATCATCTAACTTTTTTTTTAATAATATGCCTATTTATTACCAAGGTAATTTTGGTTCTATATACATTACCTAAAAAGAAAAAGAGTTAATACAATAAATTGATTTGATATATCGACAACCTCTACGTCAACTTTAGATGTCTTTTACAACTCTTGAGAATTGGCATGTTCACTTGTCATGAGCAACTAAAACGTCCGTCTACGTGGGATATCTCCATCTTTTCTAAGAGAGGAATATTGATTGAACATGATCGCTACATGAAAAAAATGATCGTTATCGCTATCACGCGTATACCTCACCGCCAAGTCATCACGATGATTCAAATACTAAGTCAATAATCCTTGCTTTTCGAAAACATGTCTAATTTTGTTTCTTTATTCTTCTATGGGAAAGTTGGATTCCCCTTCCTTTTAATAAAAATCCCTCTTTTTTGTTCATTTCTTTTTTTAGGGGGTAAGTCGGGATGATCCCTCCTATTTGGCAAATATAATACTCGAAAATAGTATAATTTTTCCGCTCTTTGCCTCAAATTGGGGGCTTAAAAAAGCCAGGACATCCCTACTTTTCTCTATCTACATATTTAAACACGCTATTTATGCTGCGAAATCAATCTCATGCAAAGATTATCACAAACCATCTTAATAGCTTTAAATGACAAAGGGAAGAATACCACTTCATATTATTTGGCCAAGATAATTAATTATATTACTTGATCAAACAATTTATGATAAACATATGCAATATTCCGCAAATTGAAATACAAATCTTGGGGCCTTAAATAAACATGAGAAACATCTCCTAGCGATGTATACATGAATTCCAAAAGCCACTTAAGTCTACACTTGGGGGCTTCAAATTAAAAATATAAGTCTCACCTTAACATTCATTGTAAAATGAGACCATATTTTGGAAATTGATTCGAATGATTTTATAAATTATTCTAAAACTTTACCAAACCTAGGTTTGATAAACATTCGTTTCAAACTACGGTGCTTATTTAATTGAAAGAAATTCACTTTCAATTAGCAAAATATGATAATGATGACAAAAAGTAAAACTTAAACAAAATCAGATATATGAAAGTTTGCTCACATTTTCATATCTTTTTTGAAATAAGTTTCAAATTACAACTTACCTTCATCAATCTTGGACAAAAAAAGTTACACTCAATTACGAGCTAGCTAGACTTTTCTTTCCATTTTGGGTTCTATTTTGAAAAAAAATATTATGTATTTTGCCAACTATAAAAAGTTGCTTTTCAAAGCAAACTTTTATTTAAATTATTGAACCCTCTCAAAATTTTGAATTCTTGTTTGAAATAACCTGTCTCTAATAAAAAATAGTATTCAAAATTCTTTCCGAATTTTTGTTTTATTTCCTTAAATAAATAAATTTTCAGATTCTCAATAACCATTTTGATAATATGTATATGTACATTTATATTTTCAAAAGGAATGAACTTAGATTCAACATCTTGGCTAGAACTTGTTCTAATTGTCTTAGGGATGGTAAACAAACCATTTGCAAGACCAAAATCAATGGTTGACAGGAACAAAGAAAATATTTGATGTTCTAAATCAAATTTTAGAATAAAATCACCACAATGATATTTACAAACGTTTAGACATTAGGTATGATATAATAAACCTTAAACACAATTGTTTTGGTTTATAAACAAGCGATGAACTAACTTGCTTTCTTGAACATGACTTTAACTAAAATGTGAAAGCCATGTCATTGTCCTAAATATATCAAAACAAAAATAGGGAATATACATAGGTCCATCTAAATATCATGATTATATGAATAGCCTAAATAATAGCAAGTCATCAGAACTACCTCAAATTAGGGGCTCCAAGACTTGAGAAATAGAAAGAATGCGTATAACCGGACACATGGGGGCTCCAATATCCACAAAGAAACAAAATAAGAAATTCATGCCATTGGAGCTACTTTTGAGAATCGCCTAAATAGTTTTAGATCTCGAGCCTTATAATTTTCAAATGCATCACAATGATTTAATAATAATTTTATTCCTTTGAAATCTAAGTTTGCAACTGAACTTGGCCATGAAACAAGTTACATATTCGAGCCATTTTCAAGTTCAACTTCAAGAACTAATCTTAGTGCATAATTGTTGTTTCAATACTTCAATTTACTCTAGAGATTAGAGAGTATGACTAGTATAGAGCAAAAAAATCATGATACTTGCTCATACGAAATTTTAGTACTCAATCATTCATCATGAAATTATATCAAGACACATTATTAACATAAGACAAACAATTTCATGAGTTAGAATGTAAAGAAAAGACTCCCAAATTCAAAATTAAGGAGTCTTCATTCTAAATTATTCTCCATTGTTGCACACATTGGAATTTCGCAAGGAGGATAACATCTACTTTCTCGAGCTTCAAAATAGTGACAAAATTTGAACTCAAAAGAAAGAATTCAAAAGTAGCAAGAATAGACGAAAAATTTGAACAACATTTCATTTTTCCCCTTGTTTTAATGAATGACCAATATTACTAGACTTAGAAAATTTCTTTGTTAAAACTATGAATAGTCAAAAAACGGTTTTAAAACACTAGTTTAATCATTTCCAAGATCCTAGTTGTTATCATAATAAGACGAAACACAGTATTAATAAACTTATTTTAAGCAACATCAACGGGTCTAATAATTGACAATAAGCAAGTCATCAAAGTCACCCAACACTGGGGGCTACAACATTCGAAAATATAAAATGAGGGCTTACGAACCCAAAATATAACCAAGCTACACCAGTTCGATGATCTCTTTAAGAATTTCCTAAACTAACTAGTTTTGTGCATATCTTGAAATCATAGTTTTATAAGTGAATAATAATAACCATCGGTTATTTTTATTATTGATAAAGCCATTTTTGCAACTTACGCATGAAAAAAATATGAGTCGCAAGAACAAGTTCATGCTATTATAAAAGTTCAAAGTTCCATTTAAAATTATGATGCATAATTTTTGTTCTAAACACTTAAATTTACCTTAAAATTAACAAGTATAGTCTATGTGAGCAAAAAAAGAGAGAAATAACGATCAAGCACAACGTCAAAATTAGAATGAAAAAAAAAACACCTATATTCTTGACATGCTCATACAGGATAAATACTTTATCACTTAACATAAAATTTGTTGCAATATATTGCTTAAACATGTCACAACAACCAACAAACAAATTCATGACAAGAAATCGAATCAAAAACCCCAACTTTTGTTAGGATTCTTCATTCGATTTCTCCCTTTTATTGACCAAGATCAAAGCCTGGTAGAATAGAAGGAGCAAGATTTACTTTCCTTAGCTTTAAAACAACCATAATGGAAAGAGATCAAAATTAGAGAAGGAGGAGAAGAAGATTGTGAGTTGCAGATTGCACTTCTCCAAATCTTTTTAATAATTCAAATGTTGTGCGCAACTCATCAAGTTCCGTGTGGCCAGCGCGAATTACTATATTGGGCGTGGACACTGGTCACTTTAAAGACTTATACACATATTTTAATCCCGTTTTGAATTTTTCCCAACGGTTTTGTACGTTGTTAGACGTATAATGCGCGAATTGTGCGGCGTAGGTGTTGCATAAAATTTCACTTCAGCCCAAGCTTTGTGAGATCTACCTCTTGGAACTAAAAGGTAGAGGATTACTTTAGGAGTTAGCTCACGAGTCGACAGGCGCGCCAAACCACCAGGAACAGACACTTCTTGATTGGAAGAAAATGCGATAGTTAGTGAGTTTACTAGCTTACTGGACAGTTAGGGTGTCCGTCCACCCCTTGTATAAAGAACCGACGAGACGATGTCGCACTTATGTAGTCACGTGCCCCCAGTCCTGAGACACGTGTACTCATCTTATTGACAAAACTGCTGAGAGAGTTGTTGACTTTCTTTCCTCTCACTGGATTTTGATATATGCCTCTAGTCCTGAGACATGTATTTCTATCTTGTGGACAACCGGCTCGAATACCGGACCATTTCGGCTCGAATACCGAAAACACCTTTTTTATCTTTTTACTTTGTTAAAGTTAGGATAAAGTTTTAATGACATATCGAGGTAATTTAGACCAACGATGACACGATTGAGAGGAAATCATCCACTTTTGTTCCTTTTTAAAACCGATCTCTTCTCATGACTTGACATCACCCAGAACACTTTTACTTGTAAAAGCGTTCTACAATTGCAAAAGATCAATCTAGATTCTTTAGCGTGTTAAGAATAGGAAAAAAAATTCCCTAGCCTTAACATCTACTTGTTTCGAACACTTAGCGAACCAAGGATTGTTTCCACATCCCAAACATTTCTGAAAGATTCTATATTCTTTAAGAACTTTGCGGAATGAGTCTCGGATTTATTTCCTTGACTACTTTGATCATTATCTATTCTAGACTCGATAAAAGTGGGGGCTAAATGTTGACACCCGCTTTTGGCCTCTTCTCCCAAAAGGAAGTGCGATGATGTTACAAAAATCCGTTCTTCATGTTAGATCAAAACTAAAGTGTTTATGGAATACGAAAAGCATTATGAAGCAATTTAAAACCCATATTTGAGACCAATTTATCGTAGAGACTTGTCCAATTACTAATTTGGCCTAAAACGTGTTCATACATGTTTAAACTTGATTAATAACGTACCTAAATGCGTCAAATGCAATGATTGCATCCAATGTAACCTACATTGTTGAAAACTGAGCCAAACAGATAAACCAACCATAAAATTCCCATAAAAGGACTATAAAAATGGATATCCCTTTCAAAGAGCTTTCCAACGGTATATTATAAGCCCAGTTCCGAGTCAAAACGAAGAAGTTATGATAAAAACACTAAACCGGGCCCTAAAACCAACACCCTTGCACCCCAACGGCCATAACTTTTGATAAATAACATATTTTAACCTAATTCTAACATCATTCTAAAGTAGACATTCAGATATTTCCAATGATATCTCAAACTTTTTAATCCAACTCTGCTATAAAAATTTATGGAAGTTTTAAAAACGCGCTTTCGTATCAGGCAAACCGCTAACAAATGCAACTCAATCAGTTTTGCCCGCCTGGCGTGCACGAGTAATTGAGATGCGCGTGGCACCCCGCGCGACTCAAAGAGTTGCACGCGCCACCTGACGGTGTGGCTCTAAAACCCTAAACCTAGATCCCTATGCCTATAAATAGGGGTCTTCGTTCAGCATTACGAGGACCGGAAAAATCAGAATTTAAACCCTATTATTCTCAAAACCCTAATCTCTCTACTTATCTTACTATCATACTACTTTTCCCTCTTTCTTACAAACTACTCTTTAACCCTAATTCATCCATTGAAGCTCTTTAAGGTACAAAGAAGAAAAAATATCCATAAACACATTAAACGGAGATTTAACTAAAAGAAGAACGGTTAGTTTCCTGAGCACTTAGATAAATCACTTTTCCTTTATTGTTTAAATAACTTTAATTGAATAAATATTGTTGTTTGATCATTTTTAGCAAACTTTTAATTAATTAATTCACATAATATTCTTTTGTTAATCAAGAATAGAATTTGATAATTAATTGTTGTTTTATCATTTATGACAAGACGGATATTGTTTATTTTGTTCTTTTCACGAATATTGATCAAACAAAGAATAACGACTTTTGCAATGTAATTCCTACATGATTAATGATTGTAAATAAAATCAACTAACTTAGTCTTTAGGTATCACATCGCATATATTGTTTGGTAATGAATTTGTGAAAAAGAAAGATCTAATAGAGGCCGTACTAGGGCTAGAATCGCGATTCCTCCCTAAAAGGAATGTTATTTTAGTATCCTCTCTCCCGAACTCATTTCTGGTTTATATAGACCAATTTGAGCATGGGTAAACTTACGATTCATGCAAATTATTTCATGAACTCCTCATGGAAGAAAGGCATGAACGAGGTTTATGAGTTTTTCTAAAACTCATTGGCGACTCCTACTTGTTTCTTACAAAAAAACTGATGAGAGTATTATTTCTAATTCAAGGTCTCCCAAACAGTCAGGAATTCAAATCTTAATACACCCTAACAAGTATAAAGTCCTAGGATTTTAAATGACCATGGGCATCTAAGGAAGGACCCCTTACGACGGGATCACCCTCATTACAAGGATCATCATCATTACAACACATGAGCATTTTCATTAAATAGGGGAGTGGGGGCACAATCAATCATATGAGATTTGTCAACTGTAGCATGCATCTCATTCTCATGAACAAAAGGGAAAATAGAATTGAAAACATTTGTTCTAGGTTCACTAATGGGATCATGTGACAAATCATTGGAAATCATGCTAACATTAAAAGAATCAAGAATTTCACATCAATATAAGAACCATGATTACTCTTATTATAAACAATCCTAGCAAACCAAACATAGAAATCCTAAGCATCATCAATTAACAACGCTCTAAAGTCACCATTATGCATGCTTTCAACTATGTCCCTAGTTTACACATTCAAACCAAAATAAAAAATCTCACAAGCTTCCCAATGATTACAACAATTATAATAAAGGAATTCCTCAAGTGTATGGAAATATTCACAAAAGGCTCATTGTCATATCGAGAAAATGAAAGACATGCCATTTTTTTTCACAAAACAAACAAAAATTAATTAAAAAAGAAGTATATACAAAGACCTAGACTCAAGAAATAAAAAACACTCAAATATAGACACCGTTCCCCGGCAACGGCGCCATTTTGACGAGGGGTGAACTAGGTTGTTGAAACTAATCCTCTGTCGGTCAAACTAAATTTATAAACACTTCACCAACCTAAGTAATAGTATAGAGGCAAGTAAAGGGTCGAACCCAAAGGAACGGTAATGTTCAAGCGCTCTCAATTATGCACCTAAGCCAGGTCGAAGACAAAGATAAACAAAGAACACTAACCAACTACCAAATAAAGAAATTAAACTAATAAAGCCCTAGGAACGGGGATCAACAAGTAATCATGACAATTGTAGCAATTCGGGAAGAAGATGATAATCAATGGTTGTAAAGACTAATGGCAAGAGCAACCAAAAGAGCTCGACAAGCTATCTCCTAGAGGTCTAAGTAGCGCCAACTACGAGAGACACTAACTAGGAATATCACAAATCAAACTCAATCGATAATTTAAAGCGACAAATCAATGGTCCGTATCAATGTAGACTCACAATGCAATCTAGCATAATTCTCAAGGCCTATCGAATGACACACATGCAAATTAATCAACACAATCCACAAATTAAGCACAATCAATCAATAATACAAGTTTCACCCAATCCCTAACCGAACAACTACTTTTACATCATTATCTAATCAACAAAAAAATACAGAAATTAAGAACCAACAATATCAGAAGAACAACTGCACTAATCAAGCATCAAACATCAAAATCAATCCAAACAAACTTGAATATTAAACAAAGTAATAGAATGAGATATTGTTACAAATGCTCATTGATAATAGTGAAGATCTTCAACACAATTTTCACCATTGAATCTTAAATCTCTTAATCACCATTGAAATTATTCACTTTCTCTCTCTATAATCTACTCCTAAACTAACCCTAAAACTATAGAGAGAAGCTCTCAACTAAGCTAAAATTATGATCTAAATTCAATCTAAATCTTCTTAAAAAAATCAGGTTACAAATAGGTATTTATAGGAGGCATGAAATGAAGACGAGCAAAACAGGGACCCTGAGGGGCGCGACCGTGCCACTGTTTCGCTCGGCAGCGCCATTGTGCTGCGCGCCCACACACTTGTGGGTTTCTTCGGTTCTTCTCAAGGGTTCGTGCGTTCGCTAAGGTCTTCAAATGAGTGCACCGATTGATGATGATGGATGCCAAGAGTGCCAGTCCCAAAAAGCACTTGATAGTGGGTTCAACACCCCATCTTCATGAGAGCACAGCTTGAAAGCGCAAGAGCTAGAAATTGGAGAACCAACTTCCTTGCATCTTGAGCTTTTCTATTGCCATGAACTTGCTCCAAAAGTATCTTCCACCTTAGTAATACATCCATATCAAGACCCAAACCTTGTAAAATACCTACAACCATGAATAGAGAACAAATAAAGGAGAAAACACTAGAAAACCATCAAAAATGCACAAAACCACAAAATAAGATAGAAAAGGTAAAAGAAAGAGCAAAAGCACAAAACTATGCATTTATTAAGAAGGGAAGCTATGAAAAGAAGGTAGAAACAACCTAAATGCTCATCAAATGGGTGCCATTTATGACACCATCAGTTGATAACCTCATCAACATACTGATATACCAAGGCCAAAATACCGTACTCCTTCCCCAGGTGTATGGCCTCCAATGCTATCTTCTTACGGACAGTGTAGTCGGACTCGTTCTCTTCTACGATCCGGTCCTGCTCCGCTTCCAGTGTTACCTTGAAGTTTGCTTGGGCCTGGGCCATCTCATTCTTTAGGCTGTGGAAGTATGCTCAAAGATTAGTCTTCTTTTTGTCAACTTCCTCAAGAGTTAGAGGTTCCCCTAATCATGTTTAAGCGTAGCCTTGATGTCAAAAGCTTTTTTCTTAGCGATCTTCATCTTAGCCATCAAACATCTTCTGTTTTCGCCTACATTGTTGTTTTCATTATTGATTTTGAAGCTATTTTCATGGAATTTATTTGAGTAATTTTGTGTTATTGTCAGTATTGATGATAATGCAAATATTTACATGAAAATTTCTTGTTATCATAATGTGTGTGATTGTGTGCATTGTTGTTGATCCTAATTGTTCTTGGAGCTATATTTGTCTGGTTAGTTGATGGTACTAACCTTTTGCTGATTGTTAAAGCTCGGTTTGTTGTTATTGTTGTGGTTCAAATTTGGTTGAGTTCGAAGTGAGTTCCTACTTGGTTTGGTTGTCGGTGTGTTCTTTGAGATATTTGTATTGCTTGAGGCCGCAATGAACAAAAGAAAGAGTAGAAAGGAGCCCCGGCTGAGAGTTGAGGAGCCTAGTGCCCAAGCTCCGAAAACACCCAATGTTCCCCCCCTCGATTGAAATTATTAAACGAGCTCCATTCTATCTTCTACAATGACCTTCAAAGCCGAAAGCTTAATCCCAAAAGGCACTATGATCAACGATCTATGAGAGGTTTAGGGATAGATGATGACTTAAGGTCACTCCTTGATAACCTAGGGACGAGTGAGTTCATTAAACACCAACATCGAACATACAAAGAACCCACTTTTAAATTCCTAGCCTCCTTTTGAAAAAGAACCATATGGGAACAACAAATTTCAAATTTCCTTCCAATTATTCAACAACCAACATACCATGAATCTTAGTGATCTCAATGCCTTCTTGGACTTCAACCTCGATGCGGATCTCCTTGTCCCATGCTTGAGCCTTTTCCCCGAGTATGATGCATTTAGTTGTTGGTGAACGATTACCGATTTTGACGAGCTCAATACAAGGTATTCGGTTGCAAACCAAATCATCCACCCTGCTCTCCTTATCCTTCACCGCATCTTGGGGTATGCGGTGTTTACTAAGCAAGATTTGAGCAACCTATCAACATGAAGAGCTCTTTACTCTATGGGTTGCTACTAGAAGAGAAGTTGAGGATGGCGGCTGAACATGGGGTATTGGTTTGTCCTATGCTGCGAGGCAATCAAGTCGGGCAACAAGACGGGTGAAATCACCCTTGGTGATATGATCACTAGGAATTCTAAGAAGCTTAATTATGAATGCTTCTTTCTCGCATGTACTCATGTTGGGTCTGATAATCATCTATTCGTTGATATCAAGCAAATGAGAAGGTTGGGGGTTCATCCAAAGTACTGCCGATGCCAACAATTTTCATGCTTGGTATGTTAAGCGCGAACACCATTGCATCTTGCCTTACCCCATTCGCACATCATTGGAGCGGAATGCTAAGAATGTATGAAAAATTCCGCAACACAATGGTATGTTACCCACTGTTTTGGGTGGCGCAAGGAATATGGTAGTCGAACAACAACACCAACAACAACATCATCAACAACAACAACAACAAGGCATGAGTAGGCTTGAGCAGCAAATAATGAGCATGCAACTTGGCATGCAAAGCTTGATGGAGAACCAGCAAGGTATGTTAATGCAAACCCAAGCTCTCTTTGGTGCGGCCGTGGATAGAGGTGAGATAAGCCCCCCAGTCAATTACCCTTATTGGCCGCCTCAGCAAGGCCCGATCCCTTAATAGTAGAGATCGCAACCTACTTGGCCCTATTGGCAAGGGCCCTCCTCCCACGGCGTTCCCCGGGTACACTACTCGACGAAAACCGGGTACGATTATCGTGCCTCGGGAGGGAGTGATTTTAGTGGTGACCCCAACTATCCTTATGTCGACCCTACCTAACCTTCCCCTCTTTTACTTCCCGCCCCATTCGACCCGTTGCATCAATAGCAACAAGACCTCTATCGAAGTCACTATGGTTGGCACCCGGGTTTCACTGGTGGTTGGGACCCACATGGAATTCTATTTTGACCCCGAGGATGATGGGGATAATAACGAAGCCGGCCCTAGTGGCCACTAGCCTCCCTCGTTTTTTATTTCTCCCCTTTGCCCCCTCCCATAGTTTTAATTTGGCGCACCACGGACGGTGCTTTGTTTTAGTGTGAGGGGGTGTAAGAAGCAAAGGGATGTGTTTTTGGTAGTGCAGGGGAAGGTTTATCATCATGCTAGTGTAGGGGGGGGGGGACTCCATTGTAGGTGGTAGAGCTGGCATGGTTTGGTTGGTTCTAACATGTTTTGATGTTGATTGATTTTCTTGATTGTGATGATGATGTTTCAGGGTGATTTTTATGAGCTTTTTCTAATAAATTTTCAAAGAAAATTTGAGTGTTTGTGTAGGTGATGGAGCTCCTAAGAAGTAAAATCCAAACTCCCGATAATCCAAATTTCCCCTAATCTAAACTTTGTAGATAGTTTTTTACTTCTCTTTCTTCCTTTTGTTTAAAGTTTTAGTCTCTTTCTTTGATATTCAACTTTTTTAATTTATTTTTGTTTTATCTTAGTAGTTTCTTTTGTTTTGGCTCGCTTTTCCAGCTTAGAAATGGAGATGAAGGAAGTTTTGGGGCAACTCGAGCTCCCTCTGTGAGATGGTATAATTTATCTTCTCTTCCATTTCAAGCGGCGTTTGGTGAGACTTTTCCTCTCTTTTATTTTCTTTCTCTTTGGGTGTTTAGTTTAGGTTAGCTTAGGAAGAAGTTGAATGGTTCGAGGATGTTTGCTTTTGGTCCTCTCTTTTCCTCTCTTTTATTATCTTTCTCTTTTGGTTCGAGTATGTTTGAACCTGGGATTGTTGGTTTTGTTATCGAACAATCACTTGTATGACGATTGGGATTTATTTGGATCATATGCCTCGTTTGTGAACCTTTTTTATTTCTTCCTCCTTCTTTTCTTTTGTTTCCCCCTTTTTGTGTTACAAGCATAACTATGACAATTTGAAATGATTTTTGATTTGGAATTTGCTTATTCATTTAGATTGGTTTGCCTCTCTTGATGATGTGTCTTTGAATGCTTATCTTCCTAGTTGATGAGGGTTTTCACGATTTGAGAATGCTTGGGGTTGAGTTAGACACATTTTAAGCTAAGGTAGCACAGTTAAGAACTTTTGTGGACGTTTGAACCCCTATCTCACAGGAAAGTGGTAAGATGGTGTTGCTCTCTACAGTGGATAAGATTACCTTTAGTTGGTATTTGCTTACTTCCCACCCCTTGTGAGGTCTAATATTGTTCAAGCCATCATCATTTTTGTTGAGCGGCATTTAGGATCCTTGACAATGCGTATCTTAATCCTTGTGTTGGCCTCTAGCTCCCGAGATCGTGACCAAGAAACTCTAGAGGAGGAATAGAGCGTTTTTCGTTTTTCTTTGTTTTCCTTGTGTTTTGTTTCAAATTTGGTTTTCATTTTTGCATCAACTTACTTGCTAACCAATTTAAGCCTTATTTCCCTTTCTTGACTTAACCATATTACAAACCTATCGGCCTATGTCTTACCGACCCTTGTAGTTAGTGAAGCATTCGCTTGTGAGGTTTGAGTTAGAGATTGTTGAATATGAACAAGAAAAATGTGTAAATTGGTTTAGGTATAATTTTGAAAGTTGAACATGAAAAGAATATGCCAAGGCTTGAGAAGAAATATGCAATTCAAGAAGTCCAAGTTAAAAAAAATGATGATGAAAAATGAATGGATGATGAAAAGGGATGAAGTAATGTTGTGAGGTTTGTATCGAAGGTGGTAGTTTGAGTTTAGGTTCAATTCGTAGGTTTTTCATGAGAGATGGCCACTCTTTTTCTTCCCAACCTTAACCCTTATCCATGACATTACAACCCTAGTGTAGGCGTCGTTCGAAGTGCGCCTACGTAAAAAGCATGTGAAGAATATGCTTGGCACTCATAGGAAGTGGGAATAGACATATACAATTAGGGACAAGGAAAGTAGGGAGCCGCCAACAAGTTTTTAAGGAACTTGTAACCGTTCACGGATCATAAAATGCAACCACAATTTAAGGGACAACGATAGGCAACAACGATTGACCCGTGAAGGTTACACCCCATTCATAATCCATGAGATTACTAACTCCATATGGTTCGGAACCACAAAAGGAGGATCGGGGATGATGGTACGAAGTGAGTCAGGGTGTCACATTCGCCCGTATTGGCCTCTACTCGATTCTTATAATGAAAAGTGATTCCTGCGATCTCAAAGGCATACAAACAAAAATTCATTTCGCTCCAAACTATTATTTAACTAAATCGGTTGAATATTAATGCAACTCATAATTCTAAAATATTGGTGATCACTTGAATTAATTAACAAAGATTAAAAAGGAACTAAACCGGTTGTCCAAATTATCTTATTAGGCGTGATTTTCAATTACATATTCCCTTTAACATGTAATATGGAGATCAATAAATAGAACAAACATTAATATTGGAAACAATTTAATCACAATTCCAACAACATAAAATCGTTAGAAAAAAATAATAGAAATAAAAGGAACATGATTCTTACTTTGATTCTGTTTGTTTGCAACTACCAAAAAATAAACGAGTTAGTAACTTCAAGGAAATAATAAAACAATAATTAAATTAAATCAAATAAAGTAGAGTTGATTTGGGGCCAAACCCTCAAACAGTTCTACCTTTCACGCCTTGGCTTAAGTATGGAACCACGATTAAAGTATGGACTCCTTTGAGCACTTGAAGAAGGAATTTTGAAATGAGAAGGGTAGGCTAGTGTTTAAGGCTAAAGCATAGAAGAGAGAAATAAATCCGAGAATTAATTGATGCCCCGTACATCAGAAATGAGGGGGTATTTATAGGGAAAATGTGCTGAGGTAGCACACAGAACCCTAAAATGATAAAAACCCTAAAAAAATACCCCGTGACATGGCAAACTGTACCGTGACACGGGAAGTCCCACCGTCAGACGGCAAACTTTCCCGTGACACGGTACATTTTTATTGTGACGCGGGAAATTTTCAGAAAACGGGAAAAAAACGCGTTAAGGGTTTACGCGGAAAAGACACGGAATGTCCCGTGTCACGGCGGAATTTCCGTGTCACGGGAAAACCCACCGTCAGACGGGAAGGATTCCCGTGACACGGTGGCTGTCTACCGTGGCGCGGGAATTTCCAGCCCACTTTTCCGTCTAAATACATTTTTAACCCTAATTTTATTTGGCATTTTAAGTGCGGATTGATAATTTCGGGCCTTTTCTGACTTATTATTATTTGGGCTAAAATAAGAAAATAATTAAATAAAAATAAACAAAAGGTTTGGGCCAAAAATAAAATAAAAAAGGGTTTGGACTAAAATTGAATAATAAGTTTGGGCTGAAATAAAAAACTATGAATATGAATTTAATTAAAAATATGAATTTAATTAAATACGATTTTTTTAAGCACTCTCGGGATTAAATACTAAACCCGACCAATAGTGGCGGTGAAAGGTTGTTCATCATCGGGTTTGATTTTGGGGAGACATTTTTAGGTGTCTACAGAAGCCCCCACTTTGACTGAGTTTGTAGAAACGTCAGTTTCGAAAACGATAGTCAAAGTAGCCGATAGGGATGCAGAATGATTTAACACGTTCTGCGATCCTAAATCATTCTGTATACGCCGATACCTGCAGAAAAATGTTAGTTCTACAGATAAAAGGGTAAAAGGATAGAATACGTATCTGGCACCAGTGTATCGGCGACGAACGAATTTGGCAGCTTCCTATGCTTGAAGGAATCCACCGAATGACATTTGTTGAAACGCTTTCCATGCTTGAGGAAAGCCGACTGAAGAGCTTGGTAGCTTTCTAAGCCTGAAGAAAGCTACCGGATAATACTTTCCATGCATGAGGAAAGTCAACGAATGAATTTGGTGTCATTCTATGCTTGAAGAAATCCACCGATAATGCCTTCCATGCTTGAGGAAAGCCTACAAAGATATTTGGCGATTTTCTATACTTGAAGAAAAATCCACCGATAACGCTTTCCATGCCTGACAAAGCCGACTTGGCGGTTTTCTATACTTGAAGAAAAATCCACCAATAACGCTTTCCATGCCCGAGGAAAGCCGACTTGGTGGTTTTCTATACTCGAAGAAAAATCCACCGATAACGCTTTCCATGCCTGAGGAAAGCCGACTTGGCGGTTTTCTATACTCGAAGAAAAATCCACCGATAACGCTTTCCATGCCTGAGGAAAGCCGACGATTGCTGAAATTTGCAAGTGTATGATGGTTCGATTATCCCCGAACGTGGGCCACAGATGATTCACACCTTTAAGTCGATTATCCAACCATATTAGGTGTTTTAAAATGCCGAAAAATAGTCTTTGATGCTTGCTAGGGGTAAAATGGTAATTTTATTCCCCTTTAAGTATCAGTTAGAATTTTTTGCGTAATTCCAGCGAAAAAATAACAGCCCAAAAACCTCAAAAAATCATTCAAACTAGTAAAAAACGCCAGGAATATTCGCTGACAACGCACAGAGCTACCGTGCCACGTGGCTTTTTGCGGTGACACGTTAACATCCCCGTCAGACGGGATAAAACCCCGTGTCACGGGGGTATTTTATATATATTTTTTTTTATTATTTTTGCTGTTTGAATTGGTCAACGCGTGGACTATTATGCTTTTTACCAAATCCCAGCGAATTGAATTCATCTCCTCTCTCTATCTTCTCCATTTTCATTTTCTTGCTCACACAAATAACCGCGCCACGATTAAAACAACCGACGCTCGTCCGGCGTGACCGTGACACGGGAACGGCAACCGTGACACGGCGGTGTTCTTCGCATTCCAGCTTCTGTGTTCTGTTGCTGCTGACTGCTTCCGCCGCCTACACTCCGTTGCTGCTGCCGGAGCTCCGGCGACCTTTGTAATTGCCATGACACGGGAATTAATCCCCGTGACACGTCAATCTCCCACCGACCCGCGGCCAAGCTCAACCATGTCACGGCGGCTGCGCTGATCTCCGAGGTTTTTTCGAGCTTTTGGAGCTCAAATCCTCACCAATTCTGCTCTAATTTCTTGCTACTTTCCTCATTTTTGTTTCTCTACGAGGACCCATGTAAGTTTCCTTTGATTTTGTCTCGAATTTGCTTCAAATAAGTAATTTCATGTAAAAACCTTGAAAAAAATTAATTTGGGGAATTTTGATTTTGAGGTTTTATGTTGAAATTCTTGCCATGAATTTACTTGTATATGTATGTATGTGTGTTTGTGTGAAATTTGAGACAAAAATTGCATGATTTGATGAAGAATTGAGCAAATCACCATTTTTGGGTACTACTTTTGTGAAATGATGTTCATGTTACTTCTTTGCACTTGAAATGGTGAAAATATTGTGGTAGACTTTGTAAAATATTTCATGATGTGTTGATTCATTGTTTTTGTGCAACTTCGAAAAATATTTTGCGTATGTACTATATTGTCATGAAGAACATAGTATCATGCGGCAAGGAGAACTGTAGTATTAGTTTGTCATGGAGAAACTAAATACCATAATTTTGCCAATTTTTAGCTTGGAGATAAAAAATTAGCGTATAATTCGATAAATAACTACATAACTTAGGAAATGATGCTAAGTATTTAGATCTTTATTTTTATAAAAATGCAACTTGAATTAAATGTCTTAGGAAATGATGCTAAGCATTTAGATCTTTATAATAGCATGCCTAGGCGACGGGATCGCGATCTTTCTACCCACGGCCGACGTCAGGCTTTTTGGGAGGACACTCCCACTATTCATGAGGGTATGGACGACGATGCCTTAGAGGCCGAGCCTCGGGCTTCTACGAGTAGAGGTAGGTGGGTTCCACCTCTGTGGACTCCAGACCAGTTGGTTTTCTGCCGTGGAAACCATGTTTCTCATCGCCCACTCTCCGGCATAGTTGATGGCATGCTTCGCCACCATGGTTCTGGAGCCGACGATTTGATTCCTCGACTTCACCAGATGATTACGAGGGATCCTGATACGAACGCCCTATGGAAATCTGCTGGTCTAGTAGATTTTTATACGGCGGTTGTAGGGTTTCGCAGCCCCCGGGGTTGCGGTGCGACGGTCGTTCGCGCATTGTTGGAGTATTTTTGGGATACTACCAACACTTTTCATTTTGCTTGGGGGGAGATGACAGTGACCCCTCTGGAATTTAGTATGATTAGCGGGCTGCGCTTCACCGACCGGGCCGTAGCTCAGATGTCTGATCTGTCTTGGGGATCAGCTGAGGCAGCTGATTTGTTAGGTCCGATCGTTCAGCATATCAGGACCCGACCAGTGTATCGAGGTGGTCCTAGGAGCCGGCGATCGGAGCTGGCTTCAGTTTTAGCTCGTGGCTTCGACATGGAGGATACATCGGTTGAGCAGCGAGTGCGGATCTTCATCCTGATTCTGATCTCCATGACCCTTTCTCCTGATAGGAGTTCAAGCGTACTCCTTTGCTACCTCCCCTCTTTGGTCAGGATCCATGAGATAGGATCCTATAGCTGGGCCAGCCTCGGATACGCCGACCTTCTCTTATTGCTACGTCATGGGTGTCGTCAGCTGAACGACGAGTCTACCATCACTGTCTATGGTCTGTGGAGAGTCGTAGAGGTGATGATCTTTTCCTCTTTTGGTTTCACTTTAACTTGTTCGACTGATGTGCTAAAGATTACTTTTCATTGCAGCTATGGTTCTACGAGTACTTCCCAGGCTTGGCTCCTCGCCGGCGTCGTGGAGCGGTCCATGATTTCCCTGTCGGGGCCAGCTGGCGTGATCGAGGAGAGTCGCGAGTGGAGTCTGTCCCTGCGTTGCGTGGGCTGCTACGCCGAGGCACCTCTTCTGTTGGCGTAAGAATTAGTTTTGTTGCCTGTTATTTTTTTCCTCTAACGTTGTTTCCATTGTTTCACGCCAACTTTTTATGGTTTTCAGGTTGCCATTGATGTCCAGTATCGTCCTTGGGCGGGATGACTGATATTCCTGAGGCCTTGCGTCTTTCAGCGCACAGCACCATTTTGGTTGGTACCGGACGCTTTGTCTGGTACTTTGGGGAGTGTGTTGTTCGTCAGCACAGCAGTGATCGCTTTGTGGTGCCCTCATCTCCACCTGAGTCGATGCTGGACTCACGCTTGATTAGAGAGTTGATAAACAGGGGAGAGCGCTATACTTTTCCATGGCAGGAGCTTGTGCACATGGAGGGTGATTATGCGCAGGACTTGCTTCCCTCTCTGGCTCCTCCACCCCGTCTTCCTGAGGTATGATTTCTTTTTGAGGATCTTTGTTACTAGTCTCTGTTTTAAATAGTCGAATAACTTGATTATTCGATCATATTTTCAGACGACTATTCGCCCTGTGGGGAGGATCGAGATTCCACCTCAGTCTGTCTGCTACCCGAGGCCGATTGGTATTACCGAGGACCATATTGCTGACGCGCCAGAGGGTTACAGACAGGCGCAAGAGTCTCTGCCCGAGGTCTTTGAGCCAGTAAGTTTTTTGATGCATTATTCATCCTTTTAACACTGCTTGTTATTGACTTTTCTTTGTTTTATCCTCAGCCTAACCGCCCAGAGATAATGGGACTCATGAAGCTGGTTGACGCCCTGAAGTACTGCATCATCAAGCTTCGGCGTGGTGCGAGTTTTCGGAGCTGTAGCGACGTTCTTGAGGTATCATTCATTTTTTTTTCACTTCTACCATTTGTTTTATTTTGCATTGTTGACACCTTTTGATTTTGTATCTTTCAGGAGCAACAGAGGTCCCGCTCGCGCTCGAGGCATAGAGGCTCGGACGAGGAGGAGCTTGGTCGTGGTAGACGATCTCCTGAGATTCACCTGCGTTCTCATTCTCATCGAGAGCCTCAGATTACTCAGCCGTTTCAGGAGGCTCAGTGGCAGCAGCCTCAGTCTTCCCAGCGCTTTCCGGGCAAGAGTTAGGGGCAGCGGCAGTCGTTTTCACAGCCTCCACAGCCTGAGATTGGGTCTATCCTGGTTCATTTTCAGCTCCATTGTCTGGGATTCCTCCACCGGTGTCGGGCTTGTTCTCAGTGCCGATGTATGGGACGATGCCTCCACCGAGGATTCCCGCGTCTTTGAGCCAGTCTACACCGTTTTCCGGCTGGACGGGTCCTGTCTTGAGTTTGACTACTGCTGGGGTCATAGGGACTAGTAGGGACACTACTCCCCGTACTCGGATGATGGAGGGACTCTTTGGCTCACCGTTCCCATATTCACAGGGTGGAGATGATACTGATTCTGGCTCTAGAGATTTCTGACCGAGGGTTTTTATTTGTACATACTATGATGACACTTGACATGTTTATTTATTATGACTCTTTTGTACATTATTCATAGTTTATGTATTTATTATTGTGTGTTAGTGTGTGTTTGAAACTCATTGTGTGTGATCGTGTATTTATTAATGATGCAACAAAAAACGTAAGTGGAGTAATGGAGGGTACCGACCTTCCCCAAAAGAAAAAGAAATAAAAAGACAAGTGAAAAAAATAGAATAAGTAAATAAAATAAATAAATAAAATAAAGATAATAATAATAAAGATAAATAAAAAACTTGAGAATTTTATTATAAATAAAACTCTTAGAAAATTGAAAAATAAACGGTGAAGATAAAATATTAAAATAAATCCAGATAGATACGGAAAAAGATGAAAAAAGAAAGCGCGTGAGGTGCCGTGACACGGCACTGTACACCTTGTCACGGCAAAAATTGTCGTGTCGCGGCAAAAGTTCCCGTGACATGGTGGGACTTCTCGTGTCACGGTACGCGTATTCCTCAGCGGTGTGTTTTACGTGTATGAAAAGATAATTTCTGGGCAGTTTCGAGCGCTTTGGCTATAAAATAAGACCAGTATATTCATGATATGCATAATTACGAAACACAAAATAATTTAGAATTTCATATTTCAATAATCATGTCTAAGAATTTTGATAATACATTGCGCGACTGGTCTTATTCTTTGACCAATGCTGAAAAAAGAGAGTTAGAATTATTTCATGTCAAGGGTTTGCTAGCCCTGCGACATGTAGCTATTGAACATGATTTTCTTAGGGAAGCATTAGATTATTGGAGTCCAGAAACACACTGTTTTAAATTTGATTATGATGAAATATGTCCCCTGTCGGAGGAATTCGATGCAATCTTTGGATTTCTTGCTAGAAATCTTATTGCCATGCCTACCCTACGTGAATATTATTACCAAGATTTTGAACGCCATCTGAATCTAATAAATAGAATTGTGTGTGGAAATGAGGTAGACTTAGAAAAACTTGCAAATTTATATTTTAATCGCCCTATCTCTGAGTCTTATCATGTATATCGTAGAAGGGCATATATTTTTTGCATGTTTAGCAAGCTTTTATTTGCAAACAGTAGGGTAGGAATGCTTGTCTAGCGTCTGTGCTTGAACATGTCGAATCTGGAAGATCTCCTATGCCAACGTGCCTTGGAAAAACATTTCGTGGCCTTGACGAAGCAAAAGCTGACTGGAAAGCCATCGAGAAGGGCTCTCTGGTACTGCTGCACGTAAAAATACGCTCCGAGTAGCCCCCGTGACACAAAATAGGCACCGTGTCACGGTGGATGTCTGCCGTAACACGTTGAGATCTGCCGTGTCACGGGAATCTGTACCCTTTTTTTTATCAACGACTAACTTTTGTTTTTTTTGTTTTTGTTTTTTTTTTTTTTTTTTTGCAGATTTGGTTGATGGAGCGATTAGAACTATTTGAAGCCCCCGACGATGTTGAAAAATATGACCCTAACGACCTAGTCCACAGGAAAAAGAATTACTCTGCGAACATGTCGTATGAAGATTGGAAAAATTTCTTTGCAAAGTGGGAATTTTCCATTCGTTGGGTGGTGCCTTGGTGGAGGCTTACTACGATGGTTGGAACGAATAATACTCCATATTGCCTTGTTCCTAGTATCTCAAAACTAACCTTTTATTGTCCTTCTCGACAAATGCGGCAGTATGGACTTGAACAAGTAGTTCCACGCTATAACGATAGTCCTCGTGAAGTATCGTTGCATGAAAGTAACGTTCACAAGTACGAGACTTATTGGATTGGAAGACCTTTGTGGACCTTTTCTGCAAGTGACCAAGCTCCTCCTCCTTTATCTAGTGCATACAAGGCATGGTTGAACCCTAGAAGTAGGAGGGAACGATTCGGATCACGTAAGTCTGATGTGAACAGTCGTCTTGGAAATAAGAAAGCCCCTCCTAAAGATCGTCTAGGTCCAAGAACGCAAGGGATTGAGTTTAAGACTCCTATAATGCCGAGAAAGAAGAATTATGTGAAAGGGAAGGGTAAAGAAAAGATGGTCTATAGGGAGAAACAACCGAAAAAATTCAAGAAAGGTGAAAGGGATGAAAGTTCGACTAAGGGTGTGACGGTTCGGGCTACGAAAGACACATTAATGGTGAAGGCCGACCTAATTGACTAAGAGAAGGATGTTCCTAAAGTGAAGAGAGATTAGATCAATAGTGCTTTGCTTTTTATGATTTATAATTTTTATTTAAAATAACGCATATGATGCCAATAATTGTAGTCGCATTTGTTTCAATAATAATAGCATATTTATTTCAGCCTTAAAAATAAAAATTACAATGACTTTTATTTATTATTTATTTATCCGAGTCAAGGAGTCGGACGCAATGGAAGAACGAAAATAAAATAACCTCGAACAAACAATGAATTCGCAACGAATGCGTCACTAAAAAAATGAAAAACCTGAAATTCCACCGTGTCACGGTGAAAAATCCCGTGACACGTTACGGCAATTCCCTTTTTTTTTTTTTTTGCACTCAGGTCTACCGCGCCATGGTGAACTGTACCGTGACACGGTGGAATGTCCCGTGTCGCGGTAACCCCCCCCCCCCCCCCCCGTTTTTTTTTGTCGTGACACAATGCTAAACTGACGCGCATATTTGATCAACACAGGGAGGATTTTTATTTTTTAAAGTGGTCGGGCCCCCTTTAGGGGTTGCCTACGTATCCTAAAAAGGAATCAGGCCAAACGTAGCTCTATTGGGTCATGAACCCATGCGACTAGGCATAGAATTTCTTGAGTTGATCCAAGTTGGTTAAATTGTGGAAACCATTACCGTCCATGTCTACCAATTGTGCCGCTCCGCCAGGCAAGATGGCTTTAACAATGTACGGGCCTGACCAATTCGGTCTGAATTTTCCTCTTGGATCTAACACATTTTTACGAAGTGCCTTAAGCACTAGGTCACCCTCTTTGAATTTCCTGGTCTTTCCTTTTTTATTAAAATGTCGCGCCATACGATGTTGGTAGGTTTGGACATGATGCAAAGCTACCAAGAGTTTTTCATCAAGTAAGACTAGTTCATCATATCTTGCTCTAATCCAGTCGACTTCATCTAATTGGCTTTCCAATGCGATTCGAAGAGAAGGGATTTCGAGTTCTATTGGTTGTACAGCTTCAACTCCATAGACCAAAGAGAAAGGAGTAGCCCCCGTTGATGTACGAACAGAGGTTCGATATCCCAAAAGGGCGAAATGTAGCTTACTTGGCCAATCCTTGTAATTTTCTGTCACCTTTTCGCTGATAGTTTTCACATTTTTGTTGGCCGATTCGACTGCACCATTTGTTTGTGGTCTGTAAGATGATGATCTGTGATGCTTGATATGATATTTCTGTAATAATTCCGCACATTCGGCTTGGAAATGTGTTCCATTATCATTGATCATCTCATGTGGTACCCCATAGCGGCATATGATATTTTTCTCAATGAATTGAGCTACATGTTTCGCCGTCAGCTTAGCATATGAGGCAGCTTCGACCCATTTGGTGAAATAGTCAATTGCTACGAGAATGAATTCATGCCCTCCTTGTCCTGGTGGTGTTATTTTTCCAATGATGTCGATTCCCCAAGTGGAGAAAGGCCATGGAGAAGTATATGTGTAGAGAAGCGAATGTGGAACATGCTGTAAATTTGCGTAGACTTGACACTTCATAATTTCTTGACGTATTTGTGACAATCTCTCTCCATGGTAGTCCAATAGTAACCTTGTCGTTGAATCTTTTGGACTAACATCTTTGCATTCATGTGTGTTCCACATATACAGGCATGCAGGTTTTCCATGGTTTTATATGCTTCTTTCTTGGCTATGCATAAGAGATTTCTTCCCATTGCAGTTCTCTTGTGCAGTTCTCCCCTGATGAGCACATACTGTGAGGCCAGGAGCCTCAAAGCACGGCGTGCCCTTTTATCAGTATTAGGAGGGTATTCTCCTCTAGTCAAATAATTAAGGATATCTGTATACCATGGCTCATCATCTTCTTCTTGTGGTTCTTGTTCATCGTCAAGTGCGTGAACATAAGCCGGCTCATATATTCTTTCTATGGTTTGTGGCATTCTGATTGTATCAATTGGAATTCGCACCATTGATGCTAATTTAGCTAGTGCGTCGGTGAATTGGTTTTCTTCTCTTGGCAAATATGTATATTCCACTTCATCTAGTTGCTCCGTGAGAGTTTCTAAATGAGCTTGATACGTAGCGAGACTTTCACTTCTCACTTACCATCTTTTGGAGATTTGGTTAATGATTAGTGAAGAATCACCGTAGATTCTGAGTTTCTTAATTCCCAAGGCGACAACTGTTTCTAACCCCAAAATGCATGCTTCATATTATGCGGCATTGTTGGTGACATCAAAGTCGAGCTTCATGGAAATTCGGATGTGCTCTTCATTGGGTGATACAAGCAAGACTCCTACACCACAACCTTTTTGGTTTGAAGCTTCATCGAAATAGAGTGTCCAGCTATCATCTTCGGTCATGAGTAAATCTTCGTCAGGGAAATCGTACTCATCTTCTTCTTTTTAAGCTTTTTCTAGCAGAAAATCTGCTAAGAAGTCAGAAACCGCAGAACCATTGATGGCTTTTTGTGGCACAAATCTCAAGTCAAACTGAGCAAGATTGACTATCCACCTTGATAATCTGCCATTGAGTGTTGCTTTTTCGAACAAGTATTTGAGAGGATCCATCTTGGACACGACATGCACTGTATGAGTGAGCATGCAATGTCTTAGTTTCTGTGCGGCCCATACAAGTGCGAGACCCAACTTCTCAAGTGGTGTGTATCACGTCTCATTTCCTTAAAGTTTCTTACTCAAGTAATAGATTGCATTCTCCTTCCTTTCGATCTCTTGCGCTAACATTGCCCCCATCGTTTCTCTTGTGACCGTAAGGTAGAGTCGAAGAGGAAAGTCAGGTATTGCTGGCGCTAGCACGGGTGGGTTTGCCAAGTACTCTTTGATTTTGTCGAAAGCTTTTTGGCAATCGTCATCCCATGTGATTGGGACATTTTTCTTGAGCTTCTTGAATATAGGTTCACATATCGCTGTGAGCTTTGATATGAACCTACTTATATACTGCAACCTTCCAATGAAACCTCGAATCTCCTTCTCATTTTTGGGTGGTGGCATGGACATGATCGCCTTTACTTTTGTAGGATCTATTTCAATCCCTCAAAAACTGATCACATATCCAAGTAATTTACCTGACGTGACTCCGAGTGCACATTTTGCTGGATTTAATCTCATGTTGTACTTGCGGAGTCTTTCAAAGAACTTGCAAAGTGCAATAATATGGCCTGGGCGATCTTTAGACTTAACGAGTGCATGGTTTGTTGTATTATCGACCAGAATGTCAATGTGAGGTAAAGGGAACCCATCTTTTGGGCTTGCTTTATTGAGATCCCTGTAATCAACACACATTCTGACCCTTCCATCCTTCTTTGGAACTGGAACCACATTTGCTATCCATTCTAGATATTTGGATACTCTTATGAAACCTGCGGCCAACTGCTTCCTGATTTCTTCCTTGATTTTGAGAGCCACATCGGGTTTCATACGACGCAGCTTTTGTTTGACAGGCTTCATACCTGGAATGAGTGGTATCGTATGCTAAGCTATGTCCCTGTCAATTCGTGGCATATCTTGGTATGCCCAAGCAAATACATCAACAAATTCACTAAGCAAGTTAATTAGCTCTTTGCGTTCATCTTGACTTAGTGTTAATCCAATTTTTACTTCTTTAACAGTCGTATCATTGGAAATGTTAACTGTTTTTGTATCTTCGATAATTGCTATTTTATTTTCGTGTTCTTCCATTGCTTTTATTATTTCTTTGTCATTTTTATTATTAGCAAAGAAATATTGATCAGGGCTAGGGGAATGACACGCATCGTAAGCAAAGGTACTCATTTTATTGAATTCATTGGCTAATACATCAAGAGGGGCAAGGTCGGCTGCGACCTCACCGGAATTATTAGGACTAGAAAGAGGGGACTCAACAAGAGACTCAGGATTGAACTCTATAGCAGAAAGAGGGTCGGCCTCAGACTAAGGATTCATCTACAAACTTAGACTCAGACTCGGACTCGGACCCAGACGACTCTGACTCATCAAACATAGGACCTTCGCCAGCGGTTATTTCCAACTTCTCTCCACTTGGCGTAGTGATCCTCAATGTCTTGCGCCATCCCCTTGAAATGTTGTCATCTTAGACGATTAACTCGGAGGAGTCAAAATCCTTATTTGCTATGACAGCTTGAACGAGCTCGGAGTTATCATTGCGGACCGGCTTAGACTCATTCTTCTCCATTCCAAAAAGCAGGTTGATTCCTAGATCATCAGAGTTCGGGCTAGCTGGCTTCTCGGTTGTGAAGAGCTCTTCGTCTTCATCAACAAAGTCACAATCGAGGAATATCTCGAATCCTAGTTCACGGATCCCATCATGGACGAATGGTTCAGGGAATTCATAGCATGGGAAGTCTTCCCCTTCTTTGATGTACTGGCCATTGAGGGTGAACGGATATGGATCCATGGCCATTTCCGTCTTCGTGATTCGAGCATTATAGCGAGCCTTCATCTTCAATAAAGCTTGTTTCACATCTTCTTTTGTTGGCTTGAATCCTAAGCTAAAAGTATCCTTCTTGAGTGCACCAGGATGGCCCCAAGATTCAACCATTTTCTTCTTGAGTCCAAGGGTCATTCCAGGGAAATGACCTTGCTTCTTCAGAATGGCATTGATATTGGTGTTTGAATAGGGATCGAAGTCGAGATGGCACTTTTCCTCCTCTTCAATCACGAGAACATCATCAAGTGAAAACCCCCAAAGATCTTCATCTTCTTTGTCATGTTCAAAATGGATGATAGGAGTATCAATAACTTGAATGCGCATAGGAGAAGCATCAATAGTAATCGAAACCCCTCCAACTATAGCTTTCACTTTCTGGTGCAGCGATGATGGAATCGCCTTTAGCTCATGAAGCCAAGGGCGTCCTAACATTGAAAGAGGCCTTAATGTCCACCACCTGAAATTTGGTGCGACGTTCAATGGCCCCAGTAGTTATATTCAGTATGATAGTACCCACAGCTTGACGGTGAGTATTATCGTAAGCGCGAATCCCTTGAGTGGAGGGAGTCAGTTCTTCATTCTTTATGGCCAACTTCTTTACAGTTGGAGTGGGCACACATTGATTGCAGAGCCATTATCAACAAGGATCATAGGAACATTCATCTGCCTACACACCATAGTGAGGTGTAAGGCCTTATTATGTTGGTCCCCTTCCTGGGGCAGATCCTTTTCAGAAAACGAAATCAGATTGCTAGTACTTGGCAATTTAGTAGTGAGAAAATTGACCAGTCCTTTAGGAGTCATGTCATCATCAACTCCTATTTTCACCAGAGCATTCATCACAGCCTTTCGATGCTCGTGGGAAGTGGCCAAAAGCTTCCATACATTCATCTCCACCATGGTCTTTTACGGTTGTTTGACCACATCGCTGTTCACAGGGTCGATGGGATCCACTATCGGATGTGATTGTGGTGGAGGTGGAGGTGGATTAGGTTGTTGCAACCGTCCAATTCTGGTGAGAACCTTAACCTCAAAGTCCCCCCAAACATCTTCACTAGTGCCAAGAGATGAGCAGGCTATATCCTTGAGATAACATCTTCATCGTCGCTATCCCAAGTTCCATTCACTTCTTCAGAACTCGAGACAAATACAACTTCTGGCAGAGGTTCATTCACAGGTTGAATGAGTATTGACGGATCAAAGGAGACTTCATCTCCCGTGATAGCCAAAGCATCAGAAAGAGGACCTGTTTAAATGTTAGGCTTCTTGCCCCTGGAGGGACAAGAAGTTGATTAGCATCAATTAGGTCTTGGATCTCATCCTTCAACCTCCAACATTTCTCAGTGTTATGACCCTTGCCTTGATGAAACTTGCAATAAGCATTGGGGTCATAGCTAGCGGTCCTATTCTCTGGTCGAGGTTCTGGAAATGGTCCGATTGGCATAATCAGTCCTTGACCATGCAAACGGTCATAAGCAGCATCATAAGTCATTCCCAAAGGCATGTAAACCCTCCTTTGCCTTTGGAATCTTTGAGGAGGAGCATTAAGGGCCAGCACATCATTGATATTGATATTGTTGGTAGCATTATTGGGCTTAGAAGACGAAGAAGAAGGAGTGTCGTTCTTCTTGTTTTTCCAAGTGCTGTTATTATTGTTGCTACCAACAGACTTCATTAGTTCGTCCTCGATATTGATTCCAATATCGTATACAGCTTCAAAGGTACTCAGAGGCAGAAACTTCAAGTGTCTCTTGTACTTATGAGTCAGATTGGCAATGAACAAGCGAACCATTTCTTTCTCCTTGGGGGGATCCACCAGGAGCGCAGCTGTTTCCCTCCACCTGCTTAAGTAAGTACTGAAGCCTTCATTCTCTTTCTGTTTGAGAATGGAGAGTTCACGTTCATAAGTCTTGGCCTGGATGTTACACTTGTAACGATTCATAAAGCTTTCAGCAACATCCTCCCAGGTCACGACATGTTTGGATTCCAAAGAATAGAACCCTTGTTGACAAGCATGCTCTAAGGAAAAAGGGAACACCGTAGGGAAGAGTGTCACATCTACTCCCTTAAGAGCCATAGTTGCAGAAAAAGCCTTCAAATGGAAAAGCGGATTATCAGTAGGCTTGAATTTGGGAATGTCAGCAGTGGAAAACTTCTCAGGAAGCTTGTCTCTTATGGACGAAGAGGTGACAGGCAGTTCCACATAAGTGAACTCTTCAGAAATCTTGCTCATTTGTTCCTTAATCTTGTCCATTGCAGCAGTAGTGACATTGTTTTGACTGTCTTGTTCTACCGTGCTGACTCTAGTGGTGAGTGTCTGCATCATGTTAGACAAGCTTTCAATTGTCCTATTGAGGTTCTCGATGTCTTCCTTAGTAGCCATTGGTTGAAAGTAGACTGGAGATGGGTCTTGTGGAGATGATTGAGGTGGTTTCCTTGTACGCCTCTTTGGTATAAGAGGTTGTTGAGGTGTTGTCTCGAACCGTAACAATCTACCCCTGCTTCTTGACCAAGTGTTATGACACCGAAACAAACACACCTTTAATGACCAATCTTAACCTTAACCCATCCGAATTAAAAAGAAATTCTACTTGTTTATTTTTAAAAAAAAAAAAAATGGGAGGATACCATCCGACTTACTCCGGAAAAAAACGACACAAAAACAAGACTACCCTAAAAATACGGTCAAAAAGTAGTGTACGACTCAAAGAAAAAAGTGTGTGAACACGATATGTGAGTGATTAGGTGAGGTTATGGACGCGTGTTTTGACCGTCTAGCTAGACATGACTCCAAATGGACAACATCCACATACGTACGCACAAAAATCGAAAAAAGGACTGACAAGACACTTTTCCTGGGCACCGTGTCACGGTGCAGACTGTCGTGACACGGTGCAGTCTACCGTCAGACGGTAGAAAGCCCCGTGTCATGGCACTGTTCACCGTGGTGCGGCAGAACATGCCGTGACACGGTGCATAGTTCCAGGTCAATTTTGTGATTTTTCCAGATTTTAACCGATTTTAGGTCCGTACTAACTACTATGTGAGTATAAAAACCCTCAGTCATGGCTTAACCAAAAAACCACATAGCATTTAAGCACGATGATGTAAAAAAAGTTCGCAACCTAGAGTCAAGATCTATGTTCAACTATTGGTCAAGCTTTGGCTGTCAAAAGGGTACCATGGTTAAGAGTTTGGACGCGTTAGCAAGGCAGCCTCCCTTGAGGGTACATGCCAACGTGCGGCTTCCCAAGTTCGTGATGGAATCGAACTCGACTCCATGGTTTGGGTGGATTTAATAACTCGGATGAACCCTTATTGCCATGAGCGTTTTTGGGTCGATAGAGCTTAAATCCCCCGGGGCTAAGACGCATGTAGAACACATACATTTTTTCAGAAAAATCGAAGGAAGTCGACTGTGAGGAAAGAAAATAAGACATCGGACTGATTTTAGGACTGCCGTGACACGGCAAAAATTCCCGTGTCACGGTACTGTGCACCATCAGACGGTGCACAGTACCGTGTCACGACAGATTTTGCCGTGGCACGGCAGTCAGAAGATCTGACTGGTGCCCTGTTTTCCTTCGCGCGCAACCAAGTTATCCAATTTTTCCTACGAGACAGACCTGAATACGACGTTAAAACGTCTATGCAGATGCAAAAATGCCAAACTAATCACAGGAATATTTTTTTCAAGAATCTTTCAAGTCTCATCCACTCATCTTAATTAAATACCGATCACTCAAATCGATCAATAATTAATAATCCTCCCCAGTGGAGTCGCCAAATTGTAGGCGTCGTTCGAAGTGCGCCTGCGTAAAAATCATGTGGTGAATATGCTTGGCACTCATAGGAAGTGGGAATTGACATATACAATTAGGGACAAGGAAAGTTGGGAGTCGCCAACAAGTTTTTAAGGAACTTGTAACCGTTCACGGATAATAAAAGGCAACCACAATTAAAGGGACAACGATAGGCAACAACGATTGACCCGTGAAGGTTACACCCCATTCATAATCCATGAGATTACTAACTCCATATGGTTCGGAACCACGAAAGGAGGATCGGGGATGATAGTACGAAGTGAGTCATGGAGTCACATTCGCCCGTATTGGCCTCTACTCGATTCTTATAATAAAAAGTGATTCCTGCGATCTCAAAGGCATACAAACAAAAATTCAATTCGCTCCAAAATATTATTTAACTAAATCGGTTGAATATTAATGCAACACATAATTCTAAAATATTGGTGATCACTTGAATTAATTAACAAGATTAAAAAGGAATCTAAACCGGTTGTCCAAATTATCTTATTAGGCGTGATTTTCAATTACATATTCCCTTTAACATGTAATATGGTGATCAATAAATAGAACAAACATTAATATTGGAAACAATTTAATCACAATTCCAACAACATAAACTCGTTAGAAAAAAATAATAGAAATAAAAGGAACATGATTCTTACTTTGATTTTGTTTGTAATGAGATTTACTAAGTTCTAATTTCAGAATATTAGCTTAATTTAGAGAGAGAAAGGTGGATTATTACTGAAGTTTCCTTATTGTATTCAACTTTGGTCAAGTTTAATCTTCAATCAAGCAACATTTCAAGTTTTCATATTTCATTAATCCTTTCTTTAGTAATCTCTAATCCTTTCTTTTAACTTTATTTATTTGCTTTATTGTTGCTTATTTTTGTTAATCTTATTAGTTCATCTAGTTATTACTGATTTCATTGTTCTTAATCATGTTTTGTTTAGAGTTTCTTGAGTTTATTTCTAGTTTTGATATTATATTTAATCTCCCTTCTCTAAGCTAATTTCTTAGATAGGGGAAGGGGGTGGAAAATATGTGTTGATATTGGATGAATGATGATGATTGGATTGAACTCATGCCATAAATTGATGAAAGACATGATTTTTGATAGCTTGAGACTATTGTTGCACTCTATTTGATGTTTTCTAGTTTAAATGCATGAAAGTGATTTGAACTAGATTAAGATCATCTCTATTTTAATGATTGCATGAGAATTAGTTATTAAAGTGGAGTTTTTATGGATTGTGCTTCTTTATTCTCTTGATTTAATTGTAACTAATAGGATTCGTGAGAATGATCCTTATTAGTATAGACCTCTTTCATTGATTTGCCTAGACTCACCAAAATCCCACTTTATAAAACAATGCTTAATAATTGAAATAGCAAACAGAAAAACTCAAGAAACAAAAAATAGGTTAAAAAAAGCAATAAATAAAGGTGACATTTAACTTACATTTTATAATGATTTGCAATGGTGAATCTAATTGGTTTCAGAATACGAATCAAAACCTATGAAACATTAAAATTAGCAAAGTAATAAATTCACCACCATACTTGTTTAAATTAAGAAATTAGATTGATTAATCAAACAAAAACCAGCGAAAAAAAGTATAAATAAAAATAGGGGCATGAAATTAGCTCTCAATTAACAGACAAAAATAAGAGAAATTAAGACCAACTATATGATGCCAAACAACACTCAAATACAATCACTAAAAATAAAACAAGCCAGTAATGAGAAAGAAGAGGAGAGAGAGAAAACAAACAAAGTGGTACCAAACAAGCCAGTACTGACCCATCCCACCCAAAGGGATGATATCGCAAGGTCTGCATGCGGCATAAATAGTAGCCATAGATAGCATGATTATTAGGATTGCACCAAAGATTGCTGCTCCATTTTCCACTTCAATGGAAATTAGAATTTGACTAAAAGAAAAACTCAAAAAATGATTTTTTTTTTACTGAAATCTTATTGGTAACTATGAAATCGTTGATAATCAAGAAAAAAACCGCTAAACACTTATGCAAATCGAGAATATAAATCTACCCAGAATCCCCCCAAAAACCAAATTAAAACAACAATTCAACACCAATTACTCTATAAAATTCATGAATCAAAAGCAAAAATTAGTTTTTTTTTTTTTTGTGAGAAACAAACCTAAAAATTGAAGAATAATGAAGTATTTGCTCCACGAAATTAAATACGAAAGCGACAAATTCTTCCATTTCTAGCGTTATATTCAAGCAATTCTATTGTTGTTTATCCAAATTTTTCGGACATACTCCTTTTGTTTTTTGCAGGGGAAGAGCCAAAGAGGGATATACAGTTGGTAAAAACCTTGAACTAAAATGCTTCATATTATTACTTCAAGGAATAATTTCATAGTTTATCATCTAGTTATTCATTTCCAAGGTTCTATCAAACCTTTTTACTAACCTATATAATGTTTCTTGTTAAGTATTAGACCAATTGTTTTGCATCTTATAATCTACTACAGTTGAAGTCCTAGAAACAAAGTTGAAGAATAGTCAAGCACAAATGAATCAAGATAATAGAAATCGGCTAAAGGTGGGATGCCACGAAATTCAAAAAAATCATGAACTTACTAAACATCAACTTCATTTAAAACAGAAAAGAATCTATATCAATGAATGATATCCTTCTTTTTCCCCTTTTATAGACTGATAATTATTTCAAATGACACAAATTCTTCATATCAGTAAAGTTATTGCTTTTCTATATCTTGGAACAAAGATATGCAAAGAAGATTAACTTAATGCTTCTATTTCTTTTTATCATCATATTTGCAGAGTTCTAGAAAAAGAATATTGTGTAAGAATAAATGGAATTTTCAACATGAAGCATAGAGTTTTAGGCAGACATGAAATCATAACATACCAGAGCTTGTTTGGCTAAATATAGAACAAACATTTTGTTCAAACCCCATGTTTAGAATACGATCCACTTCACCTAAAACTTACAGAGAAGAATCAAGTATCAATTAAAACCAATTCAATTCAATAATCAAACAATCAAATAAAACTTTGAGCAAAGAAGGTTGGTCTGGTTACTATTGATTTTATTGGGTTTTACGGCGTTCGAGTTTCTAGAAGGAGGTGAGGCGAGCGAGGAGGTGAATGGAGACAGATATCTAGACAAATAAAATCGGGAACCACCGCTATCACCACCGCCCTTCTACTATCATTCGAATATGTTCTACTCTCCCTCTGATCTTCTCCACTATCATTAAATTTCTGTATAAACTTAATTAATAATCTACTAAAAACCCTAAGCTAGCGTTAGCCATGGAAAAAGGGGAAGGAGGTTGTTTCGGGGTTTTCTGATGTCCTGCGGGAGAGTTACAATTCCGAGACTGGAACCGGACGCCTGTACCTGCAAAATAACGGAGACTCCTGGTGGTGAGAGCTCCGCCTCCAACGGTCAAGTTAGTACTTGATTAAGGAGTAATTAATGCGGAAATTAAAGTGATTGGGTCTCTCTAGGTGAGAGTGTTTAATGTAGGTAATCTGCTTTTTTAGCGTGATCAGCCTGTTATTCCTGTCATCTCCCTTAATGAGGATTAAGGGAGGTATTTATAACCTTGGGAAACGTGCTAATCCTAGGTTTAGGTTAACCTAGGGCTGATTGGGCTTCCCTCGGAAGTTGGGCCTGGGTGGCCGGTTTCTCCATTAGGCATGGAGTATGCCACGTGTCATGACATAATAGGTCCAAGGTGGACAAATAAGCGGGTGCCACGTGGCAAGCCCTGACAGGTCCAACTGAGGGACACTTGGCAGGACCTGATTGGCCCACGTGGCGCATTCCGATTGGTGGGAGCAAAATCCCCTAATCATTTGCCCCTCACAGGTGGCACGTGACTGGTCACGTGTTACCTGTGACAGGTGTCGCACTGTAACAGGCGACGGCCTGCTACAGGTGTCACTCGGCGAAAGGCCGAGAGATTCTCCCGCCCAAATTATGAATTCTGGAAGTGACCCTTCGCCTTCTCACTTCGCCTATATAAGGGAGTGTTGACTTTAGTCATTTTCACACTTGAGAACTTTGTGAGAGAACATTCGGACCCCTGAACTTGCTCTGACAATTTGGACCCTTTCTGCCTACCGCCTGTTCTGACAAGCCGACTGCACAGGATTTTCAGAACTCCATCAACGTCACTCGTTCAGGTAACCGTCGTTCTCTTACTCTTAATTTTCTCTTTATTTTATTCTTTTTTGAAATGGCACCACGGAAGCACACGACACGACCTAGGTTAGTGATCAGCCGGTCACCGGGGACGGCTGAATCTAAGACTAGGAGTGCCGCCTGCCCTTTTCCGGACCCATCTTTGCCCTTTATACAAAGTCCGACTGCATCTGTGTCTATGCAGAGCATGATGGCCAGAACAAAAAAGACTGCCAGGATCTCAAACTCAGACGGCTCCTCCCACAGGGTGCCGATTAGTGAAACATCTGACCAAGCGCCAGATCTGGAAGTGAAACAAAGCGGCTTGAAAGCCGGCAATTCTGAGGGAGGAGTCAAGGTGACCCCTTCCCAATTTATAGTTGACAATTCTTCATTCTCTCCTACTCCTTTTAAAGGAGAGGAGGCGGGCCCCTCCGGGAGAGGGGAGGAGTCGTCCTCTTCGGACTCGTCAGAGGACGATTCCGAGTCTAGCTCTTCTGGCCATGCTTCTCTGGACACAGAAGAGAAAAACAGTCGCCTGCAAGAGGCGAGGCTTTCTCACGCAGTTGAGAAGGGGGACGATTGGGCGGAGCCATCCGCCTCTTACCGATAGCAAAATACCCCCTACTACTGCACGGTACCTCGGGGCCGGATCACGGCCATGCAAGAGAAAGTGGAGAGCTTTATCGCAAACCACACAATGGGCCCCGACTTTTTAGTGTTTGTGCCGGATCCAGAAGACACAGTCGTCTGGCCGGCTGGTACCAGTTATGATAGCGCCTGCTTTGGCTCCTACGAAGTGGCCATCAAGGCTGGGCTGCGCTTCCCACTACATCCGGTTGTTCAGCGGATCTTGGATGGGTATGAGTTGGGGTTATGGCAGTTAGCCCCGAACTCCTAGGTCAATGTACTCGGCTATGTTGCCGGGTGCGAACTGCACGGGGTGGAGCCGAGCTTCGAGGTTTTCGCCCACATGAACTACCTCAGCCGGACCCCTATGGCAGGCGGTACCGGCTGGTATCAATTGACGAGCCACAGGGGCTACCTCATGACGAGAGGTGAAGCAAACAAATGGAAGGACTGGCGGAGCACCTTCCTCATCATTGAAAGTTCAGACATAGAGCTGAACAAGCGCTTCAACAGGTGGAACAGGAATCCGCCCCTTCTTGCAGGCGGCCGCAACATGCCGCTTGTTCCCCCCAAGGCTAAGAAAGAGATCCTAGATAAAGGACTCTTCAAAGTAGAGTCGAAGGTGAACTCTACTTCAGGGGTACGAGAGCAAGTACCCCTGCACTGCGTCCCGAGCTTCAAATGGCTCTACGACGAGTACTTTTTGGCCGCCTATGGCCTCAGCAGTCGGTGCTCAAGAGGAAGTCGGCCTGTCGAATACTCTGTTGTTCCATGCATTTCTTGTTATGACTTTTATTAACTTTGCTATTTGTTTTTGCAGCGGACGCCATGAGCAAAATTACCGCCTCCAAGACTGCGGCGGCCATGTTGCGGGCCTCCATCATGCAACAAGCTTCAACCGACTCCCCCAACAAGGGGGCACCCTTGGTGGGCTTCGAACCTTTCACCCTCTTTTTGGAGTTGTGTTTATGCATATACTGACTTCTTCTTTTTTAGACAGGCGCTCCAAGAGCTTCTTCTTCCCAACAGCCGGACCCCAAGGCCCGGAGGACGACTGTTGCGAGCTCTCCTGGTTCTGCCAGGAAACATGCGGCGGCTGAGAAACAGCCGGCCACTTCTTCTAAAACTCCAGCTGGGCCGCCTAGAAGTATGAAGTTGTCCTTGTAAATTTTAGACTTGCTCCCTTTTTTACTAGGTCTAATCCGTTTGTTTATGCTTGATGCAGCCGGCCCTCAGGGGCCTGACTTGGTCGAGGTGGCCAAGTCTATGATCAAGGCCGTTCCTCCAGCTGAAAGGGAGGCGGTCAGGGGTATCGGCTCCCTTGACCTAGACGGGATTGCAGGGGTCCTTGCTGAGGTATACTTAGCATATTTTTGAGTATTTGAATTCCAGGACGCCTGTTTTCTTTTTTGTTTGGAAACTGACGCATGTTCCCCTTTTTACTTAGGCCCTACTCCGAGTGAATGGCCTTCGCAAGCCGCTTGACCGGAAGAACAAAGAGGTAAAGGCTGCAAAAGCTATGGCCGCCTCTGACTGTGATAAGGCAATGTTTCAAATTGCCCAAAATGAAGTTCTGACCATTAATATTCTTTATTATCAGGCGCAGGCTACCGCCGCTATCCGTGCTCAGTTAGAGGCGGCCCAGAAGAGGAATAGCGAGCTGGAGGCGACCATCAACAATCTCAAGGCCGAGCTGAGACCTCTTCGCCAAAAGATGTCCTCATACGAAACCTTGGAGAAATCCTTGGCGAGCGTAAAGGTACGCCTGGTGACCCAAGAGAAGAGTCTTACTCAGGAGCTCTCGGAAAAGGCCGAGCAAGAAAAGAAAGAGCTGGTCCGGGAGATGATGGAAGACTCTGCTCAAATCCAGCGCAGGACTTGGGGCCGCCTCTTCCCCAATGCCGACTTTGCCTCATGGGAAAAAACGTACCGCCAGTGTTCAGATATATATAATCAAGAGATCCTGGCGGCTGCTGAGGAAGAGGCGTTGGAGGAGGAGGAGCCGGTAGTGGCGCTTGTGCCGCTTGGGGGTAATGCATCAAAAAAGGATGCAGCTGAAGCCGAGTCCAGCAAGAAGAGTGCTGACCAGGCGGCAGCTGCTAATATTGAAGATCTGCCCCCTTCTTAAGCTTTATGTCTTCTTTCCACGGCCTTCGTGCCGTTTGTTTTGTATTTACCCGGCCAGGGGGCCGGGGCTCTGAATATTTTGCCGGTCTTTAATGACCGGCTTCTTTTCAATGAATTTTTTTTTTTTTTGCTTCAAATTTGTTCAAGTATTGAATATTCTGATATCCAATTGTACACTATACCGACTGTTTTACATGGCCGATAGTTGCAGACAGGTACGGATAGTTAGGCACGCCGCCTATGCCCCTGGACGACTGGTTGTCTGTTTCAAGGTTAGACGATCAGTCGGCCATTTATCCAATCGGTATTCGAACCATTTTAAAGACTGGATCCCCTTTAGGCAGGCGGTCCTTTTATTGTAAAATTAACCAAGTAGGAAAGTGGTTTGACCAAGTAAACATGATTGTTACCTAGTCGCCAAGTAACTGAGTAGTAGAGGTATCAAGCGGTGGGTACCGGTTGTTCCCCTTTATTCGCCAATGTTTGTTGGCTTTTAACTCATAGGTTGTTAACCTAGCAGGAGTAGTGGTTGAGAGCCCCTGTTTGCTAAAACAGGCGGACGACTCATACCTTTTAGGCTCCATACTAAGTTTGAGAGAGTGACTATGAGTTAACTTTGGTGTTACTCAGTCGCCGTCACTCCTGCTTGAGTAGTAAAGGTACCAGGCGGCGGAGGCCGGCTGAACCTTTTGATTCGCCAATGTTTGTTGGCTATTAACTCAAGAGGTACCCCCTGTATTTATCCCAAGTAATACAGGCGGTCATCTGACTCAGATGTCAACTGCTACCACTGGTTTGGTTAGTGATAGAGTTATCCAAAAGGAAGCTGCTCTCTGCGACGAATTTCATCCGGAGGGATGCCGCCGGACGCCTGCTATGATGTTGGGACAGGTCGTATTAGTTTTGAAGATTTGATCAGTTGGCTTGGCGCCTGGTCTGATCATTCGGCCTGTGGCCTTTGTCAGTTCTTGGTGAACGTAGGTGCTAAGTAGAAGGAGGGTAGCCGCCTGTTAGGCACAGGGTCGGTCAGGCCCTGATCATTTTTAGTTAAGGGGGGTGGCCCTCTTTTATGGAGAGTAGCCGACTATATGTCCAGACGGCATGCCCCTATGGAGAGTAAAAAAACTCAATGGAGAGTAGCCGATTGTAAAGGTACAAACGGCATACCCCTTTGAAGATAGAGTAAAATACTCTATGGAGAGTAGCCGACTGTAAAGGTACAGACGGCATGCCCCTCTGAAGATAGAGTAAAATACTCAATGGAGAGTAGCCGACTGTAAAGGTACAGACGGCATACCCCTCTGAAGAGAAAATTAAACATGGAGAGTAGCCGACTGTTTGTTAGTAGGCGTGCCCCTCTTAGTACAAAATTGAATATTAAGTACGCAAACTTTTATTAAGTAGCCCTTGACTATTTACATCATTCAAAAGAAATATTTCTTAAGATTATCTACATTCCAAGTTCGAGGCAACGGTTGTCCGTCTGGTGTTCCCAGACGGTAGGTACCGTCCCTGACCTCTTCACAGATTCGGTAGGGTCCTTCCCAGTTGGGAGTTAGTTTGCCAGACTCATTAGCCCTACCAACTTCTTCCATTTTTCTAAGTACAAAGTCCCCCACTTTGAGTGGACGCCTGTGTACTTTTTTGTTGTATGATCTAGTCATTCTCAGGCGGTAAATTTCATGGCGCAAGACAGCATTGCCCCTCCTTTCAGGAAGTGAGTCTAATGCCAGGCGCATGGCTTCCTAGTTTGCCTCTTCGTCATATAACATTACTCGAAGAGTCGGCTCGTAGTGTTCTATTGGAAGAACAGCTTCCGCACCATAAGTTAGGAGGAATGGAGTTTCTCCAGTCGCCCCTTTTTCAGTCGTCCTAATGGCCCAGAGAACATGTGGTAATTCATCCGCCCATAGGCCGCCTGCTCGTTCAATCTTTTTCTTGAGACCGTCTGAGATGATTTTATTAAAGGCTTCTACCTGGCCGTTTGCTTGTGGACGGCCGACAGATGCAAAGTAGTGTGCAATTCCTTGGTCACCCAACCAGCTTTTGAGAACAGGCATCTCAAATTGGGGACCATTATCAAAAACCATAGACATGGGAACTCCGAACCGAGTGATGACATTTTTCCAAATGAATGAAATTACATCCTTCGTCTTGATTCCCTTTACAGCCTCCGCCTCTACCCATTTAGTGAAGTAGTCGACGGCAACAAGTATGTACCTCCTTCCGCCTGTAGCAGGCGTATATGGACCCAGAATATCCATGCCCCACTTAGCAAACGGTAGTGGGCTATGAATGGTAGTGAGGTCAGTAGCCGGACGGTGAATTAGCTTGCCAAACCTTTGGCACTTGTCACATTTTTTCACCATCTTCATTGCATCTGCTTCTAAAGTAGGCCAAAAGTAGCCCTGTCGCCTTGCCCGTTGAGCAAGCGTCCTACCGCCTATATGGGAAGCACAGTAACCAGAGTGAAGATCGTCTAGTATCTCTTCTCCCTTTTCTGGAGTAACACACTTTAAGAAGGGTTGAAGGTACCCCCTTTTGTGAAGTTCTCCCTTTATTATTTCAAAACTGGTGGCTCATTTTTTCAGTGCTGCCGCCTGTCGATGATCATCCGGCAGGGTACCGTTTGTCATATATGCCCTGATTGGATCCATCCAGGTTGAGCTTCTGTCTAAGATTCCAATAGGTTCTTCCTCAATGCTTCTCCTCTTCATTACTTCCCAAAAAACAGTTCGAGGAGTATCAGAGGAGGCGGATGATGCTAATTTTGACAGTGCATCCGCCTGGTTGTTTTCTGATCTCGGCACTTGGATCAGATGGAAATCCTCAAGGGAGCCGACTGCTTGTCGGACCGCCTATAAATACTTGATCATGGCCGGATGGGTTGCTTCGTATTCGCCATTGTACTAACTCACTATCAATTGTGAATCGGAACAGGCGTCTATTTTTCTTGCCCGTGCCGCCTTGCACATGCGGATTCCGGCTAGTAAAGCTTCATATTCTGCCTCATTGTTTGAGGCCTGAAAACTGAAGCGTAGAGCATACTCGTACCTGTCGCCCTCTGGCGACTGACATATGACGCCTGCTCCACAACCATTTGAAGTAGAGCTTCCGTCCACATATACCTTCCAGACTTGGTCTGGAACTTCAGAGTCAGGGGGACGAGTCATCTCAACAATAAAGTCAGCAAAGGCTTGCCCCTTCACTGCTTTTCTAGGCTCGAAAGTAACTTCGAGGCTCTGAATTTCTATGGCCCATTTGATCATTCGGCCTGACGACTTCATGATGGTCAGTGGCCGCTTGATAGGTTGGTCTGTATACACGACGACTGCATGTGCCAAAAAGTAGGGCTTCAATTTTTTAACAGCCATGAAGAGTGCAAGACCAAATTTCTCCACTAAGGGATACCTCAACTCGGCATTTTTCAGTACATGACTGACGAAGTAGACCGGGAGCTGACAGCCGTCTCTTTCAGCAAGGAGAACAGCGCTTAACGCATGATCAGAGACGGCCAGGTACATGTAGAGTACTTCTTTGGGCAAAGGGTTGACCAGCCTCGGCAAGGAATGCAAGTGAACTTTCAATTTCTGGAAGGCGGCCTCAGCATCCGGCCCCCATTCAAACCTTGCCTTTTTCTTAATTGCCTGGAAAAAGTATAAGCATTTGTCGCCTGATCGGCTTAGAAATCTTCCCAAGGCCGCCAGACAACCTGTTAACTTCTGAACCTCTCGGATGGTACGAGGCGACTGCATGTCAATGACCGCCTGCACCTTCTCAGGGTTCGCCTCTATTCCTCTCTGATTGATTAGGAATCCGAGAAATTTCCCAGACTCAACTCCAAAGACACATTTCTTGGGATTGAGCATGACATGGTGCCGCCTGAGTGTGGCGAAAGTTACTCGGAGGTCCGACAGATGATCTTTCTGAAGTTTAGTCTTGACAATCATATCATCAATGTATGCCTCGACGTTTCTCCCAATCTGATTAAAGAACACAGTGTTTATCATTCGCTGGAAGGTAGCCGGGGCATTCTTAAGACCAAACGGCATGACCGTGTAACAGTATAACCCCTGATCAGTGACGAAGGCCGTCTTCTCCTGATCTTTCTTCCATAAAGGAATTTGATGGAAACCAGAGTAGGCGTCCATAAAGCTCATCAAAGCATGGTCGGCTGTTGAGTCGACCAGGTTATTAATTTTAGGTAGAGGGTAATTGTCTTTGGGGCATGCCTTGTTTAAGTCTGTGTAGTCTACACACATTCGCCAGGTGCCATTCAGCTTTTTAACAAGCACCACATTTGCAACCCAGTCTGGGAAGTAACATTGCCGAATGAACCCTACATCAAATAATTTTTTAACTTCGGCGGCTGCCGCCTGACTTCTTTCTTCGCCATGGTTCCGCTTCTTCTGTCGTACCGCCTTCTTTTTCGGATCCACGGCCAGTTTATGTACCGCCAGATCAGGACTAATGCCTGGCATTTCATGGACTTCGAATGCAAAGATGTCCTTGTATTCTTTCAATAGTTTGTGAAAGTCGTCACCTAGGACTCTCAGAGCAGTCGTCCCAATTTTGACTGTTCGGTCAGGACGTGAGTCGTCTAGGATCAGGTCCGTATGCTCACCAGCCGGCTGAGGGCGGAATTCATCCAGCCGCTCCTCTGCCAATGATTGCTATTTTCTGTCTTTTCTTGCGGCCCTTGTCTGGGATGCCTTTCTCTTCTTGCCGCCTGTTTCTTGAACAGGCGCACTCTCCTTGACATTGTCAAGGTCTATTTTTCTACCACTCGACCCAGTGGCCATAACAGTGGGCTTGACATCCGAGAGATAGCACTCTCGGGCCATCCTCTGATCTCCCCTTAGGGACCCGACTGTTCCATTATCCCTCTCAAACTTGAGCAACATAAGAGATGGGATTATAACAGCCTTAGAATTATTCAGGGTTGGTCGTCCCAAAATCATGTTGTAGGCCGAGAGTTCTTTTACTACCAGGAACCGGACTACCATGTGTCGTCCTTCCCCTTTTTCGCCCAGGCGGATGGGTAAATCCACTCGCCCCACTGGGTGGACGACTCCTCCTCCAAACCCTACTAAAGGGTGGGAGGCCGGATGTATGCAATCAGTCTGATATTTTAGTTTTGACAGACATTTGCTACTGATGAGATCTGAGGAGCTTCCGGTATCTATGAGGATTCGGCCAACTCTCTGGTTGGCCACTTTACATTCAATAACGATAGGGTCGTCATGCGGCCCTCTTACCCCTCCTAGATCTTCTTCAGTAATGACAATCTCAGGAAATGAATATTTGGAGGGCCGTTCTTGGTGAACGGAATTTACATCTAACCGCCTGATATTGTCTTTGTTGCCCCTAATAGTGGGGCCGCCTCCTGAGAAGCCGCCTGCAATGGTGTAGACGACTACATCATCTGTATCGGAGCTGTCGGCCTGTTGATTCTTTTTGGTCGACTGCTTTTTTGAGGAAGTGTTCCTCGTAGATTTCTTGACATAAGTGTCAAGATCACCTTGTTCAGCCAGGCGGTCCAGATACCGCATGAGACTGATGCATTCATTGGTGTGATGACCAACATCTTCATGATAAGCACAAAATTTATCTTGGTTCCGGTTGTTTGCAGAACCCTTCATGGGGACCAGCTTCTCAATTGAGATCCGTCCCTTGATTTCCTTTAGGATAAACTGGCTATCCTTGTTAAACGTATACTTTGGAGAGTATGGTTTGAATTCTTTTTTCTTTTTCTGGGCCGGCTGTTTAGAGGAATCGGCCGCCCAGACCTCTTTTCTTTTCTCGTCTTTGTTTGACGACTGTTTCTGTCGTCCTTCTCTTTTGTCGAACCTTTTCCCATCCGACTGTTTTCCCGTACTACAAAGATCAGTCGCCTGTATATAGGCTTCCGCTTTAATCAAGGCCTCTTGAAGAGTCGCCACCCTCTTTCGGACCAAATCAAATTTGAAGGTCGACACGTCTTTGAGACCTCTGAAAAAGTCAGTATAGGCTACTTCATCCGGTAACCCTTGAATCTGTATTCTCAACAGGTTAAACCGCCTGATGTAAGAACGAAGACCCTCCTTCTCGCCCTGCTGAATTATTCCTAAATCAAGGGTCGTCTTCTTCGCAGGGATGTTCGTGGCGAAGTTGGAGGTGAATAAGTAAGCAAGCGTCCTGAAGTTATTTACACAACCAGTCGGCAGGTTGCCGAACCATTGTTGTGCGATTCCTTTGAGAGTCGCTGGGAAACACTTGCACCAAGTGGGATCATCCAACCCTTGAAGGTACATCAGGTTGGTGAATGCCATCAGATGGTCTTCTGGGTTAGTAGTGCCGTCATAGGCGCCTACTAATACATTTTTCACTTTGGTCGGCTGAGCGGCTTTAGTAATTTCCTTGGAGAAGGCCGACGGCTGTTCACCAAGTCTAAGCAACCGTAGCTGCCAGTCCATAGGTTGGACATTTTTTGCTGCTTGTCCACCAAACGGAGGTGGCTGTAAAAAATACTGTTGTTTCGGTACAAACGGTAAGTTTGGTACCGCCTGGTCGCTATGAAAGCCGGACTGACGGGAGGTGCCGCCTGACTGACTCTCATGATACGACTGAGTATGCCTCATTGAGGTATTTCGCAGACTGTCTTGTAAGTTTGAAGTAGATGCCGACTCTGACAATCGGTCACTCTTCTTCTGCTCTTGCAGTAGCCGAGCGTCTGTGTATGATTTCCTCGACCCGTCCGCCTGAATATGACGAACAGGTTTCCTATTTCCTGGAGTAAGAAAACGGTATTTTGTGAAATCAAGGGCAGTCAACTCCCGCTTCCTAGATTTAGGATGAGGAGTCGCCTCTCGCCCTTGAACTGGCTTCCTCTTCTGTGAAGTGGAGGGTTTCTTAGCCGACTGCTCCTTGTCCAGAGCAGGCGGCTTCTTGTTGATCAACTCTTGAATTTCTCCCTTGAAGTCCCTCATGAAGGTCATGAGTTCGTTCCTTGTGATGGGAGCAGACCCATCAGTCGGCTGCTGCCGAACAGGCAGTGCGCCTGCTGGCTCGCTTCCTGTATGAAGATGTTCCCGTTCCCTCCTTTCGGTATGACGGGTACGTCGGGCCCTTAGGGTCCTGTCTGAAGCTGTGTGAGCTTCAACTTTAAATTCATTCTCAGTATCGTGGTCCGACTGAACTTGAGGGTCGTCTAGGGGACGCCTCTCTTCAGGAGTCAGTACAAACGTGGATGCCATCTCAGAAGTACTCTCCCCACAGACGGCGCCAAATGTTTCGGGGTTTTCTGATGTCCTGCGGGAGAGTTACAATTCCGAGACTGGAACCGGACGCCTGTACCTGCAAAACAACGGAGACTCCTGGTGGTGGGAGCTCCGCCTCCAACGGTCAAGTTAGTACTTGATTAAGGAGTAATTAATGCGGAAATTAAAGTGATTGGGTCTCTCTAGGTGAGAGTGTTTAATGTAGGTAATCTACTTTTTTAGCGTGATCAGCCTGTTATTCCTGTCATCTCCCATAATGAGGATTAAGGGAGGTATTTATAACCTTGGGAAACGTGCTAATCCTAGGTTTAGGTTAACCTAGGGCTGATTGGGCTTCCCTCGGAAGTTGGGCCTGGGTGGCCGGTTTCTCCATTAGGCATGGAGTATGCCACGTTTCATGACATAATAGGTCCAAGGTGGACAAATAAGCGGGTGCCACATGGCAAGCCCTGACAGGTCCAACTGAGGGACACTTGGCAGGACCTGATTGGCCCACGTGGCGCATTTCGATTGGTGGGAGCAAAATCCCCTAATCAGAGGTGGTAATGGAAGAAGGGAAATTTTTGGATCTGGATATGGTATTGAGAAATTTGTGCGTATTAATATTGTTTTAGGAATTAGGGTTTGAATTGAAAAAAAGCTAAGGGACGAAAAAAAAATATGTAGTACAAAAAAAAAAAAAATACATACAATACTTAATATCAAAGTGTTACAATAATGTGTTGCTTAATATCAAAGTGTTACAATAAAATGTTACATGATATCAAAGTGTTACACTCAATTGTTACGTGATGTTAAAGAGTTACAAATGTTTTACTTATAAATTAGTGAAGATTCTAACTTTCAAAGTGATACCGTTTGGTGTTACCTAAGATCACTTTTGTAGTAGTGTTTTGTCCTTGCCTTGTACATGCTCGCACTATCATAGGCATCCATTCTCAACTCTTCTAAGTCATGTAACTCAAGAAGTCGGTTCTTACCTGCACTATGGAGATTGAAATTGATTTGTTTGATAGCCCAATAAGTTCGACGCTCCATTTCTACCGGCAAATGACAATTTTTTTCCATAGACAATCTTATAGGGATTGGTCCCTATTGAAGTCTTGAAAGCGGTCCTATACACCCATAAAGAGTCATTGAGCTCAGAGGACCAATCTTTCCTTGTCCTAGCCACCGTCTTCTCCAAAATCACTTTGAGCTCCCTATTGGTGATCTCCGCTTGACCACTCATTTGAGGGTGGTAAGCAAGCACTCTCTTGTGAGATACACCATACTTATCGAGAAGTCGGGTAGAGTTGTGGTTCTTAAAATGCGACCCCCCATCACTAATTACAGCTCTTGGGACACCAAATTTTGGAAAAATCACTTTTCTTGAATAAGTTGACTACCACCTTTGAATCATTCTTAAGTGAAGCCACGGCTTCCGCCCATTTCGAGTTATAGTCAATAGCTACCAAGATGTATTTGTTTCCTTGAGAAGAAATAAAGGTCCCATGAAGTCTATAGCTCATACATAGAAGACCTCGAGATCAAGGATGGGGTTTTGTGGCATCTCGTCTCTTCTAGAAATGTTCCCCGTCCTTTGACACCGATCACAAGTCTTGACAAACTTCCACGCATCCCTAAATAGAGAGGGCCCAAAGAGCATAGATTGCAAGATCTTGGAGGCGGTTTTTTTAACACTCATACGCCCACCACAAGGAGGAGAGTGGCACATATGAAAAACACTTTGATCCTCGTCATTAGGGACGCATCTTCTCAATAAACCGTCAACCCCTCTCTTCAAAAAAATCAGGTCATCCCACATATATCTCTTGGCCTCATGCTTGAGTCTTTGACGTTGTTGTGAAGTTAAATCCGGAGGTATGGAACTACAAGCCAAATAATTCACTATATCCGCATACCATTGTTTTGTTTTCACCTCAAGAGCATTTAAAACATCATCCCTTAGGGCATCCTCTATCGGCAATCCATCGTCTTGAAACCTTGCACCAACCAACCTTAAAAGGTGATCTGTCACCACATTTTTTGCCCCCTTCTTGTCTCTCATTTTGTAGTCAAAATCTTGAAGGACTAAAACCTATATAAACAATCATGGCTTAGCTTCCTTCTTGCTTATCAAATATTTGAGAGTTGAGTGGTTGGTGTACATTATAGTCATAGAACCAATGAGGTAGTTTCTAAACTTCTCAAATGAGTGTATAACAGCCAAGAATTCCTTCTCGTTAGTTGTATAATTCTGTTGAGCATCATTGAGAGTTTGGAAAAGTATTGAATCACATGAACTTTTCCTCCCTTTCGTTGCCCAAGATTTGATCCAATAGCCTCATCTCTTGCATCATACATGAGTTCAAATGGTAAAGACCTACCCGGTCCTTGGACAATTGGGGTGGTGCAAAGTGCCTCTTTCAACCTACAAAACGACTCTTGGCAAGCATCATTGCAAGAGGGATGTAAGAGGTTTAGCAACTAATGAAAAATCTTTAATGAAACGCTGATAAAACAAGGCATGGCCAAGAAAAGATCTCACATCCCTCACATTGGTGGGGGGAGCAAGTTTCTCAATGACCTCTACCTTGGCTTTATCAACCTCAATGCCGGCATGGGAGATCTTTTGCCCAAGAACAAATCCACTCTCTACCATAAAATGGCATTTTTTCCAATTCAACTCGAGGTTAGCTTTCTCACATCTTTCTTGGCAACGAGATAAATTGGATAGACAATATTCATAAGTGGCTCTTCCAACGGAGAAGTCATCAATGAAGACTCTTATCTCGTCTTCAATCATGTCACTAAATATTGACATCATGCGACGTTAAAATGTTGCGGGGGCGTTACAAAGTCCAAAAGGCATTCTACGATACGCATAAGTACCGTAGGGACATGCGAAAGCCGTCTTGACTTTATCCTTAGGGTGAATCGGAATTTGAAAAAATCTCGAGTAATCGTCAAGGAAACAATAGAAAGAATACTTTTAAGCCTCTCCAACATTTGATCAATGAACGGTAATGGAAAATGATCTTTGCATGTACTTGTGTTGAGTTGGCGATATTCAATACACATATGCCAACTGATAATAAGCCTAGTAGGAACTATTTGATCATTATCATTTTTCACTACCGTTATGCCACCCTTCTCAGGCACAACTTTTATAGGAGATTCCCAATCACTATGAGCAATTGGGTAGATAATTCCCGCATTAAGAAGATTAGCCACTTCCTTCCGCACAACCTCTTACATTGAAGGGTTATGCTTCCTTTTCCTTTGTCTAACGGGTCTAGCATCTCCTTCTAGATGGATTTTGAACATGCATAAGGATGGACTTATACCTTTGATGTCATCAATGGTATATCCCAAAGCCTTCTTGTATTTTCTCGAAGCATTGATCAAGAGGGAGGTTTGCTCCTCCATTAGATTACAATTGATGATAATCATGGGGAAAGACTCATTAAAGTCAAGATATGCATACCTCAAGCCCAAAGGTAGAGGTTTCAAGTCTACCTTTGGTTCTCTCCTACCATTGAAGCTCTCTTCTCTTTCTTCAACTTGGAAGAGGTCATGAGTGAAAGGGGTCTCTTCCTCGATGCTTTTATCCTTGCACTCCCTTTTTCTTTCTCAAACAAATCCTCATAAAGTTGCATGTCCTTCTTGTGAGCACCTATCTCGAATTCATTTAATAATACACTTTCAAGAGGATCATTAGTAGCATGCAAATGGGAGCGAGAAAATTCATTAAGCATAGTATCAAGAACATCAACTCTAAAACATTCACCACTTGAAGAAGGTTGTTTCATGATACTATTCAAATAAAATTTAATTGAATCTTTATCAATTTATAGGGTCATCTTACCCTCCTTCACGATGATTGCTATAGAAATAGCAAGAAATGGTACACCCAAAATTATAGGAATCCTCTCATCCTCATCCACCGCTAGCACATAAAAGTCCACAGGAAATGTGAACTTTCCAACCCTAACGGGAATTTCATTAATTTTACCCATGGGAAACTTGGTAGAACGGAATAGGGCATAAGACCCACTCTTGCTTCTAAATCACACAACGCTTTTTCAAACTTGACACCATTAATGGAACAAAGATTGGAGAAGCTACCCGGACCTTTCAACTTAGTAGGATGCTTGTTGGAAAGGATAGCACTACAATTTGCAGTTAAGTTCACCGTTTCACACTCCCTTCTCCCACTCAAGAGGTCTTTCAAGAACTTGTAATAGTGGGGCATTTGTTTCATTGCATCAACAAAAGGAAGAGAAACATGCAAATTCTTTATCGCAGCCAAAAACTTCCCAAATTGGGCATCAAGTTTAGTTCTCACAAATTGTTGTAGAAAGGGTAGCTTTTCCTCTCTAGGTTGGCAATTTAGGGGCAAAGGGGTAACTTTATCCTTTGGCACCTCAACGTCCTTTTCTTTGTCAACACTTAATGGCTCATTGGCTCTCTCACCCTCATTCTCTAGCTCCACTTCTTCTTGAGGCTCTTCTTTCACTAAAGGGTCACTCCCTACTACCTTCCCACTCCTAGTTGTCACTTCATACAAAGGTTTTTGGTTGACTCCTTGACTTGGAATGGTGGAAGAAGAAGAAGAAGAAGAAGAAGAAGGGGATGAATTAGAAGCAAGGCGAGATATATGAGTTTTAAGCATTTTTATATGAGCATTGTTTCGTTTTTTTATCCTCTTCATATCTCCTTTGTTCCTGTTCATGCCTCCTTTGATCTTCTTTGCACAATTTCAATAAGGCATCTAGTTTAGCCATCACGGGATTTTTGGAGGAGCTTCTAGTTGAAGAGGTTGTTGCGGTGGGGGGGAGTTGGGGTTGATGGAAACCCGGAGGCCTATTAGTTTGGCATAGTTAGCGACATATTGACCCCCATTGCTTCAAGTGCCTTGATTAGGAACATTGATTTGTTGATTGTTTCCCATGTTACTTTTTTCACCAAAATTTTGATTTTGATGGTCATAGTATAGGGAGTTAGTTTTGATTACCATACCCTCTTTGGTTAGAGTAGCCTCTTCCATTGAAATTGGAGGGCCCCCCTCCACCATGATATTGGTTATCATAACCACCACCACTTTGGTTCCAATCACGGTTTCCACTTTGATTCCAATTCCCCATTTGGTTGGGGTTTGGCCTCATGTTCCCCATATTCCCCATTTGAGGAGAAAAATTCATAGCATTAAGTTCTTACACTTTATCATCATGTTCTTGGGGAGGGGGTTGAACTTCACAAGAATATACACATTGAGAGGTATCATGATCATAGGTTCAACAATTAGCATAAAACATACTTCCATGAGGCATTGAATTGTAAGAATAAGAAGAAGGAGCGTTCATACCATTGCCTCCCTTGGTTGGAGGGGAGGTGTTCCTTTGAGGATTGGATCTCTCTTTCATTAGCTCATCCATTTTCATGGTCATCTTGGAGATTTGGATGGAGTTGTTGTTGATTGTGTTAGCTTGCTCTATAGCATAAACACCCTTGCTAGATGTAACATCCCCATCTCGTTCATACCTGTAGACACCTAAAAATGTCTCCCCAAAACCAAACCCGATGATGAACAACCTTTCACCGTCATTATTGGTCAGGTAGGATACTTAATTTTTGGAGTGCTTAAATCCATATTTAGATTTCATAAAACAACCCAATTCCTAGCCCATTTCCCCAAACTATAACTTATTTTACTTTTTTCGTGCCTTTAAACCAAAAATAATTCATTTCGTGTCCTTTCTGTAAAACGTTTAATCCATTTTATTTTGGTCCATAATCTGGGTTCAATGATTAAATAGTTGGATGGGGATTTAAAATAGCTTTCCAACGATATATTATAAGTCCAAATCCGAGTTATAACGAATAAGTTATGGCCAAAATATTAAACTGAGCCCAAACCGAACCTAAGCTCACCTTACCTACGACCCAATGATCATGTGGAGGGTCCAAATTATTTAATCCCATTCCTAAAATAATTAGGATTAATTAAAAACTTCTATAAGTTACTAAACGATTTTAATTATCCTTTTTGAAAAGATAAGATTAAAGAGTTTGAAATTGAATAAAACTCCTGTTTTTGAAAATCCTATTTATATCCGAATTGAAAGACGTTCAAAGATAGACATATATTATTTTAGTGAATCATAGTTTTTATCTAAATTTTATATGGTTGGATATCCCTTGAAATTATCTTTCCAATGATATATTATAATATCAATTCCGAGCTATAACGGAAAAGATATGAATAAAATGTCAAACTCTATCCAAAACTGACACCGTCTCACTATTTCGGCCATATCTTTTGTTATACAAAATATTTTAATCTGATTCTAATTGGGTTAGAAAGTAGAATTCAAGAGCTTTCTAAGATATCTTATTCATCTTATTCCAATTTCTGGATCAAAAGATATGATAAAAACAAAAATCACAAAAACTGTTGTCTATCGCAAGAGTTTTAATCCGATTAGTATTCGATCTTTTCTTAATTCTTCAACCCTTCTTTTTTTTTCTCTATAAATAGAGGTCATATAAACCCTTTTTCCAATCAACAAGCTTGATCATCAAATCATTCTCTTCTCCCTCTTTAGCCTAAACACTAGCCTCCCCATTCTTTCACTATTTCTTCCTTTAAGCACTCCAAGGAGTCCATACAATACTTGAAGTTCTATACTTAAACCAAGGCGTGAAAGTTATAATTAACTAAGGGTTTGGACCAAATCAAATATTTTTATTTAATTTAATTTCCATTTGATTTATATTTTTATTGAAGTTACTAACAGTTTATTCATGATGTAGCAATTTAAAGGAACGCGCGGAATGATTAGGTTATTTTATTTTTGATTTGACTAACACTATTATGGTTAAATTGCTTCCAATATTAATGTTTATTCTATTATTATTTATGATCACCATATTGCATGTTTAAAGGGAATATGTAATTGAAAATCACGCCTAATAAGATAATTTGGACAACCGGTTTAGGTTCCTTTTTAATCTTGTTATTCATTCAAGTGATCAAAAATATTTTAGAATTATATGTTGCATTAATATTAAACCAATTTAGCTTAATGATAGTTTGGAGCAAATTGAACCTTTGTTTGCATGCCTTTGAGATCGCAGGAATTACTTTTCACTATAAGAATCGAGTAGAAGCCAATACGGGCGAATGTGACTCCATGACTCACTTCGTACCATCATCCCCGATCCTCCTTTAGTGGTTCCGAACCATATGGAGTTATTAATCTCATGGATTATGAATGGGGTGTAACCTTCATGGGTCAATCGTTGTTGCCTATCGTTGTCCCTTTATCGTGGTTGTCTTTTATGATCCGTGAACAGTTTACAAGTTCCTTAAAAACTTGTTGGCGGCTCCCTACTTTCCTTGTCCCTAATCGTATATATCAATTCCCACTTCCTATGAGTGCCAAGCATATTCACACATGCTCTAACGTAGGCGCACTTCGAGCGACGCCTAAAATTTGGCGACTCCACTGGGGAGGATTCTTGGTTATTTATCGATTTGAGTGATCGGTATTTAATTAAGATGAGTGGATGAGACTTGAAAGATTCTTGAATTGTATTCCTGCGATTTAATTGGCATTGTCACATTTTCATATGATTTTTTTTAGGTTACCTATTTTGCCACAATAGTACGTGTTCTACGTATGTGGCTAGCCCAGGGGATATAAGCTCTATCAACCCAAAAACGCTCATGGCAATAAGGGTTCATCCGAGTTTTTAAATCCACCCAAACCATGGAGTCGAGTTTGATTTCAGCACGAACTTGCGGAGCCTCCGTTGGCATACACCCTCAAGGGAGGCTGCCTTGCTAACGCGTCCAAACTCTTAACCATGGTACCCTTTGACACCCAAAAGCTGGACCATAGTCGAAGATAGAACTTGACTTTAGGTTGCGAACTTCATTGCATCATGCTTGACGATGTGTTTATATGTACATTTTTTTTTTGAATTTTTTTTCTCTTATCAAAACCCCTTTTTTTTATTATTAGAGTCAAGCCATAGATTTTTTTTTAATTTTTGAGTCACCCGGATTTTTATTCCCGTATACTGCATAAAGGTTAACTTGTTACGTGTCGTGCCCCTTTGGATCTGTAGCCCCGAGTTTTATCTTTCATTTGGAATTGGTTTCATCCCAATCAGAGTCACAGATCAAAAGTTATAACCGATATACTACCGCCTGTCCAGTTTAGGTGTCTTTTTAGCGTTACCTTTTTTTTTAAAAAAAAAAAAATTAAAAATTTGTGTCAAGCTAGTCATAGCCAAGTCCTTTAATCCGTGTCAACTCAAATAACATAGGATTATAGATTTTTATTTATTTATTTTTTATACCCATAAGTCATAACTCTTCTAGAATTCTAGTCATCTTCCTAGTTTCTTGTGATTTTTTGTGCTAACCTTAACATGTGTTCTCTGTCTTTGATTGGGGTTGATCTTATTTATGACTAATGATTGTCAATGGACCATTTTCACCTAGTAGATAGCATAAACATTAAAATTGGACAAAATTAATCAAGTTAGTTTGTCTTTTAGTCTTCCGTGCTATTTGGTCATTGGGTCTTTTGTTTTTCTCAACATCCTCATGTCTAGCCATGCGATCATACCACGAGTCTTAATAAACTCACCTAATCACATATGTTGAGTCATTGCACACACTTCATCTTCGAGTAACGCACTATATTGTTTATGATCGTATACTAGGACCATGCATGCGTCATTTTCCCTCGTAATATGAATGAGTGGAGTATTTCCCATCAGTTTTTAAAATTTTTTCATACACTCTTCCTTTTCAATATGAGTATTGAGTCAAAGCATTAAGTGAGATGATTTTGTTCCATGATACTCGAGTTCAAGAATCACTAGTTAAGAGTTGGAAGAATAAGGGGAACGTCATTCCTTCCTTCTTTTCTTCCAATCAAAGCATCAGCAATAACAAAATTCTTGTTCCTCTTGGCGGTAACAATTAATTCATAAGCAACCATGAAGACGAAGCACAAGACAAGTTCCCATACAAGATTTCATTTTTTTCTCTTCTTTCGTTTCATCCCTTTTCCCTTAATAATTAGTCTAGCATAGGTTCTTCTTATCCTTATGTCTATATGCCATGTTCCATCAATGAGCATTTCTTTCCTTTGCATTCGATCATGCCATTCTAAAAAAAAAAAAAATAAAATTGCCGAACTAAATACAAGGTACACCAATGACTTGAGGCACCTTTGGAACCCTGTCATTCCCTATTAACCATTTAATCACATATCCATTTCTTCGTCAACCACTTTGAGCCTCGTCTAACGATTGGCCTTATTTATTCAATCCACATCCACTTAACCCTGGGATGGGAAGGTGTGCAATTTGTGTAACAATCAGAAAGTAAGTTCAAATCAAAAAAAAAAAAAAAAGGGAAAAGAATAAGTAAATAAAAAAAACAATGTCTAAAGGCAAGTGTTCCAATGTGTCCGATATGAACATGTCATAAATTGCGTCTCTCATCGACTGTTTGGTACCGTGCCTGAGAAACATGAATGCTAAGTGAGTGATGGACCACATGATCTGAGATTGCCTACATTGATTCACAAGAATGGAAAAAAGAAAAATAAAAGAAATTCAAAACAAAAAAAAATATATGAAAAATAAAACTTGCAAAGTCTAATACATAATTTCATATCTTGGGGGCTTCTCTTGGGTCTTGATCCTTTTACCCCTTTCTTCTATAAACCATCAACTTAACCACATTACAACCCTTGAAAGACCTCTTTGAGGTGTACCACACTTGTGCAAAGTTCGGTTAGAGCTACGTTCGGCCTGATTCCTAACAGATACGTAGGCAACCTCACATTGAGGTGCGGCCACATTCATATCCATGCATGATCGAGTCAAAGAATATCCAATGCTTACCCCTACCTATTTAGAGCTAGACTTGGGGACTTGAACCCACATCATTTAGCCTACCTAGCCTAAAGAGTCATCATCTTTGACTCTTCTCACATCTTTTTCCATCATCATAACCTTTGCAGCCAGCCTTAGTATCACATTCACACACTTTACCCACACATACATAGCCATATCATCTTTCCCTTAGGAACCCTTTATTGTGAAATCTTGTTTCCCTACTGTGCATGCTTCATCATCTTTCAAGATAACATTCATTAGAAGAAACGTTGTATACTTGCTTAGCTTCCTGACCTGAGCAATATTCATTGTTTCACGCATCGCATAATGTGCTGAGCAACATTTTTTAATCATACAAAGCATATTGTGCTTAGCTCCTTGACCTAAGCAACGTTCATTATGCAATAATCACTTAATCTGTATACGTGCTTAGCTTCCAGACCTAAGTGACGTTCAAGATCGTTTCTTTACACTATATATGATGCTTAGCTCCATGATCTAAGTTCATTCATCATGTCACATGATGTAATTGTCCTTAGCCTCCTGGCCTAAGGACATGCATCATGCATACATTACTTTCAAGAAAAGCAATTCAATCCAAGAGATTCATTTTGTCTTGCTCAACGAGGAAGTTCAAAACTTCTTTCCTTTTTCGCGTCTTTTCTTTTAGGGAAGTTCAAAAACAATTTCAAAATTTTTTCTCATCGAGGGAAGTTCGAAAATAAAAGTTCAGTTTTCACATCTTTTTTTTTCGGGAGAAAGTCGGTACCTTCCACTCATGACAAAAATTGACGGAAAATGTTTGCTTTTGCATCATCGTTTGCTTATGTCTGCACACACACATATATACACACACACACACACACTCACAAGTCATAGACATGTCATGTCACATCAAGTCAAACTTGGTCAAGTCAATCACAATATATACGAGTCCATTGGCAAATTTATTTTTGCAGGTCTCATCTACAGCCCACGTTCGGGGACAAGCGAACCAACTACAACCCACGTCCGGGGACAAGCGGACCATCTACAGCCCACGTCTGGGGACAAGCGGACCATCTACAACCCACGTCCGGGGACAAGCGGACCATCTACACCCCACGTCCGGGGACAAGCGGACCATCTACAGCCCACGTCCGGGGACAAGCGGGCCATCTACAGCCCACGTTCGGGGACAAGCGGACCATCTACAACCCACGTTCGGGGACAAGCGAACCATTTACAGCCCACGTTCGGGGACAAGCGAACCAACTACAGCCTACGTCCGGGGACAAGCGGACCATCTACAGCCCACGTCCGGGGACAAGCGGACCATCTACAGCCCACGTTCGGGGACAATCGAACCACCATCATTTCATGACGTAAGGTTCTCGATACACAGAGACTTGCAATCTCATCATCAGTCGACTTTCCTCAAGCATGGAAAGTATTATCCGGTGGATTTCTTCAAGCATAGAAAACCGCCAAGTCGGCTTTCCTCAAGCATGGAAAGCGTTATTGGTGGATTTTTTTTCAAGTATAGAAAACCGCCAAGTCGGCTTTTCTCAAGCATAGAAAGCGTTATCGGTGGATTTTTCTTTAAGTATAGAAAACCGCCAAGTAGTTGGCTTTCCTCAAGCATGGAAGACATTATCGGTGGAATTCTTCAACCATAGAATGACACCAAATTCATATGTCAACTTTCCTCAAGCATGAAAAGTGTCATCCGGTAGGTTTCTTCAGGCTTAGAAAGCTAACAAACTCATCTGTCGGCTTTCCTCAAGCATGGAAAGCATTTCAACAAACGTCATCCGGTGGATTCCTTCAAGCATAGGAAGCTACCAAACTCATTTGTCACCGATACACTGGTGTCAGATAAACATTCTATCCCTTTACTCTTTTATCTGTGGAACTAACATTTTTCTGCAGGTATCGGCGTATATAGAGTGATTTAGGATCGCAGAACGTCTTAAATCATTCTCCGTCCCTATCAACTACTTTGACTATAGTTTTCGAAACTGACGTTTCTACAAACTTAGTCAAAGTGGGGGCTTCTGTAGACACCTAAAAATGTCTCCCCAAAACCAAACCCGATGATGAACAACCTTTCACCGCCATTATTGGTCGGGTAGGGTATCTAATTTTTGAGCGCTTAAATCCATATTTCGATTTCATAAACCAACCCAATTCCTAGCCCATTTCCCCAAACCATAACTTATTTTACTCTTTTCGTGCCTTTAAACCCAAAATAATTCATTTCGTGTCCTTTAAAATCATTCATTTCGTGTCCTTTTTGTAAAACGTTTAATCCATTTTATTTTGGTCCATAATCTGGGTTCAATGATTAAATAGTTGGATGGGGCTTTAAAATAGTTTTCCAACGATATATCATAAGTCCAAATCCGAGTTATAACGAATAAGTTATGGCCAAAATATTAAATTGAGCCCAAACCGAACCTAAGCCCACCTTACCTACGACCCAATGATCATGTGGAGGGTCCAAATTATTTAATACCATTCCTAAACTAATTAGGATTAATTAGAAACTTCTATAAGTTTCTAAAAGATCTTAATTATCCTTTTTGAAAAGATAAGATTAAAGAGTTTGAAATTGAATAAAACTCCTTTTTTTGAAAATCCTATTTATATCCGAATTGAAAGACGTTCAAATATAGACAGATATTATTTTCTTGCATCATAGTTTTTATCCAAATTTTAAATGGTTGGATAGCCCTTGAAATTATCTTTCCAATGATATATAATAATATCAATTCCGAGCTATAACGGAAAAGATATGAATAAAATGTCAAACTCTATCCAAAACTGACACCGTCTCACTATTTCGGCCATATCTTTTGTTCTACAAAATATTTTAATCTAATTTTAATTGTTTTAGAAAGTATACTTCAAGAGCTTTTCAACGATATCTTATTCATCTTATTCAGATTTCTGGATCAAAAGATATGATAAAAACAAAAATCGCAAAAACTGCTGTCTATCGCAAGAGTTTTAATCCGATTAGAACTCGATCTTTTCTTAATTCTTCGACCCTTCTTTTTTTTTCTCTATAAATAGAGGTCATATAAACCCTTTTTCCAATCAACAAGCTTGATCATCAAATCATTCTCTTCTCCCTCTTTAGCCTAAACACTAGCCTCCCCATTCTTTCACTATTTCTTCCTTTAAGCACTCCAAGGAGTCCATACAATACCTGAAGTTCTATACTTAAACCAAGGCGTGAAAGTTATAATTAACTAAGGGTTTGGACCAAATCAAATCTTTTTATTTAATTTAATTTCCATTTGATTTATATTTATATTGAAGTTACTAACAGTTTATTCATGATGTAGCAATTTAAAGGAACGCGCGGAATGTGAGTAATTATTAATTAATTTAATTACTCTTATTTTAATTTCTTATTGCTAGTATCATGATTAGGTTATTTTATATTTGATTTGACTAACGCTATTATGGTTAAATTGCTTCCAATATTAATGTTTATTGTATTATTATTTATGATCACCATATCGCATGTTTAAAGGGAATATGTAATTGAAAATCACGCCGCTAAACTAGTACATAATTGAGTTTACATAACACGTGTTTGTAACACTTATTAAAGGGCAAAATTAATAGATTTATAAGTAACACTTTGGTAACATTTTTGTAGATTGTAACACTTAATGTAACACTTTTAAAATAAGTAACATTACAAAGTATCACTTTTCACATAGGTAACATTATAGAGTAACACTTTTGAATAGATAACATTTTATAGTAACACCTAAGAAGTGTTACCTTATTTTATAACATCCCTAACCTATAAAGCTCTAACATGGCATTACTCCTCTTCTCATCTGCTAATTGATTAACTAAAATTAGTTTTGTTCGCTAATAAGGACAAATATGTAAATTACCCTCGTTGCCTTTAGCCTTCTCTAAGGCCTTGTTCTTTTGAGTTACTCTGCTCTACTCTGCCTTGCTCTGCTCTACTGTGTTGAAATCTACTCTACTCTACTAAAAATCGCTCTGCTGATCAACTTTGTTATGTTCTGTAGTGTGTGGAAGCCATGCTCTGCACTTCTTTGCTCTGTTCTACTGAAATCTACTCTGCCTAAAAGCTCAAAAATTCGAGCCTAAGTTGTAAGTACTTCAACTCTCTTTTTTCTCTTTTTTCTCTTTTTTTTTTTTATTTGAGGGGAAAAGTATTACAACTCTACGAGTAATAAAATTCCTCAAAGTATTTTACTTTAAAAAAAGAAAAAAAAAAAAACTCTACAAGTGACAAAATAAAAACTTGTTTAAAAAAAAACAACAAAATAAAAACTTTACAGGTTTATATTGCTCGATTCTTTCTCCCACTTAGAAATGATGAACCCTAACATACCTCCAATTGATTAATCGAAACTCCCAAATTGATTGCTCGAATCTCCCAAATTGATTGCTCGAATCTTTTATTTCTCGATTACTCATTTCTGCTTGATTCTCTTACGCCTGAAGTGCTTCCAATTGATACGATAGAATTGCTGGATACAATTCTCTCTGCTGCTCAATTTTTGTTTGAGTAATCGCCCAAATCGAAAGTTTCAGGTATCAATTTTATTATTGTATGTTGTGTTTTTGATAGAAGTGGAGAAATTGTGTGATAATTTGTTGAGTTCATGCGATTTGAAAGTCACTTTCAGTTTTGCCATATCAATTTTGTAATTACTGATCGAATTTTCTCTTTTCGCTCGAATTTGCTGCAAGTTCGATATCGCTAATTTGTGATGTTTTTTTTAGATTCTTAATTATATGAGCTAATTTTGTTTATTGTCCTGATTTATGTTGAAATGCAGTTAATTGATTATTCCATAAAACTTTGTGTTAAATATTACTTTTTTTTTTCCCGCTAATCCACAGTTTATAATTAACTTTGATGAATGATTATTGATATTTTTGAACTGATTTGCTTCTGTTTGATTGTCTAAATGGATGGTTGAAAAGGATGGAAGGATTGAGGGGGTTAAGAAGAGGGTTTTTGTTGCTAGGTTTTGACTTGTTGATGTGTATATTTCGATATTCATTCTACTAAAACTAATGGTATAAATATTTATGAACAATGGGATAGAACTTAATTGGCAGACTATGTATTGATCCCTTGCCTTTAAGACAATCATGTACGAAGTGCTGGGAGTATGATCAGGTATGCCGCATTGTGACAATTAGGTAATCCATTAAGATGCAAACAGGTCTGAACACTCTAGTAAATTTCAAAGAACTAACCTCACTCCTATAATACATTTGGTATAGCTTAGAATTTCTCCAATTTTAGAGACCCGCCAAAACTCTACTCACCCATCCCAGTTTAAGCACTGATATAGTGACATATTAACTTGTAGATTGAAGTATACCCTGATAATTGCAAGCAAAAATCCTTTATGTATTCAGAGCCTTATATTATCTCTTGTATATGTTTGATAACAACTACTCTATAGTAGAAGCTACTAAAATTATCTGACACCAAAACCCATCAAAAAAATAACTTTTGGCAAGACTTATGCTTCGTGGCTGGGACTACATCTTCATCAGTTGTGTCAAGCAAAACTGTTTCTTTTGCTGGTTCAGTGCCATCTCCCACTACAGCCGCCTCTGTTGAATGTAGTAGTTTTTCTGTAAGCTTTGTTTTAAGCTCGTCTTTTTCTCTTACATTTTCAATGAGAAACTTTCTAACTGATCTTTCCCACGGAAATTATGGCAGTTGAATATCACCCTGATTATTTATTAGCTTGTTCTTGACACCCAAACTTATGAGCTCTGCATCCCTATGTATGCCCTTGCCATACTCGATTTAAAATTCAGTAGTTCTAAAAGGGGGTGCATGCTTGTTCTTTAGGATTTTCACAAGGACCTGACTCCCGACAATCTGCAGAATGAAATAGTACATATAGTTAAGGGGATTCATACACTATTTCAAACGATATTTTTATTAGTTCTTAATGGTTATCCTACCCCTAATTCAATGATTCAATCACTTAAATGTTTCTGCATCCCCTAGCCAGATTCATTTTGCTAATAGCTTTGAAGATAGCTAGGGTCAAGAGTCTACTAAAATTTGTTTACAACAATTAAAAAGTAATGAACTAGAATTAGCAATGTAAACTTTGATAATCAAGCTAATATTTCTAGGGGTCTGACACTCTAAAAATCTATTTGTGATCAATGATGTCCGTCAACTAACTGTTTTGTGTGTTCTTTGTAGGAATCAAGATCTAGATGGACATTATGAGAAAGCTAGACAAGCTAAGCAAGGATAGAACAAAATAGAATCAGAATGAGGGATTCGGGGGTTACATTCATGTTTTATACACTGAAACAGTCGATGAAGGGATCGAAATAAACAAAAAAAAAAAGTAAGAAGGTGACTAAAGATACTGACGAGTATACACCCGATGAAAAAGGAGAATTGAACCACTCATGTGAAGAGGATTAAAATCAGATAAGGAAAAACAGTGTAAACTTGAGGTCTCATTAAAAAAAGGTCGTTCTTTTTTTTTTTTTTTTTTTTTTTTTTCTTTCTTTAATCCTGACATCTAAATTTTTTGAATCCCAATTGTAAAAAAATCATGTAATACTTTCATTGTTTTTTAATGAATACTTTATAGCAAGAGATGACGCCATAAGAAGTGTGCATGCTTGCATATATGTATGTGGTTGATGTTTAGGGAGATACAGAAAAGAATTTTTTTATCCCCAGGATTGAAAAGATTGGAGCTGCCCGCTAAGCTTATTGTTACTGCTGTTGCAGTCTCTTATTGTTAGCGTTGTTTTTCTGCTGCTGTCACTTACGGTTACTGCTGTTTTGCAGCTGCTACTGTTGTTTTTTGCTATTGATTCTGCTACTTTTTGGTGCTACTGCTGTTTTTTTGCTGCTACTGCTCTTTGTTGCTGACTCTTGCTGGTGCTGTTTGCTGCCACTGCTTCCTGCCACTTTTATTTGCTGCTACATGATGTCTGCTAGAAGCTCTGTTGCTGCTGCTGCAATTAGTCTAGCATTTGTTTCTTTTAATTTTTTTTCACTTTTTTTAGATAGAGATCGAAGTTAATTTTCTTTTTGTTTTGATTATCATCTTGTTTGGCCAAACATTAAAATTGGTGTGTATGGATTTTTTTTTGAAAGAATTATGAAATTATTTCAATTCAAATTATTATCTATCATATATGTTAGTTTCTCATTCTTTATTGTTAATTTTATTTTATATTTAATAATAATAATAATAATAATAATAATAATAATAATAAATGTTACCTATTAATGAATAAGTGATACATAATGTCGAATACAGTGCTTACTATATGTCAAAAGATGATCGAAAAATGTTACCTTATAATAAACAAAACTGTTACATTAGTATAAAAAGTGAAATGTCGGATAAAGTGATACTATATGATTGAAAATGTTACTAAAGATAAGTAAGTGTTACGTAAGAAATAAAAAGTAACACTTTAAAAATGATACTAAAAATGTAAAAAGTGTTACATAAAGAGGGTTTATAGTATCACTATTGAAAGTGTTACCATATATTACCCAAAGTGTTACATAAGACCTTAGGTAACATGGGCGGAAGTATCACCCAATAAAGTGTTACATATTGTCTATAATAACACTTTTACCACTTTATGTAACACTTTTTGGGTGTTACTTGAAGTTAGTTTTGTACTAGTGGCCTAATAAGATAATTTGGACAACCGGTTTAGGTTCCTTTTTAATCTTGTTATTCATTCAAGTGATCACAAATATTTTAGAATTATATGTTGCATTAATATTAAACCAATTTAGCTTAATGATAGTTTGGAGCAAATTGAATCTTTGTTTGTATGCCTTTGAGATCGCAGGAATTACTTTTCACTATAAGAATCGAGTAGAAGCCAATACGGGCGAATGTGACTCCATGACTCACTTCGTACCATCATCCCCGATCCTCCTTTCGTGGTTCCGAACCATATGGAGTTATTAATCTCATGGATTATGAATGGGGTGTAACGTTCACGGGTCAATCGTTGTTGCCTATCGTTGTCCCTTTATTGTGGTTGCCTTTTATGATCCGTGAACGGTTTACAAGTTCCTTAAAAACTTGTTGGCGGCTCCCTACTTTCCTTGTCCCTAATCGTATATGTCAATTCCCACTTCCTATGAGTGCCAAGCATATTCACACATGCTCTAACGTAGGCGCACTTCGAGCGACGCCTACAATACCGATCTTCATAATGCTTTGCCGCCTCTTCTATGACTTGTTCCACCTGATCTTCTCCTTTGTTCATGATTGGGCCACTGGCTCCGGCATCTAAGATTGTTCTTCCTTAAGGTGAGAGACCACCATAGAAAGTATGAATGAGTTGATACTTGGGTATTCCATAATGTGGACATTGGCGTTGGAGTTCTTTTTATCTTCCTATGCCGCACTTAGGGACTCTCCACTCTTTTGGCGAAAGCTTTGAATCAAAGATCGAGCTTCGGCAATTTTTCTATGATTATTGAACCTTTTCAAGAATGACGTGGTAACTTAATCCCATGTTGAGAGAGAGTTTGGGGGCACCGCCTTCTCTAGCCATTCTAAACCTTTCCCAATTAAAGAGAACGGGAACATCTTGAGTCACCCCATTGGCTTTTATTGTGTCACAATATTTCTCGAATTCTTTTAGATGTTCATGAGGGCTCTCATACTTCCCACCCAAAAATTGTTTCTGCTCTCTATCAAGGCAATCAAATTAGGCTTGATTTTGAAATTATTGGCTTGAGTAGAGGGAGCATTGCTTACACTTTGCGCTCTAAAGTCTTCGGGAGCCCCAAGATGACGCAAAGGCGTATTCTCTCCCAATTTTTAGGGGTTTCAAGCTCTCAAAGTCAAAGGTAGAAAAAGGATTGATTTCCAAACTAGGTGAAGAACTAGGACTACCTACACCTTTACTTGAGGGTGAAGAAGGCAGAGTATCTTCTTCTTTGTTCGCTCACTCTCTTGTAGGGGTATCAGAGTTTCTACTTCTTGCTCTAGCTTCTCTTCTTAGCAATGACAAAGACCTCTCGAGCTCGGGATCGATGGGGACCAAAGATCTTGAACGAGTTTGACCTCTAATCATACAAAAAAAACTAAGAAGAAAGTGAACACTAAAAAACAACAAAAGTAATCAAAACTAGCAAATAAAAGGTGAGATAGTCTCAATAAAGCAATAAAATAACAATGGAAAGCGTCTCCCCGGCAACAGTTCTAATTTGACAAAGTAATAAACACGTCGTCAAATGCATATCCCTAAATGTAATAATATTTATAAAACCTAAACCAACCTAAATCAAGTAAAAGGTATGCAAAGGTTCGAACCGTAGGGAGAAGTTATACACCGTAATCACAAATAATCAATAAAGCTATCTCGGAACAAAGAGTGGAATTATCTAAGAGATTAATCTATAAGAGCAAATTGAATTTAAGACAATATATAGAAAACACCAAGGGGAATGGGTAGATGTAGGTTTCACTTAAACATGCAACATCATAGAAAAGAATCGATAATGAACTAAACATGCATAAATATTTATATAGATGGTCCAATCTAGCCACCTGTCTGGGTTAATTGGCTTCTCCTAACATAGCCTCTATGTTGTCAGATTAGAACCATATACTAGGAGGTTCTTGACAAGGGGAAAACTAGGTCGTTATCTAATCTTCCCTTGGTCAAACTAAATTTATAAACACTTAACAAATCTAAATAAAAGTATAGAGGCAAGTCAAGGGTCGAACCCAAAGGAACGGTAATGTTCAAATGCTTTCGATTTGGGTGCCTAAGCGAGGCCGAAGCCAAAGATAAAGAGAGAATACTAACAACTAACAAAACAAGTAACGAAGTAAAAAACACTAGGAACGGGGATCAACAAGTAGTCATGTCAATTGCAACAACTTGGTAAGAGCATGCCAATCAAAGGTTGTGAAGACTAATGATAAGAGCTATCTCTTAATATATTAACAAGAGATTTAAAAAATGTCATTGGGGAGTGGTGGAAAAATCAAACATATGAGATTCTTCATTAAGGGAAAAAGCACATCACAAAAGGCATGGTACATAATGAAGAATATTGAAACACACCATTAGCATCAACTTGAGCATGCACCTCATCATCATGAACAAAAGGGGAAATATTGTTGAAATCATGCGTTCTAGGTTCGTTTATGGGATCATGTGACAAATCATGGGAATTCATGCTAATATTTGAAGAATCAAGACATTGCATACAAATATTAGACTCATGATTACCTCTATTATAAAAATCCCTACCAAAACAAACATAAAAATCCCAAGCATCATCAATTGACAATGCTCTAAATTCACCATTATGCATACCTTTAATTTCATCCCTATTTTTCTCATTCAAACCAAAATAACAAATCTCACAAGCGTCCCAAAGATTACAACAATTATAGTCCAAAAATCCCTCAAGTCTCTTGAAATATTCACAAAAAGTCTTATCGTCAAATTGAGGAAACGAAAGATATGCCATTTTATACAAAACAAACAAAAATCAAATAAAAGAAAAGTATAACAAAGACCTAGACTCAAGCAATCAATCACTCTCAATTATAGACACCGTTACCCGACTACGGCGCCATTTTGACGAGTATAAAGGCAAGTAAAGGGTCGAACCCAAAGGAATGGTAATGTTCAAATGCTTTCGATTTAGGTGGCTAAGCTAGGTTGAAGCCAAAGATAAAGAGCGATTACTAACAACTAACAAAACAAGTAACCAAAGAAATAAAACACTAGGAACCGGGATCAACAAGTAATCATGTCAATTGCAACAACTTGGGAAGAGCATGCCAATTAAAGGTTGTGATGACTAATGATAAGAGCACTCAATTGGAATTAAAGAGCTATCTGCTAATTGTTAAGCTATGGTTTACTATGAATAAAAAACTAAGAGAATCACAATCCAAACCAATCAATAATTGCAATTCCTAAATCAATTGGTCATGTCATTAGCAATCATAATGCAATCTAGCATATTCTCAAGGCCTAATCAAATTACACACATGAAAACCTTCATTAATAACTGTAATCTCAATAATCAATCCACATATTGACAAATTAAACACAATCAATCAATCATACAAGTTTCACCCAATTCTTTGCTAAACAACTACTCAAATATCATCATCTATCAACTAACAACTAAGGAAATCAAGAATCGACAATATATGAAGAACAATTACACTATCAAGAATCAAACATCAAAATTAAACCACACAAATATGAAATTAAACAAAGCATTAAGGTGAGATAAAGTTACAAATGATCATTGATAATAGAGAAGATCTTCGACACAATTGTCACCCTTTTATCTTCAATCTCTCAATCATCATTGAAATCCCACACTTTATCTCTCTAAAAATACTCCTAATCTAGAGAGAGAGACTCCTAAACTAACCTTATCCTCCTTAGAGGAGAGAGAAACTATTCTGAAACTAAAGAATTTCATTATGAAGACTAAAGAAAGCCGTGCAATATATAAACAAACGGAGAAAAAAAATGAAATCGCAAATAAAACCCAGAAAGCCACGCCCGCAGAGAAATCGGCCGCGCCTGCGGAGGAGAAAAGCTGGAACAGAGCAGCCTGATGCCGCGCCCGCGACTAAAATTCGCGCCCGTGGCCAGCCCGCGGCAGGTTATTGTTCGAAATTGATTTATTTGAGGTGCAGCAAACACGTCAAATAAAAAGAACGCATTTCTCTAAACTTACACGCAAGCACGCAAATCAATCATAATTCTCAAAAACACGATTTAAACGACTTAAAACGAGCATAAAAATATGAAGAAAACCTATTCTAAGAGTGCCATAAATAGCACACATCAGTGCTATCAAGTAACAATCGATAGAAATGAACTTAGCTAAGTTAACCGTCGTTTCATTTAGCAAAGATTCACCTTTAATCAACTAACAACGTGCACTTTGCAAGAAGATCAAAGAACAGTAATCAAGCATGTAAAGACTTTAATCACAATCAACTTGAATCCTAACACTATAAGCATGAGCAAACTCTAACTAAATCATCCCCACACCCTTGGCTAAATAACTACTCATTATCCATGGCAATCATCAAGTCAATCATGATATTAACAAGAAAAAGCATGATTATTGAGTAATTAACAAAACAAAAGCAATTTAACACAAAATCAAATAGCAAAGTAAAAAGAAAAGAGTAAGGAAATTCTCATTCATTGAAGTTGAAGTTCTACAAAGAGGTTGATTAAGCTTCTTCTTCAAATTGCAAGCTCAACAATGAAGTAATCCACACTATCTCTCTCTAAAATGCCAATCTAATGGTGTTTCTCTATCTAGATTAAGCTAAAAATCAAAAAATTAAACAAAGGTAATATAATTACCTAAAACGTTCTAAAGGGGGCTTATATAGCCCGTACAAAATTGGCTAAAATTAGGAAAAGGTTCGACCGAACTCTGGGTAGGTTCGGTCGGACATCTAGGTATATTCGGCTGACCAAGGGTAGGTTCGGTCAAACTTCCCTGGTCCTGGTTTGCTAAAACTTCTGGGGTTTGACTACTCCTCCAAAAATGCTGCAAACTGATATGTCTCTGCCTCCAATGTTCGGTCGGACACTTGAGTAGGTTCGGTCACACCTCAGTTCGACTGAACCTCTGAAAGGTTCGACCACACCTCTTCTTGAATTTGCATCCATTGGCTCCCTTCAACCTAAAACCTTCTCCTCTTTGAAAATCCTGGTTCCTATAAGACACAAGCAAGAAAATTAAAGTAGAAAGTAGGCAAAAGAGGGAAAATATAGGAAAGAAGACAAATAAAAAAGAAAGGAGAACTAAAGGTAAGAGAAAGGGGGGCAAACAAGCTATAAGTTTGTGGAAAACTTATTAGAATGAAGTCTTAATCATGGCATAAATGCCACTCATTAGTGTCCTTCTCCTTCTTGGGGATGGCGCAAGCATAGACCTTGCATACTTCTGTACATCCGGCCACCGGGGGGAATCAGCATCATAAGAAAGATTAAGTGAGTGAGCTATATAGGCGCAACTAAAGAAACCTAAAAATGTCTCCCCAAAACCAAACGCGATGATGAACAATTTTATACAGCCATTATAGGTCGGGTTCAGTATTTAATCTTGAGAGTGCTTAAAATTCATATTCAATCAAATTCAGTTCATAAAATAGTTAACGGATCAGTCCTAATGTTTAGACAAAGCATAGTTCAATTTTTATTTTGGCCCAAACCATTTATTGATTTCATATTATTTATTATTTTAGCCCAATTAATAAATAATAAACCTGAAATACCCCAAAAATATGAAGCGGCAATTAAAAAAGTTGAATGTAATTAGTGTTTGGGGTAAAAATACCCTAAACACGTGGCCCAATGGCCTAGTGACACGTGGCATCCAGCCGTTGGTCAGCAGGGCTCCAATCCTCTGCTGACACGTGTCCTCTAAACCCTAAAAGGGGAACCATCCCTTCCCCACTATAAATAGTGGAAGGACCCTCATTAAGGGGGGTTGGAACATTTGTGGTTCACATTGAATACTCCTCAAAAAGAAAAACACTTACCCCGAGCAATATTAATTGCAGAATTCTCCCATTACGCGAGAAGTAACTTCTACATTACGTGCATTCTACCTCCCATATCTTTACTAACTTGATCGTTGGAGGCGGAGCTCCTACCCCTAGGAGTCTTCGTGATTTTGCAGGCACAGGCGTCGAAGGGCATTCTTGGAATTGTAACTCTCCCGCAGGACACATCAAAAAACCCCGAAACATTTGGCGCCGTCTGTGGGGAGAGTACTTCTAAGATGACTTCTGATACTGTGTCACCGAATCAGGGCAAACGTCCTGTGGTCGAGCCTGAGGTCCAGACGGACCATGAAAGTGGCGACGAAATTGAAACATATGTGGCCCCGGATGGGTCTTTCAGAACGAAGCACCCTCGTGCTAAAGATAGAAGAGAACGGGAAATCAGCCAAGCTGCTCCCAGCAACCCAGCCGGGCAACCGGCTGGAATTGCCCAAACGGTGGAGGGCTCAGCCCCCGTTACAAGAAACGAACTCATGTCTTTCATGAATAGTTTCAAGGGTGAGATCAAGAGCCTCATCCGGTCAGCTACTCCAAAGAAGGGTCAGCCGGCCAAGAAGCCTTCTGGAAAGAAGGCGGTCAAAGAACGAGTTCCTACCCCTCATCCCAAGCCAAAGGAGGGGGAGGGCTTAAGGTTTGATCCAAGCAGACTCCGTTTTCCTCAAGGGGAGCTACGAAAGGCCATCCGGCACGTACAGCCGGATGGCTCCAAGAAAACCTTCTCAGACGCCCGCACATTTCTCCAAGAGAAGCGAGGTCAGGCGTCTGCGTCGGCCTCAACGTCGACCTTCCCGGACAGTTTCCATGACGTCTCACACAGGCGTACGGGAACGAACCTTAGGAGCCAGACGGGCGAAGCTTCTGCCCGGTCTGGACCCAAAGTGATCCAGCCTGGCCTATTCGGCACACCGAATGGGTTGGGTGGATCCCCTTTCATGTCACCGGGTCTTTTCGGTGGGCAAGCGCAGCAGCCGTTCCAACCCACGGACTGGCAGCTGCGCCTGCTAAATTTGGGGGAACAGCCGACGGCGTTCTCACCAGAGATAACCCAGGCGGCACAGCCGCCTAAGATCAAGAATGTTTTGGTGGGGGCCTATGACGGCACCACCAACCCAGAAGACCATCTAATGGCCTACTCTAACATCATGTACCTCCAGGGGTTAGATGATGCCGTCTGGTGTCGATGCTTCCCGGCTACCCTCAAGGGCATAGCCCAGCGGTGGTTTGGTAACCTACCAGCCGGTTGCATCAACAGCTTTCGAACTTTGGCGTACTTGTTTACGTCAAATTTCTCAATGAATATTCCTGCCAAAAAGACTAGCCTCGACCTAGGGGCAATACAGCAGGGCGACCGGGAGGGCCTCCGGTCGTACGTCAGACGGTTCAATCTGATGAGAATTCAGATTCCAGGACTATCAGACGAAGTGGCCTATACAGACTTCTTTCGAGGTCTGAAGGATGGGTCGACCTTTAAGTTTGACCTCGTCCGGAAGAGGGTTGCTACCCTCCAAGAGGCGTTAATTGAAGCTGAAGCCTATATACAGGCGACGGAGCTTTGTGCTGTCAAGCAGCCGTCAGATAATAAAAAGTCTGACAAAAAAGAGAGCCGGCAACAGCATCAGCCGGCAAGAAAGGAAGAAAAGAGAAAAGGGGTCTGGGCAGCTGACCGATCAGGACATCCGGCCCAGAAGATCAGGCGGAAGTCAGAACCATATGTCCCCAAATACGAGTTCACAAAAGATTGCTCCACCATCCTCCTGGAAATCAAAGACCGGATGTCTCTCGACAAACCGGCTGAAATGAAAAGCCCCGTGAATAAACGGGACAAGAGCAAGTATTGCCAATACCACGAGGATGTTGGCCACGACACCAATGGCTGCTATAGCCTCAGGCGGCTATTGGACCGGCTGGCAGATGAGGGGGCCCTAAAATCCTACCTACCCAAGGCTAGGGATAATACCCAGGCCAAGAAAGGGCAGGCGGCAAAAACCGGCCCAGTAAACTCCGAGACGGATGAAGAGACCATCTTCACCATAGCAGGCGGTTTTGCCGGAGGGGGTCCCACCATCCGGGGCACCAAAGACAACATCAAGAAGCTGGTCAACTCAGTGGATGAGGGCCAGGCGTCGAAAGACATCTTTCCTGAGGTCCTTATTTCTGAAAAGGACCGGGGCAAGGTCAGGCGGCCTCATGATGACCCCATCGTCATCGAATGCAAGGTTGCCAACCAGAAGGTTGGCCGAATCCTAATAGACACCGGGAGCTCGTCTGACCTAATCAGTTATCAGTGCTTGACCAAGCTCAAGTACACATCTGGTAACATGCACCAGGCTCCTCACCCACTAGTCGGATTTGGGGGTGGAGTAGTGCATCCGGTCGGAAGCATAGATCTTCCAATCCGGCTGGGTGAAAAGGGGCAAGGACGCCACATGATAGTCAGGTTTTTAGTTGTGGAGGAGCTGTCCGCCTACAACATGATATTTGGCCGTCCTACCCTCAACGCATCTAAGGCAGTCATCATCCCGTCCCTCATGTTGGTCAAATTTCAGAAGGATGATGGTACAGTCGGTGCCCTAAGCGGGGACCAGAAGACGGCAAGAGAGTGCTATCTCTCTGACGTCAAGACAACTGTGGGTGCAGCCGGCCAGGGCGAGCCCATAGATATTGATAACTGCGACCCAGCAGTCCCGGCTCCAAGGGCAGCCGGTATGAAAATAAAGGCGGACCAACTGGCACCCGTCAAAAAGGAGAAATAGCAATCACTAGCCGGGGAAAGGTCAGATGACCAACGACCTCAGCCGGCTGGTGACTGCCTTGATGTCATCCTAGATGACAGCCGTCCTGAAAGAACAGTCAAGGTCGGGACGGTAGCCTTCGGACGGTAGCCGGCTGGTGACTGCCTTGATGTCATCCTAGATGCTGGGTTCATTAGGCAATGCTACTACCCGGATTGGGTGGCAAATGTCGTTCTAGTAAAGAAGCCGAACGGCACTTGGCGGATGTGTGTGGATTACACAGATCTGAACAAAGCATGCCCAAAAGATAGCTACCCGCTTCCAAAGATTGACAGCCTAGTCGACTCAACAGCCGGCCATGCGTTAATGAGCTTTATGGATGCTTATTCCGGCTTCCATCAAATACCTCTCTGGAAGAAAGATCAGGAGAAGACGGCTTTTGTCACTGATCAGGGGTTATTCTGCTATACGGTGATGCCGTTTGAATTGAAGAATGCACCGGCTACATTCCAGCGCATGATAAACACCGTTTTTATCAACCAGATTGGCAGGAATGTAGAGGCGTATATCGATGACATGATAGTCAAATCCAAGCTACAGACGGATCACCTAGCAGACCTGCGAGAAACCTTCACCACACTCAGGTGGCACCGGGTCATGCTTAACCCAAAGAAATGCGTATTTGGTGTTGAGTCTGGGAAGTTTCTCGGATTCTTGATTGACCAAAGAGGCATCGAAGCTAATCCGGAAAAAATACAGGCGGTAATTGACATGAAGTCTCCCCGCACTGTAAAAGAGGTCCAGAAGTTGACCGGTTGTCTGGCGGCATTGGGGAGGTTCCTCAGCCGGTCAGGTGACAAGTGCCTCTATTTCTTCCAGGCAATCAGGAAGAGGTCAAGGTTTGAATGGGGTGAAGAAGCAGAGGCGGCATTCTAGAGGCTTAAGCAGCACTTGCATTCTTTGCCAAGGCTAGTGAGCCCCCTAGCCGTCTCTGATCACGCCCTTAGTGCCGTTCTCCTCGCTGAGAGAGACGGCATTCAGCTGCCGGTGTACTTCATCATCCATGTCCTTAAAAATGCTGAGCTCCGGTACCCCATGATCGAAAAATTTGGGTTGGCCTTATTCGTAGCAGTCAAGCGGTTGAAGCCTTATTTTTTGGCACATCCGGTTGTGGTATACACAGATCAGCCGCTCAAGCGTACGATGACTGCTATAGAGTCATCCGGTAGAATGATCAAGTGGGCTGTTGAAATACAAGGCCTTGAGATAACTTTTGAACCCAGGCGGGCAGTGAAAGGTCAGGCGTTTGCCGACTTTATTGTCGAGATGACTAGGCCGGTGCACCCGGAAAACCCTGATCAGGTCTGGAAGTTATTTGTAGACGACAGCTCTACGGTGAACGGCTGTGGTGCAGGTGTTATCTGTCATTCCCCGGAAGGGGATAAGTTTGAATATGCACTACGGTTTAAGTTCCAAGCCTCCAACAATGAGGCAGAGTATGAAGCCCTGCTAGCCGGATTGCGCATGTGTAAGGCAGCCGGTGCAAGAAAGGTCGACGCCTGCTCAGATTCACAGCTGATCGTTAGCCAATACCTTGGTGACTACGAAGCCACCCATCCGGCTATGATCAAATATTTGCAGGCGGTCAAAGAGGAGGCTGGGTCCTTCGATGAATTTCATCTGCGACAGGTGCCCCGGTCTGAAAACAATCAGGCGGATGCCCTCTCAAAGTTGGCATCATCAGCCTCCGGTGATGCTCCTAGGACGGTCTTTTGGGAAGTCATTGAAAAACGAAGTATTCAGAATGATCCCATTGGAGTCTTGGACAAAACTGCTACCTGGATGGATCCCATCCGGTCCTTTTTGACGGATGGTACCTTGCCGGATGACCCTTCAGAAGCATCAGCGCTCAAGAAGCGTGCTTCAAGTTTTGTTGTTCATCAAGGGGAACTCCTCCGGAAGGGATACCTGCAGCCTTTTTTGAAATGTGTAACCCCGGATAGGGGGAGAGAAGTGTTGGAAGATCTGCACGCGGGGTTTTGTGCCTCGCATATTGGCGGCAGGTCCCTGGCCAGAAGAACCAGACGGCAAGGGTACTTCTGGCCCACTCTTGAAGCGGATGCCATGGATCTAGTAAAGAGATGCGACAAGTGCCAAAAATTCGCTAAGTTGATACATCAACCGGCAACAGAACTCACGGCAATCCATAGTCCGGTTCCGTTTGCTAAATGGGGCATGGACATTTTGGGACCTTATACGCCTGCATCAGGCGGCCGCCGCTACATTCTTGTAGCAGTAGACTACTTCACCAAATGGGTTGAGGCAGAGGCGGTAAAAGGGATTAAAACGAAAGACGTGATTTCTTTCATCTGGAGAAACGTCATCACCCGGTTCGGGGTTCCAATGTCCATGGTTTTCGACAACGGACCGCAGTTCGAAACGCCTGTCCTGAAGACCTGGTTGGGAGACCAAGGAATTTCCCATTGTTTTGCATCCGTTGGCCGTCCTCAGGCAAACGGTCAAGTTGAGGCTTTTAACAAGTTGATCTCAGACGGGATAAAGAAGAAAGTAGAAAGAGCCGGTGGACTATGGGCAGAGGAATTACCTCATGTCCTTTGGGCTATCCGGACAACCGAAAAGGGGGCAACCGGTGAGACCCCATTTCTCATGACATACGACACTGAAGCAGTTCTTCCCATTGAACATTATGAGCCTACTCTACGCATTATGTTATATGATGAGGAGGCTAACTGGGAAGCCATGCGGTTGGCATTAGACGCTCTTCCAGAGCGAAGGGGGAATGCTGCCTTGTGTCATGAGATCTACCGTCTGCGTATGACTAGAGCCTACAACAAGCGGGTTCGTAAAAGACCTTTGAAAGAAGGAGATTTTGTGCTTCGCAAAATGGAGGCAACCGGTAGGGCCAATGAACAAGGCAAATTAACCCCAAATTGGGAGGGACCCTACCGGATCTTTGAAGAAGTACGAGACGGCACTTACCGCCTGGAAACTCCAGACGGAAGAAAGTTGCCTAGAACTTGGAATGTAGATAACCTCAAAAAATACTACTTCTAAGTATTGTACATCTTTTGAAAATTTTCAAATGATTAATGAGAATTACATTCAATTTTGTATACAGCCGCCATGTTTTGTGCCTACCACAAGCGGCACCAGTAACTAATTTTTTCATCCGGTGACACCCATACGGGTGAATTCATCGAAGAGAACATCTCCCATTTGAGTGGTAAATTGTTCTAAGCGATCACACAGGCGGACAAATCCGCCTGACGATCCTTGGCACCAAAAAAGGGCAGGGTAGCAACCCCAAACTTGCAGCCGGCTCACTTTTTGGAAGGACAGCCGGTACTCAATACCGCCGCCTGACTCTCTAAGAGCAGGCCTAAACATTTGGTCTAGGCCATAATTCATTCAGGGGTATGCTTGCAAAAGCCCAACCGGTGAATGGACATCCTAATCTGGCGTGATTAGTTTGCGAAGTCCCGACCGGTAATTCAGTATAAACCGACTGGCTCCCGAACCTAATGTTGGCACTTAGTGCATATTCGAGCTATATCATATGGATAGTTGCCTGGCTTGCAAAGACCCAGACCGCTATCCAGGGGCAATTACCCAGACGCCATCCGGTTTGGTTTTGGGTCGAAATTTCTTCGCCTAGTTTGCGAAGACCCAGACGGCAGTGTTACCGGTGGGGTCTTCTTGGCAACCCTTGCAAATTTCTTCGCCTAGTTTGCGAAGACCCAAACGGCAGTGTTACCGGTGGGGTCTTCTTGGCAACCCTTGCAAATTTCTTCGCCTAGTTTGTGAAGACCCAGACGGCAGTGTTACCGGTGGGGTCTTCTTGGCAACCCTTGCAAATTTCTTCGCCTAGTTTGCGAAGACCCAGACGGCAGTGTTACCGGTGGGGTCTTCTTGGCAACCCTTGCAAATTTCTTCGCCTAGTTTGCGAAGACCCAGACGGCAGTGTTACCGGTGGGGTCTGCTTGGCAACCCTTGCAAATTTCTTCGCCTAGTTTGCGAAGACCCAGACGGCGGTGTTACCGGTGGGGTCTTCTTGGCAACCTTTGCAAATTTCTTTGCTGTTTGCGCAGACCCAAGCGGTAGTGTTACCGGCGAGGTTCTTTTGGTTATCCTCGCAGAAATATGTATAAAAAATAACAAGAATTCTAATATTGAAGTGCATAAACATAAAAAGCATTCAAAAGCCGGCTCAGCCGGTGAAAATGTTTATATTCAAAATAAAAATTATTACAGCTTAGCCCATCTCATCCGGCGCTATTACAAGATAATGCTAGGCACGCAGGCCGGGAAGTAGTTGCTACTGTAGGCGAACAGTGAGCCGGTCCTATTCCGGTTGGTTCTGGGTTGGATCAGGGTGAGCGGCTGCGTCGGCTTCAGGAACGACTTCTTCCTCTTCAGCAGCCTCCGCCTACCGTCGCGCAATCTCCTCCCTAACCCAAGCGTCATAGGGTCCGGGCCCCGGCTCATTCGCCTCCTCGGCCAGAATGGCAAGATCAGAATATTTGAAGGCGAGTTCCCAGACGGTGAAGTCCGCCTCCGGGTGGATGAGGGAAAACGCCCGTTGCATCCGGTTTGCACAGTCATGCTCATTCTCTTCAATGAGCCTCTCCTGCTCCGACTCCAAGGTGGCCTTGAAGTTCTCATTGGCAGCAGCCGCCTCTTTGCGCAGGCGCTCATTCTCTTTGGCAAGGCGGCCATTTTCAGTCTCCGCCTTGCTCAGCCGTTGGAGGAGCTCTGTCTGTTCCTCCAACTTTTTATTGGCATCATCCAGGGACGCCTGCAGTTGGTCAACTTGGTTTTTCAGCTGATCAATCTGCTGTTGGAGGGCTTTGGTCTTCTCCGCCTGTTCCATGCGTATAGATTTAGATTCTAAGCCATGCATGTACAAAGAGTAGTCAGCAACATTATGGGCGTCATCAACAGCCCGTTTGCTTCTCCTTACCTCCTCAGACTTGCGGGTATAAGCTCGTTTGAGCCCCTCTACGCGCAGCATAGCCTGCAAAAATACAGCCCATAAGCTCGTTAATACTGCATATTTAAAAATGCACGTCAAGAAAATTACCGCACGGTTGTTGGAGCATACGTCGGCCAGGTCGACCAGCACCCGGTCGGCATTAAAGGAGTTGATCCCAGGGATCGCCTCCTTCTCGTCCCTGGGGACGGCTTTCAGCATGGCCCGGGCATATTGTGCCCCGTCCGGCCAGCGGGGAGAATTATCTGCACCAGAAACAGACGGTGAGAAACTCGCATATGCTCTGCCTATAGATTGCCGGCTGATTGGAGAATCCCCCGGCTGCGATCGAGACTGTGAATAAGACTTGACCCGCATGGGCAGATCAAGCAGTGTAAGGTCGAAGTTACCTTGGCGGCCCGAACGGCCTTCAGAGGGACCGGTTGCGGTCCTCAATGGGATGGCAGAAAGCACATCCGCAGATCCAGGCCCGTCTGGGACCCTTATTGATTTGCCGCCGGTAGTTTGCCGGTCGGCTGTCTTCTGCACCTTGGATGCAGACTCTTGTTGGGTCGGCGGAGGCCTGACCTGTTTTTGAAGGGACCGGGGCATCTGCTTCCCGTCCTGTAAACGAGAAAAATATAAGTTATGGGATAAAAGGATTGAAATAAACGAGAAGGATCAGACGGTTATACCTTCTTCGCCGCCTGGGCAGCAAGTTTTTTCTCGAGATTGGCTTTCCGGATGTCGGCAGCCGACCTAGCCGGTGTCTTCTCAGTGGGCAGCATTTTCTTGGCTTCTTCTGCAGAGGAAGGCACACGGTTAGAATAATAAATAAGCAAGGAAATAAAAGCATCCGGTACGAAAGAAACCGGCTGAGTTCCGAATACATACGTTTTTTAAACATGCTGCTTAGGCCACAAGCGGACAAGAAGCATTCGTCCCTAAAAAATTCATGTTTGGGCACCCAGTTTCTAGGTACCCTTACTATCTCTCCGGATGAGAGGGTGTCAGGAACTAACTCAAAAAACCCGGAGTCAAGGATGGTCTCTCTATCATCCTCCGGGACAGGGGGCAAGCAGCACTTGGTCCCCAAGAGTTCTGGTTTCCGGTTGTAGATCCGGAATTCTCTGTTCTCTGCCGTAGTTGGGGCCTTTTACAAGTAGAACCGGTGCTTCCAGTCCGACCATTTGGATGGCTTGTCCAAGGTCATAAGGTATTTGGGCTGGGTGGTCAAGGTATACCAGGCTCTCCAGCCGCCTGGGCTCCTACTCAAGTAATGCATGTGGGCAAACGCCTCCCAGCCGGGGTTGAGGCCCTGCATCTCGCAGGCGGCGATATACCCTAAAATATTTACCCATGAGTTAGGGGTTAATTGCCAGAGACCTAGGCCATACCCCCTAAGTATGGCTTTTATTGTGTCGTGGAGAGGGAAGCGGACTCCGGCCACGAAGGCCGCCTCGTAGCACCCGAACCAAGCGTTCGCGTTCGGTTGTCCATCCTCCCACCATATTGTTCCCAGAGCAGCCGGGACTTTTATTGTATAGTCACCACCCAGCGGCCGCCGTTTGATAAAATCTGGCAGCGCAGCCCGCATGAGCTCGCGGTCCTTGGAGGAGACGGCGATCATGAGAGGATCGTTCCTATTATCCCAAGAAGGCCTCTCCGCCTCCTCGCTATCCTCAGATTCGGTTAAGTAGCTGCTACTGCTACTTTGAACGTGACCGGCATCAGAGCCGGCTGGGGAGTTGGAGACCTCCTTATCAGAGCCTACCTGCTCTCTGGTCTCCTGGAGGGGAACACTCTCTTCGTTTAAAATGCTATCACCCGGGGTTCTAGGAGCGCCCCCGGGTGAGCCTCTCTGCTCTACCTCTCCATGCTCTACTTCACCGTCTGAAGGTGGGACCTCAGGCGGCTGCTCATCTGAGCTCCCACTTCTGTAGTTGGGATCTCTGGCAGTAGACCGGATTCTGGCCATTGTGTCCTGCACAGACACAGAGTCGGTCGATATGGGTGTTGAAAAAGGGTTGTCCCAAAGAACAGAGGCGGCAGACCTAGTTCTAGACTCAGCCGTACTAATAAACCGGCTGAGTTCACAGCTAGGTTCCGGGTATGGGTATAAGGGGTCCATCTACTTATGGGACCAATGAACAAAAATGCGAGTAAAAGACTCAAACGGAAATACATGAAAAAGCTAGAAAGAATAGAGACGGTACCTAGAAGAAAATCTGGAAATTCTCTGGGATGCTTGCGAAGACGCAGGCGGTTCAAAATCCGGCTGGGTTTCTCTGATTACCCTCTCGAAAACCTTTGGCTAGCTTGCAACGACCCAGACGGTCTGTAGACCGGTTGCTCTCAACGAATCTCAACTCCGAATGCTCTCAACTCTCAAATTGCCGGCTGCTCTCAAATCTTCAGAAATTTGGCAAAGTTTGTAAATGAGAGCTCGGGGGACATCTTCTCCTATTTATAGAATTTGTCCCAGAAGGTGAAAAGTCGTGACTCTTCGCCTTCTGCTTTTCCATCCTTCAAAAGGAATCTGAAGAGTTAAAAAAAAAAAAAAAAAACCTTTCACCGGCGCCACGTGGCACCCTGCCACGTCAGCACCAGTGAGGGGCAAATGTTTGGGGTAAAAATACCCTAAACACGTGGCCCAATGGCCTAGTGACACGTGGCATCCAGCCGTTGGTCAGCAGGGCTCCAATCCTCTGCTGACACGTGTCCTCTAAACCCTAAAAGGGGAACCATCCCTTCCCCACTATAAATAGTGGAAGGACCCTCATTAAGGGGGGTTGGAACATTTGTGGTTCACATTGAATACTCCTCAAAAAGAAAAACACTTACCCCGAGCAATATTAATTGCAGAATTCTCCCATTACGCGAGAAGTAACTTCTACATTACGTGCATTCTACCTCCCATATCTTTACTAACTTGATCGTTGGAGGCGGAGCTCCTACCCCCAGGAGTCTTCGTGATTTTGCAGGCACAGGCGTCGAAGGGCATTCTTGGAATTGTAACTCTCCCGCAGGACACATCAAAAAACCCCGAAACAATTAGGGTAAAAATGTATTTGGACGGAAAAAAGAAAGTTGAGTCTACCGCGTCACGGCAAATTATGTCGCGTCACGGCAAATTATGTCAGGCCACGGCATGTTCTCCCGTGACATGATGCCAACGCCGTGAAACGGGACATCTCTTCTTCTCCCTATAAACCCTTCATGCATTTTTAACTCCTGTAGGTTTAATTTTTCCCGCATCACACATGGTTTCCCCGCGTCACGCCATTATTTGCTGTTTCACGACAGTTCTTTTAGGGGTTTTTTTATCCTTTTTAGGGTTCCGTATGTTCCTTCTACACATTTTCCCCATAAATACCCCCTCATTTTCGATGTATGGGGCATCAATTAATTTTCTCTCCTCTCTTCTATGCTCTAGCATAAACACTAGCCTATCTTATTCTTTTAAAATTCCTTCCTTAAGCACTCCTAGTAGTCCGTACTTTACTCGAGGTTATGTTAATAAACCAAGGTGTGAAAGGTATAACTGTTTGAGGTTTTTAGCCCCAAATCAACTCTATTTAATATAACTTAATTGTTGTTTTATTAATTTTCCTTGAAGCTACCAACTCGTTTATTTTTTTTTAGTTGCAAGCAACAAAATCAAAGTAAGAGTTATGTTCCTTTTATTTCTATTATTTTTCTAACGATTTTATATTGTTGGATTTATTGTTAAATTGCTTCTAATATTAATGTTGATTTATATTGTTTTTATGATTAGTATATTGCATGTTAAAGGGAATATGTCATTGAAAATCACGCCTAATAAAATAATTTGGACAACCGGTTTAGGTTCCTTTTTAATCTTGTTTGTTTAATTAAGTGATTACAATATTTTAGAATTATATTTTGCATTAATATTCTACCAATTTAGCATAATAATAGTTTAGAGAAAATTGAATCTTTGTTTGTATGCCTTTGAGATCGCAGGTATCACTTTTCACTATAAAAATCGAGAAGAGGCCAATACGGGTGAATGTGACTCCATGAGTCACTTCGTACCATCATCCCCGATCCTCCTTTCGTGGTTCCAAACCATATGGAGTTAGTAATCTCATGGATTATGAATGGGGTGTAACCATCACGGGTCAATCGTTGTTGCCTTTTGTTGCTGCCTTAATTGATCTGTGAACGATTTACAAGTTCCTTAAAAATTTGTTGGCGCCTCCCTACTTTCCTTGTGCCTAGTCGTTGTCCCTGATCGTATATGTCAATTATCACTTCCTATGAGTGCCAAGCATATTCACCACATGCTTAACGTAGGCGCACTTCAAACGACGCCTACAGGAACCTATCTGTTGACGACTTCCTAATGAACCTCCAAATGTTTGCTGCGAGTGTGACTACACCCGCATGGGCCAAGGAAGCTTAAATGGGGATTTGAAAGGGCTAGCCATAACTTCAACAATTTATAGGCTCTCGTCATCTACAGTCGTTGTAGAATTGCGAGCCGCCTTGGGTTTTTCACCTCCCTTAGGCAGTGCCTCATTACCCAGCTTGTTGCTTAGGTCTAGCCCTAGACCAAAGCCCTTCAAGCAGAGACTTTTTCCCTTGATGTTCAGGCGTCCCTTCCTAAACGGAGGCTTGGGAGCTTTTTGAGTAGAGGGCATCTTCTATGACTTGGCGGAGCTGTTTCCTTAGTTTTGGTGAATGCTTAGCTTTGGTGAATGCTTAGGAGGTCTCAAAGAACACCCTCACGTCAAATTAACCACACGATCAACCAAACCTTGAGACAAGTCCGTAGGCTTTATCAAGACGAGGGAAGAGGTTTTGGTGCTATAGTTGATAGTGAGAGTGATTCTTACTCTTCATGTTCACAAAGCGGATAAATGGCAGGACAAGAAGATGTTATTTTGTTTTGTGAGTTCGGAAATCCGGAGGATTATGAGCTCACGGGAGGGATTTTGCTACCCGTCACGGAAACCAACTTCGCAATCCATCCTCAATATACTCGAATGGTCTAATCGGAGCAATTTTTTTTGAAGTGCAAGTGAGGACCCTATTGAACACACTACTACAAAAATGGGAAAAGGAACCTATAATAAAAGACATGTTGGTTAATACAACGGGTCTCTTTAACATAAGGGATCTAATATTAGTGGAAACGAGTCTCTTATGTATCAAAGGGACGACAATAGTTTTGGGAAGATGGAGGGGAAAAAAATAAGAGACCCGTGGTTTGACCTAACATGTCTCTTATGTGTGCATGGGCCCACCAGTCAAACCAACCATTTTTTTGGAGTTGAGAACAAAACCCTACTCTTCTTATTTCCCAATTCCCTCATTTCCTTGGTTCACATCGTTCTCTCTTTCTATCCCCTCTCCTCTCCTCTCTCCTCTTTCTTATTTTTTCTCCCAGAGCAAAAAATGTTGCTGCAACCTCCTTCATAATGCCGACGGTCGCTTCCTCCTCCTCTTCAACGCCGACCCGCTTCCTCTTTCTATTTTACTACGAGTTTATTCGGGGTGATTTCGGGTTTAGGTGAGTAGTTTTGAAATATTTTGTGGGTGATAGTCTGATAGATAGACACTTCGTGCTATTCTACCGCAAATTAAGCCTGTATAAACCTCACGCCTTTGTTTTTTAATTTGATTTTTCAATTGGAATAATGTCTTAATTATAAGATTTGAGGAATAGTATGGTGCTCTAAGGGCTTATTTGCGACATGAAGTTAGGTTTTCATGTTATGGTGTATTTTTGTTTTTTTTGTCTAACATTATATTTGCTCGACTTTGGTTATCATTTCAATATTCATCCATTCAGGTTAGTACTTTAGTTTATTTTTTTTTTTTCCAATTGTATAGATAATCTTGATACGTTTCTTAAATTTAATTTGATTTACTTTTTAGATCTAACATTTGGGTTTCTATCTCATTTTTTGTACTCCGCATTATGCTTGGGTAACTTTAGATGTAATTTGTTTTGATTTTTCGTGTTTGAAGGTTTGATTTATCGTTTATTGGATGAGTTTATTATTATACATTGTTGAATTTGGGGTTTGGGATTTTAATTTATTATGGAGTTGATTATATTGATCTACAAGTTTATAACTTATTTTTAATTAAATTTTCATAAGATATAAAGTGTAATCGTTAGAGAAATTCAATAGGAAAATAGATATGATGGCAATGAGAAACTTCAAGATGTGACGGGCTGATGGCAAAGGTGGAGATTGATGGTGTTCAATTATGAAGTCGAAGACAATAGTTGTAGGTGTTTTTTATGTTTATTTATGTATCTAAATTTTGATCTAATAACATTGTAAGAGTTTTTTTTTTCTTTTTTTCTTTTTTTTTTTTTTTTTTTTTTTTTTTTTTTGTTGCAATAAGAGTTATTCTTATTCAAAATGTAGATTTTATATAACTCTTGTACAGTAGTTATACCTAATACGAAGTATAAAATTAGTTGTACAAATGTTTATAAATAATGATGGATAAATTCTACTCATTTTTGTTGTAGAAAATTTGTATTTTATTGTAAATTAATATTTGTTTTAAAAGGGTTGGTAAAAATATAGTCGTATGTATCCGTATTAATTTTTTTTTTGTATATAAAAAGAGTCAAACAGACCGCCTATCTTACATATGGGGTCTGAATTTATTCAATAAAGGGACCCCATATCTCTAAGGACGGGTCTCCTATGTTAAGCTAAGGAACCCTATTCGTCTACCAACGGGTCTCTTCTCTTATTAAAATATTTTTCAAACCACTACTATAACATACCCCTTCTCTCTATTAACGGGTCCCTTCTATCTTTATAAGAGACCCCTTCATCACGGGTGGTCTGTTAATCAAACAGACCCCCGAGATAGAGACTCGTCCAAAGGTGGTCTCTAAGGCATATTTGAATGGGTCTGTTTGCCTTTTTTTGTAGTAGTAACTTTTGGATCGATTCCTTGAGTTATGCACGACGATGGGAACCAATAAAGTGAGCCAATACTATATTCATATGCATCTTTTCCGGCAATCTCTCACCGGACAAGCAAAGAAATGGCTAAAGCAAGTAAAGCCTTACTCTCTCACAACATGAAGGGAGATGGTAATGGCGTTCTTGAAGCGATTTATCTTCGAGGATAAGACCGCCGAAAGGAGAAGGAAAATCACATCACTTAAGAAAGAAGCCGATGAAAGTCTTGGTGAAGCTTGGGAGAGATTTAAAGAGTTGGTGAAAGCTTGTCCCCACCATGAGTACAATAAAGGGTTTCTCAAGCGGTTTTTGTACGACGGATTGGAGCCCATGTCAAGAGCCAACTTGGATGCGGGGGTGGGTGGTCAATTAATCAAAATCCCTCAAAATCAAGTTGAAGCCACAATAGAAGAGGTAGCAAAGAATTACTCTTGGGGGGGCCAAAGAAGAAATGCTCCTAATAAAGGTGGTATTTACGAATTGTAGAAACTTTATCAATTGCAACATCAAACTGATCAACTAACAAAAGGGCTTTCCAAGTTGAACATGAGTGTGAGTGCAAGTTCAAGCGGTGGAGCAAGCTCCTCTCAAGTTAACTCTTTCTCTTGTCAAAATTGTGGAGGAACGAACCATGATACATCTTATTGTGGAGGTTTGAGCCCTTAGCATGTAGCGGCATACAACACAAGGCAAGAGAAATTTAGAGGAAGTGGCGGTGGAGTAGCTTGGAGACAACCATTACCGGGTTTGCATCTCAACCTCAACAATGGAACCAACAAGCTCAACCTACCTACAACACCAACCCTCAATTTCAAAATCCACCTCCATCTCAACCCCAAAACCAAAGAGGAAGCTATCCAAGGAACAACCAATACAACAATCAAACCCAAGCACCACAAACAAATCAAGAACAAGCACCTCCAGCGGAGCTAACACAAACTAAAATCCTTCAAGCCATGCATGCACAAATGCAAACTTTTGTGCAACAAATGCAAGAGATAAGAGCTCACAACAAGATGGTTGATTCACAACTAGCTCAATTGGCCGAGAGATTTCCTTTCAATTCATCAACTACTCTACCCGGACAACCACAACCTAACCCTTCTCACAACTCAAAACCTGATACATGCAAGACGATCACATTGTGGTCGGAAACTTCCTATGAAGGGCTAAATGAGGGGGACAGTGAGGAAAAGAATGGAGGAGAGGAAAATGTGAATGAAAATAAGGGAGGTGTGAAAGAAAAAGTTGATGAGATAGAAGGAGGTTCGGAGAAGAAGAAGCTTGACAATGAGAAGACAACTTCTATTCCTAGTGAGGCTAGGAATCTTGATGGGTTGGTTCCTTTTCCCGGTCGGCTTGCGGAGAGGAAGTTGAATGACAAGTTTGCAAAATTCCTTAGTGTAATGAAGAATTTGCACATGAACCTCCCTTTCCTTGAAGTTATGACACAAATGCCATCTTACTCCAAGTTCCTCAAAGATATTCTCACCAACAAGAGGAAGCTCAATGATGAGCTTATATACTTCCACATCAAGTGAGTGCTCTTGTCCAACATAAGATGCCCAAGAAGGAAAAAGACCCGGGAAGCTTCAATTTGCCAATGAAAATTGGGAACATGGAAGCTAGGGGCGTCGTAGCCGATCTTGAAGCAATTGTTAGTTTAATCCCTCTCTCCATTGCTCAAAAACTCAATATAGAAATGATCCGTACAAGGAAGAAAATTCAATTAGCCGATCGATCGGTGAAATTACCATGTGGAGAGCTTGAGGATGTTCCAATTCAAGTGGGACACATCTACATGCCTTGTGACTTTGTAGTCAAGGATATGGAGGAAGATGTTAAAACTCCTTTTATTTTGGGACGTGAAGCTCTTAAAACTTTGGGGGCGGTCATCAATTGCAAGAACACCATCACATGTGAGGTGGCTGATGAGAAGATTGTCTTTGAGTTTTCAAAGTTGCTCAAGACCCCCATGGTTGAAAAATGCTATAGAGTTGATGTTATGAATGAGGAGCTAGATCGCTTGGAGAGGGTCGTGATGATTCCTCAAGATCCAATGATAGATGCTCTAACATCCAAAGAAGAATTCAACTCTCAAGAGGCAAAAGAGTTTGTCATGGCAATGGAGGAATCCTCAAAGAAGGAGGTTGGACAACAAGTTGAGATCGAACTTGAATCCAAGAAGGAGAAATGAGAGGAGAGTTCTAAGCCTCCTCCCAAGGTATAACTCAAGCACCTTCCCCCTTCTTTGAAATATGCTTATCTGTATAAAGAGGGAAAATACCCTATTTTTGTCAATGCTACCCTAGATGGTCTTAATTTGGAAAAACTACTTAATCTTTTGAGAAAATATAAGGATGTGATAGGGTATATCATTGATGATATCAAAGGTATTAACCCTTTATTTTATGCATGCATCATATTCATCTTGAAGATGATCATTCCAATTCCATTGAACCTCAAAGGAGGTTGAAACCCCACCTCAAAGAGGTTGTGAAGAAAGAAATTTTAAAACTACGTGAGGCGGGCATCATCTATGCTATCTCCGATAGCAAGTGGGTTAGCCCGGTTCATGTAATTATAAAAAAAGGTGAGATGACCATAGTCAAGGGTGAAGGAGGAGAGGAAATCTCCACCCGGACGGTGAACGGGTGGAGAATGTGTATTGATTATAGGAGGTTGAACAAAAACACCAAGAAAGATCATTTCCCTCTCCCATTCATGGACCAAATTCTAGAGAGGCTCTCTCGCCATGCTTTCTTTTGTTTCTTGGATGCGTATTCCGAATTCTTCCAAATCCCTATCCATCCAAGCGATCAAGAGAAAACTAATTTCACATTTCCATATGGGACATTTGCATACCGAAGAATGCAATTCGGTTTATGTAATGCTCCTTCTGCCTGTCAAAGATGCATGACCTCCATTTTCTCCAAGATGCTTGAAAAAGAAATTGAAGTTTTCATGGATGATTTTAGTGTTGGTGGCTCGTCTTTTGAAAGTTGTCTTTTTAACCTTGAAAAAGTTTTGAAAAGGTGTTAAGAGACTAGTTTGGTTTTGAATTGGGAAAAATGCCATTTCATGGTGTAGGAGGGCATTTCGGCCATAAAGTTTCAAAAAATGGCATTAAGGTTGATCCGGCCTTTAAAGTTTCGGTGATTGAGAAATTGCCCCCTCCTACTTCTATCATGGGGGTACGAGCTTCTCTTGGGCATGCCGGTTTCTATCGGATATTTATCAAAGATTTTTCGTCAATCGCCAAACCTTTGACCGAAATACTCAAAAAGAATGTTGCTTTTAACTTCAATGAGGCTTGCCTGGAAGCACTTTGTAAGCTCAAGGAAGCTCTCATTACCGGTTTCTCATTACCTATCCCGTTGTGCAAGCTCCGGATTAGAGCTTGCCTTTTTGAGCTAATGTGCGTTGTGAGTGATTTTGCAGTGGGTGCCGTGCTTGGACAAAAGAAAGAAGGAAAATCATGTTTCATCTACTATGCAAGTAAGACTCTTGATGAAGCTTAAAAGAACTATACAACAACAGAGAAGGAAATGCTAGCGGTTGTTTTTGCCTCTTATAAGTTTAGATCCTACCTTATTTGGTCTAAGGGGATTGTGTACACGGATCATATTGCGGTGTTATATCTCATGACTAAGAAGGAAGAAAAGCCTCACCTAATCCGTTGGGTTCTCTCTCTTCACGATTTTCACATGGAAATGAGGCACAAAAAGGGAGCAGAGAACTACATTGCGGATCAATTGTCCAGGCTACCTTTTGAGAACAAAAGTGATGTACCAATCAATGATGAGATAGGATTTGAAACTCTCATGGCTATGGCTTCAACATGTAGCCCTTGGTATGCGGACATCGCCAATTATCTTGCTTGTGGAGTCATTCCCCAAGAGTATTCTTCTCAAAAAAAGAAGAGGTTTTTCAAGGAAGTGAGGAGGTACTTTTGGAACGACCCACACTTGTTCAAACAATGTGGAGATGGCCTTTTTGAGAATCGCCATTCCCTACCATGTGGAGGACATGGGGGTGTTGATAAAACGGTGGCAAAAATTTCTCAATCTCTATTGTGGTGGCCAACGATGCATAAGGATGCCCACAAGTTCGTTTCACAATGTAATAGGTGTCAAAGGAGTGGTGGCATAACCAAAAGAGATGAAATGCGTCAATAAAATGTCTTAGAAGTTGAGCCCTTTGATGTTTGGGGGGTGGACTTTATGGGGCCTTTCGTTTCTTCTTGTGGAAATCTATATATCTTGGTAGCGGTTGATTATGTGACAAAATGGATTGAAGCCATACCCTCACCTACCAATGATCACAAGGTTGTGCTTATGCTTCTAAACAAGATCATTTTTCTTAGGTTTGGGGTTCCAAGGGTGCTAATTAGTGATGGAGGTTCCCATTTCGCCAAAAAACAATTTGAAGCTCTTCTCAAGAGGTATGGCGTTCATCACAAGGTTGGATTACCTTACCAGCCTCAAACTCAAGGACAAGTGGAGGTCTCGAATCGTGAAATCAAGAATCTACTTGAAAGGATGGTGAATAAATCAAGGAAGGATTGGTCTCTCAAGCTCGATGACACACTATGGGCTCTTAGGATGGCGTACAAGACTCCAATCGGCACGACCCCCTATAGGTTGGTTAATGGAAAGGCTTGTCACTTGCCGGTTGAGTTAGAATACAAGGCTTGTTGGGCTATAAAAGAACTTAATATCGATTTATCGTTGGCCGGTGAGAAGAGATTGCTTAAGCTCAATGAAATTGAAGAGCTTAGAGATGATGCTTATGAGAGCTCAAGATTGTATTAGGAGAAGACCAAAAAGTGGCATGACCAACATATACGAAACAAGAGTTTTAAGGTTGGAGAAAAGGTTTTGCTTTTCAACCTAAGTCTTCGTTTGTTTCCGGGTAAACTCAAGTCCAAGTGGTCGGGTCCTTTTGTAATATCGAAGACTACACCTTATGGTTCATTTGAGTTAGATGCGGATGGTAACAAGTCTATGGTTAGTGGTCATCGTTTAAAGCATTACTTTTGCAAGGAAGAAGTTGGTCTCATAGAATGTATAATGCTTGATCCTTTAGATCCAAAGCCTCCCCCTTGATGAATTTTCCTCATGGTCAAGCTAGTGACCTAAAAAAGAATCGCATCTCGGGAGTTAACCCGAGTTTCTAACTCTTTTCTACTTTTTTTATATATTCCGATTTCAGTTTTCTTTTTTCCATTTGAATTTTTTAATTTTACCCTTTTGGTTGATAGGTGTTTGGATGATGAGGGGTAAAGGCTTTTCCATGTCGAAGATGAGAGAAGAGAGAAATTCAAGGCTGCTTTGCGTGCTCTTTGTGCGCCTTGTGCGCGGGCGTGCAGGGGTAATGTGCGCGGGCGCGCAGCACTGTTATAACCCACACACACTTGGTATAAATTTAAAATTTGAGGCCAGAGGTTTGTGTGACACAGTACGCGACCAGTGTGCGGGCGCGCTGCCCTGTCAGAACCCGCACACATTTGGTCGAAATTTAAAAATTGAGGTAGAGAGTTTGTGTGACCCAGTGCGCGACCCGTGTGCGGCCGCGCATGTATATGTGCGGGCGCGCATCTCGCGTGTGTAGGCGCGCAGAGCTGGGTAAATCGGGGCTTATGTTTATCTTCCCCATTTTACCCTCATATTTTCGTGAACTCTTCTTTCATGCTCTCTTCTCTCTCCTTACAAACTCAAACCCTTACCCTTCAATTTCACCCATAACTCACAAATTCCTTTGATTTTCCATCGAATCCATCAAACTTTTTAATTTTACTGACAACTTTACCCACTTTCTCTCTCCAAAATACCCAAATTTCCTCCATTTTCATTGTTGTGCAAGCTTGGTTGAAGGTGGTAGTCTTGGGAGTTCTTGGTGGTGTTCAAGATTCTCCTTAGCGGTATAACCCTAAATTTTTCTACTTTATTGCTTATTTTCACTTGTTTATGCAAAATTTTGAGTTATTAAGCATGGTTTAGCTTAAGTGAGTTTCATGTGATTTTAGATTTCTTTGCTAAGGATTTGTTGGTTTTTAGTGTGATATTTTTTGATTGTGGAACATTGTGGTTTTCATTATTGATTTTGAAGTTATTTTCATGGAATTTATTTGAGTAATTTTGTGTTATTGTTAGTATTGATGATAATGCAACTATTTACATGAAAATTGCTTGTTATCATAATGTGTTGTGATTGTGTGCATTGTGGTTGATCCTAATTGTTCTTGGAGCTGTATTTGTGTGGTTAGTTGTTGGTACTAACCTTTTGCTGATTGTTAAAGCTCGGTTTGTTGTTGTTGTGGTTCAAATTTGGTTAAGTTCGAAGTGAGTTCCTACTTGGTTTGGTTGTCGGTGTGTTCTTTGAAATATTTGTATTGCTTGAGGCCGCAATGAACAAAAGAAAGAGTAGAAAGGAGCCCCGGTTGAGAGCTGAGGAGCCTAGTGCTCAAGATCCCGAGAACACCCAATGTTCCTCCCCCCCTCTATTGAAATTCTTAAACAAGCTCCATTCTACCTTCTACAATGACCTTCAAAGCCGAAAGCTTAATCCCACAAGGCATTATGATCAACGATCTATGAGAGCTTTAGGGATAGATGATGACATAAGGTCACTCCTTGATAACCGAGGGACGAGTGAGTTTATTAAACACCAACATCGAACATACAAATAACCCACTTTTGAATTCCTAGCCTCCTTTGAAAAAGAACAATATGGGAACAACGAATTCCAAATTTCCTTCCAATTATTCAACAACCAACATACCATGACTCTTAGTGATCTCAATGCCAATATTTAAGCCAAGAATTCGATGACCAACTGAAAGAACATGGAATACTTTTAGAGTTGACACCTCCGGGAACTCCTCAATGGAATGGAGTATCTGAAAGGAGGAATCAAACGCTGTTAGACATGGTCCGGTCGACTATGTGTCTTAGTGAACTTCCAATCTCATTCTGGGGTCATGCACTTTTAACTGCGGCACTTACACTGAATCGTGCTCCGTCAAAGGCAGTGGAAAAGACTCCATATGAATTATGGACAAATAAACCTCCAAGGTTGTCTTTTCTCAAGATTTGGGGATGCGAAGCATATGTCAAGAAACTCATTTCTGACAAACTTCATCCGAAATCTAACAAGGTTTACTTTGTAGGTTATCCAAAAGAAATCAAAGGGTATTACTTCTACAACAAATCTGAGAACAAAGTGTTTGTTGCTCGTGATGGTGTCTTTTTAGAGAAGGAGCATCTCTCCAAAATGACAAGTGGGAGGAAAATCGAACTCGACGAAGTTCGAGAGGACGAGAAACAAGGACAAGTTGACAATCAATGTGCTCACGAAGCATCTGTTGGCATTGGTCAAAGTCAAAATATGCAAAGTCAAACCGACAATGCAAATGCTCAGTCCATTACCCTACGTAGGTCAACTCGACCAAGATCTCAACCTGACAGATATCTCGGTGTTGTATTTACCGAAGATCAGGACATCCTAGTAGTGGATGGAGATGAGCCGGCAACCTACAAGCAAGCTATGACGAGCCCCGACTCTGCAAAATGGCAAGAAGCCATGAAATCCGAAATGGACTCCATGTTTGAAAATCAAGTATGGGACTTGGTTGATTTACCCGTAGGTTACACACCTATCGGATGTAAATGGATTTTCAAGATGAAAACCGACAAAGATGGAAATGTATTCATTTACAAAGCAACGCTGGTAGCAAAAGGTTACAGGCAAATTCACGACGTTGATTATGATGAAACCATTTCTCCAGTAGCTATGCTTAAGTCGTTCGAATTCTTCAAGCGATTGCTGCATATTACAATTATGAAATATGGCAGATGGACGTCAAAATCGCCTTCCTTAATGGAATTCGCCTTCCATTAAGAAGTCCATTAACAAGGTTCAAATGGGGCGGGAAGTAAAAGAAGGGAAGGTTTTGTCGACCAGAACAATTCTAAGAAGGTATGCAAGCTTAAGAAGTCCATTTATGGATTAAAGCAAGCAAGCAGAAGTTGGAATCTGCGATTTGATGAAGCCATCAGTAAGTTTGGTTTTATCAAGAATCCAGATGAGTCTTGTGTTTACAAGAAGGTCAGTGGGAGTGAAATCGCCTTCCTAGTCTTATATGTCGATGACATTTTGCTCATTGGAAATAGCATTCCGTTGTTAGATTCTGTAAAGGCTTGGCTCGGAAAATGTTTTTCAATGAAAGACTTGGGAGAGGCTCAGTACATACTAGGCATCAAGATCTATAGGGATAGATCAAAGAGGATGATAGGAATGAGTGAAAGTACTTACATCGATAAGGTACTAGCTCGATTCCAAATGGAAGGAGCCAAGAGAGGGCACCTACCCATGTCACATGGCATAACCTTAAGCAAGAAGCAGTGTCCAAAGACACTTGATGAGCGAGAAAGGATGAGTCGTATTCCATATGCTTCGCTTATTGGATCGATCATGTATGCCATGATATGTACTAGGCCGGATGTATCGTATGCCTTGAGTGCTACGAGCCGATACCAATCAGACCCAGGAGAGGCGCATTGGACTGCGGCCAAGAATATTCTGAAGTACCTGAAAAGGAACAAGGATAAATTCCTGGTCTATGGCGGTAAAGATGAATTGGTTGTTGAGGGATATACCGACGCAAGCTTCCAGACAGACAGAGACGACTTCAAGTCACAATCCGGATACATATTCTGTCTCAATGGAGGAGCGTTTAGTTGGAAGAGTGCAAAGCAAAGCACAACCGCTGATTCTACAACTGAAGCCGAGTACTTGGCAGCGTCTGAGGCAGCCAAGGAGGCAGTTTGGATTCGCAAGTTCATTGATGAACTTGGTGTTGTACCCTCCATCAAGGGTCCAATAGACTTCCATTGTGACAACAATGGAGCTAGATAATGGTATGTTACCCACCGTTTTGGGTGGCGCAAGGAATATGGTAGTCGATCAACAAAAACAACAACAACAACAACAACAACAACAACAACAACAACAACAACATCAACAACAACAACAACAACAACATCAAGGCATGAGTAGGCTTGAGCAGCAAATGATGAGCATGCAACTTGTCATGCAAAGCTTGATGGAGAACCAGCAAGGTATGTTAATGCAAACCCAAGCTCTCTTTGGTGCGGCCGTGGATAGAGGTGAGATCACCCCCCGGTCAATTACCCTTATTGGCCGCCTCAGCAAGGCCCGGTCCCTCAATGGCAGAGATCGCAACCTACTTGGCCCTATTAGTAAGGGCCCTCCTCCCAAGGCGTTCCCTGGGTAGACTACCCGACGAAAATCGGGTACGATTATCGTGCCTCGGGAGGGAGTGATTTTAGTGGTGACCCAAACTATCCTTATGTCGACCCTACCCAACCTTCCCTTCTTTTACTTCCCGCCCCATTTGAACCGTTGCATCAATGGCAACAAGACCTCTATCGAGGTCACTATGGTTGGCACCCGGGTTTCACCGGTGGTTGGGACCCACATGGCATTCTCTTATGACCCCGAGGATGATGGGGATGATAACGAAGCCGGACCTAGTGGCCACTAGCCTCCCTCGTTTTTTATTTCTCCCCTTTGCCCCTCCCATAGTTTTAATTTGGCGCACCGCGGACGGTGCATTGTTTTTGTGTGAGGGGGTGTAAGAAGCAAAGGGATGTGTTTTTGGTAGTGTAGGGGAAGGTTTATCATCATGCTAGTGTGGGGGGGGGACTCCATTGTAGATGGTAGAGCTTACATGATTCGGTTGGTTCTAACATGTTTTGATGTTGATTGATTTTCTTGATTGTGATGATGATGTTTCAGGGTGATTTTTATGAGCTTTTTCTAATAAATTTTCAAAGAAAGTTTGAGTGTTTGTGTAGGTGATGGAGCTCCTAAGAAGGAAAATCCAAACTCCCGATAATCCAAATTTTCCCTAATCTAAACTTTGTAGATAGTTTTTTACTTCTATTTCTTCCTTTTGTTTAAAGTTTTAGTCTCTTTCTTTAATATTCAACTTTTTTCAATTTATTTTTGTTTTATCTTAGTAGTTTCTTTTGTTTTGGCTCGCTTTCCAGCTTGGAAATGGAGATGAAGGAAGTTATGGGGGCAACTCGAGCTCCCTCTGTGAGATTGTATAATTTATCTTTTCTTCCATTTCAAGCGGCGTTTGGTGAGACTTTTCCTCTCTTTTATTTTCTTTCTCTTTGGGTGTTTAGTTTAGGTTAGCTTAGGAAGAAGTTGAATGGTTCGAGGATGTTTGCTTTTGGTTCTATGGAACCTAGGATTGTTGATGTTGTTATCGAACGATCACTTGTATGACGATTGGGATTTATTTGGATCATATGCCTCATTTGTGAACCTTTTTGATTTATTCCTCCTTCTTTTGTTTTGTTTTCCCCTTTTTGTGTTACAAGCATAACTGTGACAAGTTGAAATGATTTTTGATTTGGAATTTGCTCATTCATTTAGATTGGTTTGCCTCTCTTGATGATGTGTCTTTAACTGCTTATCTTCCTAGTTGATGAGGGTTTTCACGGTTTGAGAATTCTTGGGGTTGAGTTAGACACATTTTAAGCTAAGGTAGCACAGGTAAGAACTTTTGTGGACGTTTAAACCCCTAGCTCACGGGAAAGTGGTAAGATGGTGTTGCTCTCTATAGTGGATAAGATTACCTTTAGTTGGTATTTGCTTACTTCCCACCCCTTGTGAGGTCTAATAATGTTCAAGCCTTCATCATTCTTGTTGAGCGGCATTTAGGAACCTTGAGGATGCGTATCTTAATCCTTGTGTTGGCCTCTAGCTCCCGAGATCGTGACCAAGAAACTCTAGAGGAGGAATAGAGCATTTTTCATTTTTCTTTGTTTTCCTTGTGTTTTGTTTCAAATTTGATTTTCATTTTTGCATCAACTTACTTGCTAACCAATTTGAGCCTTATTTCCCTTTCTTGACTTAACCATATTACAAACCTATCGGCCTATGTCTTACCGACCCTTGTAGTTAGTGAAGCATTCGCTTGTGAGGTTTGAGTTTTGAGATTGTTGGATATGAGCAAGAAAAATGTGTAAATTGGTTTAGGTATAATTTTGAAAGTTGAACATGAAAAGAATATGCAAAGGCTTGAGATGAAATATGCAATTCAAGATGTCCAAGTTAAAAAAAAATGATGATGAAAAATGAATGGATGAAGTAATGTTGTGAGGTTTGTATTGAAGGTAGTAGTTTGAGTTTAGGTTCAATTCGTAGGTTTTTCATGAGAGATGGCCACTCTTTTTCTTCCCAACCTTAACCCTTAGCCATGATATTACAACCCTAGTTAAGCCCCTTGGACTTTAGAGGAGCGAGGTCAAAGACCGGTGGAGGGAGATAGATTTCAACCAAATGGAGAGAGTATGAATAGTTGAGATGTCGGGATGACCTTATGATTCCACATAAAATTTCTTTTTTTCGGTTCCCTCGAGGAATCATAAGGAGCTAACTAAGGGATGAATAGAAGCTAGTGGAGAGAACGCAGACTGTCTTGGTTGGGGCTAGGGCGGAGAATGAAATCATTAGTTCTCTATGCTTAGCTTAGGTTCGTCTCTTTCAACCTTGAGCATCTTAGAACGTGTTTTCCCTCTTTGAATTGAGAGAGGTAAGTATTCTTTGGTGCATTTATTTGCGTGTGCGTCCAAATGGAGCATTTCCTACCTTGAGGCTTGATTGGTTTTTCTAAAACCTTTTCATGTTATGTTTGTTGTATTTGTCTCTTTATTCTAGTTTTCCTTGCTTGAGGACAAGCAAGAGGCAAGTGAGGGGGATTTTGATGAGTGGCACTTATGCCACTCTTTTATCCTTTTTTCTCTAAGGATTCTCCCCTCATTTGCACTTGTTTGGTCCTTTTCTAATCATTTTACCTTAGTTTTGTTTTCTCCTTTCCTTCTCCTTTATCTTCCTTTTTCTTTGTTTTTTTGCCTTCTCTTTATTTTAATTTCCATGCTTGTGTTTTGTAGGTATCATATCTCGAAAGAAGGAGGACTTCAAGGAGCCAAGTAAGCTGTTCTGTGCAGGCTACTGCGCGGGCGCGCATCCTTGTCTGTGCGGGGGCGCAGCCCTGTCAGAACCCGCGCAGCCAAGCTCATAAAACAAAGCCAAACCAGAGAGTTTGCGCGACCTACTATGCGGCCTCCGTGCGGGCGCGCGGGCGCGCCTTTTTTCCCTGTACCCTCAAAGTTATGGCCTCGCAATATTGTGAGAGGGCGCACATTAATACTGCGCGGGCGCGCATACTTCATGTGCGTGCGCGCACCGCTGGGTTTCTGATTTCTTTGCACCTTATTCCTCAAGATTCTTTATTTTGGGGGAGCCACATATATATAGTCGGGACACTTTGTAATGAGTTTTACTGAGTTCTAATTTCAGAATATTAGCTTAATTTAGAGAGAGAAAAGTGGATTATTACTGAAGTTTCCTTATTGTATTCAACTTTGGTCAAGTTTAATCTTCAATCAAGCAACATTTCAAGTTTTCATCTTTCATTAATCTTTTCTTTAGTAATCTCTAATCCTTTCTTTTAGCTTTATTTATTTTCTTTATTGTTGCTTATTTTTGTTAATCTTATTAGTTCATCTAGTTATTACTGATTTCATTGTTCTTTATCATGTTTTGTTTTGAGTTTCTTGAATTTATTTCTAGTTTTGATATTATGTTTAATCTCCCTTCTCTAAGCTAATTTCTTATATAGGGAAAGGGGGTGGAAAATATGTGTTGATATTGGATGAATGATGATGATTGGATTGAACTCATGCCATAAATTGATGAAAGACATGATTTTTGATAGCTTGAGACTATTGTTGCACTCTATTTGATGTTTTCAAGTTTAAATGCATGAAAGTGATTTGAACTAGATTAACATCATCTCTATTTTAATGATTGCATGATAATTAGTCATTAAAGTGGAGTTTTTATGGATTGTGCTTCTTTATTCTCTTGATTTAATTGTAACTAATAGGATGCGTGAGAATGATCCTTATTAGTATGGACCTCTTTCATTGATTTGCCTAGACTATTGCATGAGAATGAATTGTTTAGGTAGAATATTGTGTTCTTTTGCATGTGTTTCATGATAATCATTATTATTCCCCTCTTTCTAATCATATTTGTCACCCCCATATCCCTAGCGTCATTTTCCCTTGATTTGAATCATCATTTTCTTGCTTATTTGTAGTTTTTAGTGTTCTTTACCCAACAAAACCAACAAAAACAATCCCCTTTTTTACTCTTGCATTAGTGAATATTGATGTTGAATTAGTGTGTTTTTCCAGTGGTTCGACCCTTTACTTGCCACTAACTAGTTTGGTGTAAGTTTTGGTATTATAAAAGATTAATTTGATTAGGGTAGTAGTTTAACGACCTATTTAACCCGTAATCAAGATACGACACATAATTTTTCTTTTAGACCCTCTACATAAATGTGCATGTTAATATTAGTGCATTTAAACCAAACACCTAATCACCTATACAAAATGCGGACATGAATAGAAAAGGAACGGTTTGAATAGTATCTACTTAGTTCACATTTTTAAAAGAGCTTACCAAATAAGAATTTTAAAAGCAATTACCAAATAACAATGTTAAAATAAATTACCAAACAGGCAAATAACAATTTTTAACATCTAAACTACAGAAATTCATCTATGAGCTTGATACTCGTCCCAACTTTTGACTTTTAAAAGTGTGTGCAGGGTACCTACATAATCAAGTCTTTGCCATCTTACTGCCTCCTGCCAACTAGCTAGGTTGTTAAATAAATTTCTACAGTTGATTTGCTGATAATTATATATCTTTTTGTCAAATTAGAATACAATTCACTAAGTTGGAATCACCAAAACCTTATTAACCATTTATATATCTGCACGATTTCGCTCATAGAATCCAACTCTACAACTACTTCAAATAAAAGAGCTTAATTGCACTTAAACAATATCAATCAAACTCACCAAAATCCCACTTTATAAAATAATGCTTAATAATTGAAATAGCAAACAGAAAAACTCAAGAAACAAAAAATAGGTTAAAAAAAAAGCATTAAATAAAGGTGAGATTTAACTTACATTTTATAATGATTTGCAATGGTGAATCCAATTGGTTTCAGAATACGAATCAAAACCTATGCAACATTAAAATTAGCAAAGTTATAAATTCACCACCATACTTGTTTAAATTAAGAAATTAGATTGATTAATCAAACAAAAACCAGCGAAAAAAAGTATAAATAAAAATAGGGGCATGAAATTAGCTCTCGATTAACAGAAAAAAAAAGAAAAAAAAAAAAGAAAAAAAAAAAGAGAAATTAAGACCAACTATATGATGCCAAACAGCACTCAAATACAATCACTAAAAATAAAACAAGCCAGTAATGAGAAAGAAGAGGAGAGAGAGAAAACAAACAAAGTGGTACTAACCCATCCTACTCAAAGGGATGATATCGCCAGGTCTGCATGCGGCATAAATAGTAGCCATAGATAGCATGATTATTAGGATTGCACCAAAGATTGCTGCTCCATTTTCCACTTCAATGGAAATTAGAATTTGACTAAAAGAAAAACTCAAAAAATGATTTTTTTTACTGAAATCTTATTGGTAACTATGAAATCATTGATAATCAAGAAAAAAACCGCTAAACACTTATGCAAATCGAGAATATAAATCTACCCAAAATCCCCCCAAAAACCAAATTAAAACAACAACTCAACACCAATTACTCTATAAAATTCATGAATCAAAAGCAAAAATTAGTGTTTTTTTTGGTGATAAACAAACCTTAAAATTGAAGAATAATGAAGTATTTGCTCCATGAAATTAAATACGAAAGCGACAAATTCTTCCATTTCTAGCGTTATATTCAAGCAATTCTAGTGTTGTTTATCAAAATTTTTCGGACATACTCCTTTTGTTTTTTGCAGGGGAAGAGCAAAAGAGGGATATACAGTTGGTAAAAACCTTGAACTAAAATGCTTCATATTATTACTTCAAGGAATAATTTCGTAGTTTATCATCTAATTATTCATTTCCAAGGTTCTATCAAAGCTTTTTACTAACCTATATAATGTTTCTAGTTAAGTATTAGACCAATTGTTTTGCATCTTATCTACTACAGTTGAAGTCCTAGAAACAAAGTTGAAGAACAGTCAAGCACAAATGAATCAAGATAATAGAAATCGGCTAAAGGTGGGATGCCACGAAATTCAAAAAAATCATGAACTTACTAAACATCAACTTCATTTAAAACAGAAAAGAATCTATATCAATGAATGATATCCTTCTTTTTCCCCTTTTATAGACTGATAATTATTTCAAATGACACAAATTCTTCATATCAGTAAAGTTATTGCTTTTCTATATCTTGGAACAAAGATATGCAAAGAAGATTAACTTAATGCTTCTATTTCTTTTTATCATCATATTTGCAGAGTTCTAGAAAAAGAATATTGTGTAAGAATAAATGGAATTTTCAACATGAAGCATAGAGTTTTAGGCACACATGAAATCATAACATACCAGAGCTTGTTTGGCTAAATATAGAACAAACATTTTGTTCAAACCCCATGTTTAGAATACGATCCACTTCACCTAAAACTTACAGAGAAGAATCAAGTATCAATTAAAACCAATTCAATTCAATAATCAAACAATCAAATAAAACTTTGAGCAAAGAAGGTTGGTCTGGTTACTATTGATTTTATTGGGTTTTACGGCGTTCGAGTTTCTAGAAGGAGGTGAGACGAGCGAGGAGGTGAATGGAGACAGATATCTAGACAAAAAAATCGGGAACCACCGCTATCACCACCGCCCTTCTACTATCATTCGAATATGTTCTACTCTCCCTCTGATCTTCTCCACTATCATTAAATTTCTGTATAAACTTAATTAATAATCTACTAAAAACCCTAAGCTAGCGTTAGCCATGGAAAAAGGGAAAGGAGGTTGTTTCGGGGTTTTCTGATGTCCTGCGGGAGAGTTACAATTCCGAGAGTGGAACCGGACGCCTGTACCTGCAAAACAACGGAGACTCCTGGTGGTGAGAGCTCCGCCTCCAACGGTCAAGTTAGTACTTGATTAAGGAGTAATTAATGCGGAAATTAAAGTGATTGGGTCTCTCTAGGTGAGAGTGTTTAATGTAGGTAATCTGCTTTTTTAGCGTGATCAGCCTGTTATTCCTGTCATCTCCCTTAATGAGGATTAAGGGAGGTATTTATAACCTTGGGAAACGTGCTAATCCTAGGTTTAGGTTAACCTAGGGCTGATTGGGCTTCCCTCGGAAGTTGGGCCTGGGTGGCCGGTTTCTCCATTAGACATGGAGTATGCCACGTGTCATGACATAATAGGTCTAAGGTGGACAAATAAGCGGGTGCCACGTGGCAAGCCCTGACAGGTCCAACTGAGGGACACTTGGCAGGACCTGATTGGCCCACGTGGCGCATTCCGATTGGTGGGAGCAAAATCCCCTAATCATTTGCCCCTCACAGGTGGCACGTGACTGGTCACGTGTTACCTGTGACAGGTGTCGCACTGTAACAGGCGACGGCCTGCTACAGGTGTCACTCGGCGAAAGGCCGAGAGATTCTCCCGCCCAAATTATGAATTCTGGAAGTGACCCTTCGCCTTCTCACTTCGCCTATATAAGGGAGTGTTGACTTTAGTCATTTTCACACTTGAGAACTTTGTGAGAGAACATTCGGACCCCTGAACTTGCTCTGACAATTTGGACCCTTTCTGCCTACCGCCTGTTCTGACAAGCCGACTGCACAGGATTTTCAGAACTCCATCAACGTCACTCGTTCAGGTAACCGTCGTTCTCTTACTCTTAATTTTCTCTTTATTTTATTCTTTTTTGAAATGGCACCACGGAAGCACACGACACGACCTAGGTTAGTGATCAGCCGGTCACCGGGGACGGCTGAATCTAGGACTAGGAGTGCCGCCTGCCCTTTTCCGGACCCATCTTTTCCCTTTATACAAAGTCCGACTGTATCTGTGTCTATGCAGAGCATGATGGCCAGAACAAAAAAGACTGTCAGGATCTCAAACTCAGACGGCTTCTCCCACAGGGTGCCGATTAGTGAAACATCTGACCAGGCGCCAGATGTGGAAGTGAAACAAAGCGGCTTGAAAGCCGGCAGTTCTGAGGGAGGAGTCAAGGTGACCCCTTCCCAATTTACAGTTGACAATTCTTCATTCTCTCCTGCTCCTTTTAAAGGAGAGGAGGCGGGCCCCTCCGGGAGAGGGGAGGAGTCGTCCTTTGGCATATGTTTCATGATTATAACTATTATTCTCCTCTTTCTAATCATATTTAACACCCCCGTATCCCTAGCGTCATTTTCTATTGATTTTAATCATCATTTTCTTGCTTACTTGTAGTTTTAGTGTTCTACTCAACTAAACTAACAAAAACAATCCCCTTTCCACTCTTCCATTAGTGATATTTGATGTTGAATTAGCGTGCTTCCCTACTGGTTCGACCCTTTTCTTGCCACTAACTAGTTTAGTGTAAGTTTAGGTATTATAAATGATTAATTTGGTTAGGGTGGTAGCTTAACGACCTATCTATCCGCGATCAAATTTTGGCGCCCTTGCCGGGGAAGCGGCTTGTTTAGCGTCTATTTTTGCTATTGTTAGAGTCATTTTATTTGCTTTCCCTTTTTTTATTTTGCTTGTTTAATCCTACTTGTCATTGCTAATTGTGTGCTTAGCTTTGTTGTATTCAAAGTGAGATATGGCAAGACAAGAGGATGACCTTCTTTTTAGGGAGTTTGGAAATCCGGAAATCTATGAGCTCACGAGTGGTATACTTCTCCCGACCACCGAGACTAATTTCACAATCCATCCACAATATGCTAGGATGGTTCAAGTTGAGCAATTTTGCGGAGGCGTAAGTGAAGACCCCATTGAGAATTTGGACCGATTCCTTGAGTTGTGTGCAATGATGCAAACAAATGAAGTGAGCCAAGACTACATTCGTATGTATCTCTTTCGGCAGTCTCTCACCGGAAGAGCAAAGAAATGGCTCAAGATTTTGAAGCCCAACTCTCTCACCACATGGAAGGAAGTTTCAAAGGCCTTTCTCAAGAGGTTCATCTCCGATGAGAAAACCACAAAAATGAGGAGGAAGATAGCTTCCTTTGAGCAGGAACCGGATGAAACTCTTGGGGAAGCATGGGAAAGGTTTAAGGATTTGATTAGAGCATGTCCTCATCATGAATTCAACCGTAATTTGCTCAGCTCATAAGATTCTTTTATGATGGCTTGGAGCCAATATCAAGGAACAATCTAGATGTGGGTGCCGGTGGCCAATTGATTAACATCCCTCAAAGCCAAGTTGAAGCTACAATTGAAGAAGTAGCTACTAGCTATTCTTGGGGAGGTCGAAGAAGGTCCCAAGGGAAGCAAAGGGATCTTTATGAGTTGGAGAAAGTCGGCCAACTTAAGCACATAGTTGAGCTCTTGAATGAAGGTCTTTCCAAGTTAAACTCAAGTGTTGGTTTGTGTTCGAAACCTTCACAAATCATTGATTTCTCATGTGCTTGTTGTGGTGGGACGGATCATGATGCATCCTATTGTAGAGAGTTCAATCTCAAGCATGGTGAAGTTTTGACTTTGAGGGAAAAAGTGTTTGTAACCCAAGCTCAATCCCAACAATTTGAAAAACCTCCAAGGCAAAAAAACTCCTACCCCCAAGATGGACCTCTCTTCAATCCACCAACCCAAAAATTTTCCTACCTTTCCAACCAAGTAGAAAACTCTCAAGATCAAAATCATGACCTATGTCCTCAAGCGTATAAAGGAAAATCCCCACCCGACCACACACAAACCCAAATTCTTCAACAACGTCAAACTATCACTCCACAATTCCAAGAAATCAAATCTTACAATGAAGTCGTTTATTCCCAACTAGCCAACACTTCTTCTCTCCATTTAACCACAAAACTCCCCTTAAAATCATCTACTAACCCTTCACATCTTATCAACCCAAAACTTGCAAGGAGGACAAGGTTGTAGATGATGTGGTTGAGAAGAAGGTTCAAGAACAAAATGAGGAACCATTTGATTTTAGTGAACCAAACAAGTTTGAAGGCCCGGTTCCCTTTCCTTGTAGGCTAGTTGAGAATGTAGTTTTGAAGAGCCCTATGGCGGTGAGCGTATGTAGAGTTGATGTGGTCGATGATGTGATGGCTAATGAGAGTTTACCTCCACGTGATGATAAGGTGACAATGAGGTATGATGACTTCCTTGAAGTTCCTGGTTGGTTTGAAGGCTCTCTTAAGGAAGGTGAGGTTGCCCTTCCTAATATTGAGGATTCCAAGCTTCATTGCCCTTTTTGAAGGAAAAGGAAGAAGAGAGAAAAAAGAAGAAGAAACGACAAGAAGAAGAAAAGAGAAAAGATGAGCCACCATTGGCTCTTGATTCATTCCCTCCTTTCCCAAGTGGTGATGTGAGACCTCAAGGAGTTCTAGTTCTCAATATTGGGGGCATCTGTGATTCAAACCTCAAGTTGATGAGGGTGATGGTCTTTAACCCACCTTGAATGAGGTGAAGAGTCAAGCTACAGACCATAAACAAGCGTTTCCCGGGAGGCAACCCGGAGGATTTCTAACCCTTTTTTCTCCCCCTCCTTTCTTTTTCTTTTTGCATTATTTATTTGTTCTCTTTTAATATTTTCTTTTGTGTCTTGTCTTTCCTTGTAGGTTTCTTTTTGGAAGTTTGGAGCAGAGTGACATTTGGTGAACTCTATTTTATGCTCCTTAATTCTTTTAAGCTAACCTCCCGGTGAGACCTTTCTTATTTTACTCTTTTACTCTTTATTTAAGTGCTTAGTTTAGGACTAGTTTAGGAAGAAGTTGAATGGTTCGAGGTTGTTTGCATTGGTTCTATGGAACCTGGGATCGTTGATGTTGTTATCGAACGATCAATTGTTTGACGATTGGGACTTATTTGGTTTATATGCCTCGTTGGTGAACCTTTTTTATTTCTTCCTCTTTCTTTAGTTTTGCTTTTTTTTTTTTTTTTGTGGCAAACATGACTATGGCAAGATTAAATGAATTTGTTTTGGAATTCTCTCATGCATTTGGAATTGATTGCTTTGATAATGTGCTAAAGAATGTTTTTCTTCCTAATTGATGATGGCCTACATGGTTTGAGAGTGCTTATGGTTGAGATAGACAAACTTTAAGCTAAGGTATCAAGGTTAAGAACTATTGAGGACGTTTGAACCCTTAGTTCACGGAAAAGTGGTAAGATGGTGTTGCTCTCTATAGTGGATTTGAAGCTCTTTAGTTAGTATTTTCTTACTTCCCATCCCTTGTGAGATTTAAATTGTTCAAGCCTGCATCAATTTTGTTGAGCGGCGCTTAGGATCCCTGACTATGCATATCTTAATCCTTGTGTTGTCCTCAATTCCAAAGATCGTGACCAAGCAACTCTAGGGGAGGAAAAGGGCACCCTTTTCTTATTTTTCTTTATCTTCTTTTTGTTTTGTTACATATTTTGTTTTTATTTTGCCTTTGCTCCTCTTTCCAACCCTTTGAGCCTATTCCCTTTCTTGATTATGAGCCATAATACAAGCCTTATGACCTTTTGTTTCCCTAACCCTTAGTTTGTGAAGCATTTCGGTTTGAGAGTTTGTTTTGTGTTGTAATGAAAATGAGAAAGTATTATGCTCTTTGTACCAAGCAAGAAAGTAAATTGTATATATTGTGTGTAATAAAGCAAATGCATCCCCGAAAAAGTCGTCCTTAGTTAAAAAAGGCAAGGATATATATAAAAAAATAATAATAATAAAATAAAGTAGGTTTCGTTTTCTTCCCTAAGTTAAGCATTGAGGACAATGCTTCGTTCAAGCTTGGGGGGGGGGGAGCGTTACTTCGTTTTCTTTTTTTTTTTAATGGAATGTTGGTGTTGAGTAAGCTTGGGGGAGATGGCATTATTGGTATTTTTGTTTGATGTTTGGTGATTTCTTGAGTGTTTTTTTGAGGTTTGATCACCCTTTTGCTTCACTTAGGACACATCACCAAAATTTTCAAATTTTTACCCCGCCTTAACCCTATGCCTTTCGTTACAACCCTAGTTAAGACCCTTAGACTTTAGAGGGGTGAGGTCAAATTCCGGTGGAGGGAGATAGATTTAAACCCTATGGAGAGAGTATGCATAGTTTAGATGTCGGGATGACCCACTAATTCCACAAATTGAATCTTTTTCCGGTTCCTTCGTGGAATCATGAGGAGCTAACTAGGGGGTGATTTGAAGCTAGTGGAGAGAACGTGGACCGTCTTAGATGGGGCTAGGGCGGAGTATGAATTCTCTAGTTCTTTATGCTTAGCTTAGGTTTATCTCTCTCAACCATGAGCATCTTAGAACGTGTTTTCCCTCATTGTATTGAGAAAGTGAGTATTCTTTGGTGCATGTCTCTTCTTTTTGAGTCCAAATGGAGTATTTTCCGCCTTTGAGCTTGATTGGTTTTCCTAAACCTTGCTATGTTATGTTGGTCATGGTTGTGTTTGCTTTTCTTTTTCTCTTTGTTTGCCTCGGTTTTATTTAGAGTTGTGGGTTAAACTCTTAAGACACCCTCACGAGAGCACACTCGTCCTCTAGGGCGATCCAGGGGTTTAAAGGGATTGTCTTTAGTTTCTAAAATTGACCGTGATTCCTACGAAAGTGAGTTAATGTATATTCTTATTCTCCTTTAGTGTCTTAGCTTTGCTTGAATAATTCACTCTCCTTCTCTCGTGTTTCAGTTTTATTTGCTCGAGGACGAGCAAAAGGTTAACTTGGGGGAGTTTGATAAGTGACTTTTATGTCACTTTAGGGTGTTTATTGAGTCGTATTCCGGCTTATTTTCCAATAATTTCACCCTTTTTATCCTTTATTTCTATTATTTTATTATTCTCGTCTTTTATCTTTTTGTTTAGAGTATTTTAGTAGTTTTTAATAGTTTTTAGCTTATTTTGTTAATTTATTTAAATTATCTTATTTTCTATGTTTATATTCTAAGTTTTTTATTCTTGTTATTTAATAAGTTCATAGTTTCTCTCATTTTCTTATTTAATTTTCATGTTTGTTTTCTTTATTTTATTTAATTTCTTTTGATTTTATTTTCAAGTTATTTTATTTTATTTTTATTTTATCTCGTGGTAATACCCTCGTGTTTTTGGTTGTAGGTGTTCCGGGTTTCAAAGTCATATTCGTGTTCGGGGTTCGAGGTTTGAGGCAAATGCTCAATGCCAAGCTGTTGCCCTCTTGCTAGCAGCTTATCGGACACAACTCTCCCTCCTTTTCCACACCAGTCACGCACCACTCACTCCCCTGCTCCCCTCAACAACACCAACTGCAACAGCAACAAACACACCACCTCTAATCACCTTCCCCTGCTTCCTCACGCAAACCCCAACACCTCCAACCACCACGCAACTCCCCTGTTTCTACCAGCCGCCACTAATCTCCGCACCTCCAACCACCTGCCACGCACTCCCACCAATCTCAGCCTTCACATCCACCATTAACCCCTGCTCTAGTTCATCTTCTCACCTTCCCGCAACAACAACCACCGAAACCACCATCAATCATCAAACCACCTCACGCATTCCCACACCACCAACCACCAGCCACCGCATTTCACACCCAAATATTCGCACCTTCCTCACCCGATACACCACCACACAACGCCAACAACAAAAGTAGCCAGCAAACCGCAAATTCACCTCAAATCAGCCCCAATTCAGAGCAAATAGTAAATCAATCGAGTTCGGGCAAACCCATTGAAGAGTTCGGTCGAAGTAAAAGGGCGAAAACAATCAGAATCGTTCGAAATTTTCTGATTTTTAGAGGTGTGGTCGAACACACCCATGTTTCGATCGAACAATCCCATAGTTCGGCCGCACCTACTTTCGGTCCGATCGAACCACCTCACGAGCTTCGCGCATGATATTTAATAAGATCAATTTGATGATGATTGAAGGTGAAGTTTTCCAGCCATTGATTAATTGCAATGATGATTATGCGTGGTGAGGGTTTTCAACAAAGCAGCCACGAAAGGAAGAAGAGGATGGGCTGATGGGGGGGGGGGATTTGTTGGTTTTATTAATTTCATTTTCTTTTATTTTTGTTTTCTTTTCTTAATCCTTTTTTTTCCCTTTTCTTATTTCTTCCTTTATTTTATTTTTCCCCTTTTATTTTTCCTATTTTTCCTAAGTTGTTTAAATACCCATTTTTGGGGGGAAAAATCCATCTATGATTCTAATTTCTTAATTAGTTTTAGGAGATCTTCTCTCTCTTAGGGTTAGATTAGATAATTTTTAGAGAAAATAGATGATGGCTCAATTTTCTTCCAAGATCCAATTTTGCTCAAGTTTAAGTTTCAATCAAGCAAGAATTCAAGTTTCCATCTTGCATTAATCCTTTCTTTAGTAATCTCTTCTCCTTTCCTTTAGTTTTATTTATTTGTTTTATTGTTGTTTATTCTTGTTAATCTTATTAGTTCATCTAGTTGATATTGATTTCATTGATTTTAATTATGTTTTGTTTTGAGTTTCTTGAGTTTATTTCTAGTTTTGATATTGAGTTTCTAGGCTAAACTTTTGGCTAGGGGAAGGGGGTGGAAGATATGATTTGATATTGGATGAATGATGATGGTTGGATTGAACTTATGTCGTATATTGATGAAAGACATGATTTTTATTATTAGCTTGGATTATTGTTGCACTCTATTTGATGTTTTCTAGTTTAAATGCATGAAAGTGATCCGTGCCATTTCTGGCACCTTTAGGCTATGTTTTCTTTATATTTCTATACTCCTCTGTAGTCGTTTATGTCGTGTTTTTAGAGAATAATGCTCGATTCGCGTGTTTTTGTGTTAGTTTAGAGAAATGCATGCTTTTAATGGCTTTCTTATCATTTTATTCATTTCTCGGCTATTTCTCTTGCTTCTCCGTTTCTTTGTCTTTTTTTTGTAGGTACATCGCAGGCTATATGCACGGGAATTGAAAATAGCACCCACTAGGATCAATATGCACTTTTCGGAATTGAATTTGAGTTTGAAACAAAGGAAAACGAAGGACTGCAAAGTATCAAATAGGACCTTTGTGCATTGTTTTAGTCATATCTCAAGTTCTACAAATTGTATTAGGGTGATTCAAGATGGGTTGGAAACTAGACTTGAAGAGCTTTCCAATGATAGGTTGCACGCCTTCATACAATTCTTTTATCGGAAGTTATAGCCTTCTAAAGTTGGCCCTGGAAAACTGTCGCGGGCGCAGGCTAAGTACCCGCGGGCGCGGGGTTGCTGCAGCTCCAAAACTGCCGTATTTACGCAGTAAGCACCCGCGGTTGTCAAGAGGGCTCCCCAAGGGCACGGGCCTTGGCCCCGCGGGCGCGGTCTTAGGCCGCGGGCGCGGCTATCGGGGTGTCCGTTCCCCTCCGCGGGCGCTGCCGATTTCTCCGCGGGCGCGGGTTTCTGGGTCCTTTATGATTTTAAGCTTCTTTTCTCCTTTTTTTTTATACAGGTTTTGGTTTCTTTTATTCTTCATTCATGTAATTCTTTAGTTTTAGAATAGTTTTCTCTCTCTTAGGTTGAGAGCTTCTCTCTCTAGATTAGGCTAGATTAAGAGTAGTTTTAGAGAGAGAAAGTGAGGAATTTCAATGGTGATTGAGAGATTGAATATGCAAGTGTGACAATTGTGTTGGATATCTTCTTAATTATAAATGAGCATTTCTAAACTCTATCTCATTCAATTGCTTTGTTTAATTTGATGTTTGATTGGTTTAATTTTGATGTTTGATGCTTGATTAGTGTAATTGTTCTTGGTATTTTGTTGATTCTTGATTTCCATAGTTGTTAGTTGATAGATGATGATTCTTGAATAGTTGTTTGGCTAGAAATTGGGTGAAACTTGTATGATTGATTATTTGTGATTAATTTGGGAATTGTGTTGATTGATTATTGAGATTAAAGTGATTAGTGAAGGTTTGCATGTGTGTAATTCAATTCGGCCTTGAGAATTATGCTAGATTGCATTGTAATTGCTAATGACATGAAAAATTGATTTAGGAATTGCAATTATCAATTGGTTTTGATTGTGATTCTCTTAGTTTGTTATTCATAGTGAACCATAGCTTAACAATTAGGAGATAGCTCTTTGATTCGTATTGATTGCTCTTATCATTTAGTCCTCACAACCTTTGATTGGCATGCTCTTCCCAAGTTGTTGCAATTGACATGATTACTTGTTGATCCCCTTTCCTAGTGTTTTATTTCCTTGGTTACTTGTTTTGTTAGTTGTTAGTATTCTCTCTTACCTTCGTCTTTGACCTAGCTTAGGTGCATAATTGAAAGTGCTTGAACATTACCGTTCCTTTGGGTTCGACCCTTGACTTGCCTCTATACTCGTATTTAGGTTTGTTAAGTGTTTATAAATTTAGTTTGACCGAGGGAAGATTAGATAACGACCTAGTTTTCCCCTCGTCAAAATGGCGCCGTTGCCGGGGAACGGTGTCTATGTTTTAGTGTTTTTGATTGCTTGAGTCTAGGTCTTGTGTATACTTTTCTTTTATTTGATTTTATTTTGTTTTGTGAAAAAAAAAAATGGCATGTCTATCATTTCCTCAATATAGCAATGAGCCTTTTTGTGAATATTTCATTAGACTTGAGGGATTTTTGGACTATAATTGTTGTAATATTTGGGAGGCTTGTGAGATTTGTTATTTTGGTTTGAATGAGCTAACTAGGGATGAAGTTGAATGTATGTATAATGGTGAATTTAGAGCATTGTCAATTGACGATGCTTGGGATTTTTATGTTTGGTTTTCTAGGGATGTTTATGATAGGGGTAATCATGAGTCTAATATTGATATGTAATTTCTTGATTCTTCTAATATTAGCATGAATTCTTATGATTTGTCACATGATCACTTAAGTGAACCTATAACACATGAATTCTACTTTATTTCTCCTTTTGTTCATGATAATGACGTGCAAGCTCAAGTTGATGCTAATGGTGTGTTTCAATATTCTTCATTATTTACCATGCCTTCTTGTGATGTGCTTCATTCCCTTAATGATGAATCTCATGTTGTAAATTGTGCCCCCACTCCCCAATGTGATGTATATGCTCATGATCTTAATGTTGATTCTTCCAATATTGGTTGTACTTCTTCTTCTCTTGTTGAGCCTCAAACTTCTACATCTTTTGAATCTCTTGTTGATACATTTGAGTCTCAAATTAGGCGCATTGAGCTTGATAATGAGTTTGGGCCTAGTAAGGAGATGATTCTTAATTCTATGAGAGGTCAATTAGAGATAATGAAAAAGAATGAGGAGCGTATTGAGGAGGAAAAGAGAAGAGGAGAACAGTTAGAAAGCCAATTGTCATCCTTGATGCTTGTTTGTGATAAATCCCAATTTAATGTGTGTATTGAGGATGATGATGATGATTTTGAGCAACCAAGAGAGTGTGAGGATCCCATTGGTGAGAATTTGAGTGATGGTGAAGGAGTTGAGAATGAAGAGAGTGTTGATATTGAAATTTCTAACCCTCTTCCCCATCTTGATGAGTCTCGTGTGCATGTTTGTGACTCTTCTATCCATGAGTATTTCAACTCGATTGAGGTTATGACCAATGCATTCTTTGAGAGTCAAAAGAAAACCCATTGCCTTTTAAATGAGTTCATTGAGGATGCTTCATGGGAGAGAGATGAGTTTGAAATGAATTTGCATCCATTCATGCATAGTTTTGAGACCTTAGGCTTTAAAGTTGTTGAGGGAGTTGTTGTTCATAGTTTTGATGGAGGGGATTATGTTGTTCCTCTTGGAGGTTGGATGTTTGAGGGAGATGGATCTCATGAGTGTTCTTCTTTTGAGGACTCTATGATTGATTTCCATGCTCTTATTGGTGATTTGAGGCATGGTGGTGAGAAAAAGCTCATTTGTGAGACCATAACCCCTTTTCTCTTTTCTCATACCCTTTTTTAAGAAGATTCAACCATATCCCTTACACTCCTATTTCCCTCCCTTCTTTTGTCAATGAGCCTATTGGGGACCCTTTTGTCTATGATGATTTGTATTAAGCTCATTCGTCCCAAATTGAGGAAAAGGGTGATGTTGCCACCCAAAAATATTTTGAGGAGAGTTTGCCTTCTTTTTCTTCGTGTTCTTCTTTTTCTTCATATTTTGTTGAATTTTCTTTTGATTCTTCCTCTTCCTTTTCTTAGCATCTCTCTCCTCATTTGCGTGCACTATCCTTGTTGCACGTACTCTTCGCGTCATTTGCCTACCTTCTCTCCTATGAAATGTGTAGTAGTGCATTTAACAAGCTCTTGCGCGCGTTGAATTATTATTTTCTAGAGCGGTCAAGCTTGGACATTAAGCAAGCCTTTCTCGGGAAGTAACCCGTGTTTTATTGCTTTTATTTTCTTTTCTTTTTAGAATATATTTTATCTCATGGAAATGTTTAAGTTCCTTTTTCTAGGTACATGACTTGATATACTTTGGTGCTTCTATTTAGATCAAGAATCAAGGAAGATTGACACCACATTTGCTAACATAGAGAAGGCAAGATTTAATATTAGAGGTTGTTAGCTTTGAAAGGTTAAAATTGGGTCATTTGCGGGTATTTACACCCACCTAATATCCGGTAATATCCTTCCTTGCTCTTTCTCTAGTGGATGATGACTTGTTGGACATATGTTGGTTTGATTGGATTAATCTCCTTGTTTTTCCCCTCCCGTGGAATATTTGATTTATGTTTGAGCATGTTGTATCATTCAAGCTTGTGGGAGGGTATTCTATCATGTTTGGTGGAATGTTGATTCATATATGTCATGCACCTTTGTATATGCTTTTCCATGTTCTCATATTTTGAAAAACTCCAAAAAGATTTTCGTTTTTATCAAGGCAAATTTGCAATGTGTTTTGTTTTGTTCTTGCTTTGGAGATAATAACATTTGGACTTGTATACTTGAATTATTTTCTTCCTAAATGGTAGTGGTGTGCACGGTTTGAGATTACGTTTGGTTGATTCTAGGATAATGCATGCTAACGTAGTTATCTAGAACTAGGGGGATCATGAAGCCGGATTCTACTTGTTTGTGGCATGTTTTGTAGTTGCTCCCTATCTTCGATTTGACAACCTTAGTGAGTTTTTGCTACAACCGTGTGAGATTTATATTTGTTCAATCTTTCATCATATTCTTGCATGAGCAGCATGGGGTCCTTGACTTTGCAAGCCTAATCTATAAATCTTGATGTATGATTCTTAAACCCGAGACCGAGCTATCTAGGGAGGACAAAGGCACCTTTTTCAGGGTGGTATTTTTCATTTTTAGGTTAGTTTGATTCATATTTGTTTTTGGGTTTCCATTTTCCTTCTTGCAACAATTTGAGCCTTATACCTTCTTTTCAAGCCACATCTTTAGTTCTTTGGCCTTTTGTTTCATTTTCTTTCTATTCTTGGTTTTTTGTGAAACAAAATTGATCACGTATGATGGAGTTTGTGGTGGATATATTGGAAATTTGGTTTTTATGAGTGCTAGTTTGTGATTAAGTCTTATTTGTGAATAATGGCAAGTGTTTGAGTAAAATCCGTCCTTAATCATAAAAGGCATGGACTAATAAATTGCATTATAGAAAAAGACGTCCGAATTTAGCAAAAGGCGATGACATTGCAAGTTTAAGTAAAAAAAAAAGTAAAATTTTTTTTGAAAAAAGTGAAAATTCAAAAATATTTTGATGTATTCTTTTCTCCTTCTAAGCATTGAGGACAATGCTTCATTTAAGCTTGGGGGAGAAGCGTTTACGCTTTTTGTATATATTTCTTGTGAGTATAACTTCAAATAAGCATGGGGGTGTTGCTTTTGCTTGGTGATTTCTTGATCGTGTTGTTAAGGATTGATCACCCTTTTGCTTCACTTTTTAGGAAAACATCCAAATTTTAAATTTTAGCCTACCTTCACCCTTTTTGCCTTATGTTACAACCTTGGGGAAAGACCTTTCGACCTAGAAAGTTGAGTCACTATTCGGGGGAGGGAATCATGGGTCATTGCCTAAGGAAAGGAGATGCAAAGTCAAGATGTCGAGTAGCCCAAAAATTTGATCTTTTTCCGGTACCTTCGCGGAATCTAGGAGATGTGCGCTCACTATGGGGAGATATGAGATTAGTAGGGGGAACGCGGTAAGACCGTTTGGGATGAAAGTGGAGTGTGATAACTAGTTCCTATGCTTAGCATTTTTATGTTTCAATCAACCTTAGGTTCTTATAGCGTGCACAACCTTACTTGTTTAGAAAGATTTGCATTCATTGTGCTTGTACATTTGCAAAAGTCCTTTCATGAACATTTGTTTGCTTTTCTTGTATTTTGTTTTCTTTTTCATGCTTTGCCTTGTTTGTATTATTATGAGAGTTATGGGTAAATTCTTAGGATCGGATACCCTTTAGTTGCTAAAATTGACCGTGATTCCTACGAAAGTGAGTTAGTGTATATTCCCATCTTCTCTAGTTTTCTCGTTTCTTTCTTTGCTTGAATAATGTCATCATTTTTCCCTTGGGTTGGATTTTGTTTTGCTCGAGGACGAGCAAAAGTTTAGCTTGGGGGAATTTGATCCGTGCCATTTATGGCACCTTTAGGCTATGTTTTCTTTATATTTCTATACTCCTTTGTAGTCATTTATGTCGTGTTTTTAGAGAATAATGCTCGATTCGCGTGATTTTGTGTTAGTTTAGAGAAATGCATGCTTTTAATGGCTTTCTTATCATTTTATTCATTTCTCGGCTATTTCTCTTGCTTCTCCGTTTCTTTGTCTTGTTTTGTAGGTACGTCGCGGGCTATATGTATGGGAATTGAAAATAGCACCCACTAGGATCAATATGCTCTTTTCGGAATTGAATTTGAGTTTGAAACAAAGGAAAACGAAGGATTGCAAAGTATCAAATAGGACCTTTGTACATTGTTTTAGTCATATCTCTAGTTTTACAGATCGGATTAGGGTGATTCAAGTTGGGTTAGAAACTAGACTTGAAGAGCTTTCCAATGATAGGTCGCACGCCTACATACAATTCTTAAATCGAAAGTTACAGCCTTCTGAATTTGGCCCTGTAAAACTGCCGCGGGCGCGGGCTAAGTACCCGCGGGCGCGGGGTTGCTGCAGCTCCAAAACTGCCGTATTTGGGCAGTAAGCACCCGCGGTTGTCCCGAGGGCTCCCCGAGGGCGCGGGGATTTGCCCCGCGGGCGCGGTCTTGGGAAGCTGGCGCAGCTATCGGGGTGTCCGTTCCACTCCGCTGGCGCGGGTTTCTGGGTCTTTTACGATTTTCAGCTTCTTTTCTCCTTTTTTTTATATAGTTTTTGGTTTCCTTTCTTATTCATTCATGTAATTCTTTAGTTTTAGAATAGTTTTCTCTCTCTTAGGTTGAGAGCTTCTCTCTCTAGATTAGGTTAGATTAGGAGTAGTTTTAGAGAGAGAAAGTGAGGAATTTCAATAGTGATTGAGAGATTGAAGATGCAAGTGTGACAATTGTGTTGGAGATCTTCTTAATTATCAATGAGAATTTCTAAACTCTATCTTATTCAATTGCTTTGTTTAATTTGATGTTTGTTTGGATTAATTTTGATGTTTGATGCTTGATTAGTGTAATTGTTCTTGGTATTTTGTTGATTCTTGATTTCCATAGTTGTTAGTTGATAGATGATGATTCTTGAATAGTTGTTTGGCTAGAAATTGGGTGAAACTTGTATGATTGATTATTTGTGATTAATTTGGGAATTGTGTTGATTGATTGTTGAGATTAAAGTGATTAGTGAAGGTTTGCATGTGTGTAATTCAATTTGGCCTTGAGAATTATGCTAGATTGCATTGTAATTGCTAATGACATGAACAATTGATTTAGGAATTGCAATTATCAATTGGTTTTGATTGTGATTCTCTTAGTTTGTTATTCATAGTGAACCCTAGATTAACAATTAGGAGATAGCCCTTTGATTCATATTGATTGCTCTTATCATTTAGTCCTCACAACCTTTGATTGGCATGCTCTTACCAAGTTGTTCCAATTGACATGATTACTTGTTGATCCCCGTTCCTAGTGTTTTATTTCCTTGGTTACTTGTTTTGTTAGTTGTTAGTATTCTCTCTTACCTTTGTTTTCGACCTAGCTTAGGTGCATAATTGAAAGTGCTTGAACATTACCGTTCCTTTGGGTTCGACCCTTGACTTGCTTCTATACTCGTTTTTAGGTTTGTTAAGTGTTTATAAATTTAGTTTGACCGAGGGAAGATTTGATAACGACCTAGTTTTCCCCTCCTCAGAAAGTGATTTGAACTAGATTAGGATCACCTTTATTTTAATGATTGCATTAGAATGAGTTATTAAAGTGGAGTTTTTATGGATTGTGCTTATTTATTTTCTTGATTTGATTGTAACTAATAGGATGCTTGAGAATGATCCTTATTAGTGTAGACCTCTTTCATGGATTTGCCTAGACTATTGCATGAGAATGAATTGTTTAGGTAGAACCTTGTGTTCTTTGGCATATGTTTCATGATAATCACCATTATTCTCCTCTTTTTAATCATATTGAACACCACGTATCCCTAGCGTCATTTTCTAATGATTTTAATCATTATTTTCTTGCTTACTTGTAGTTTTAGTGTTCTACTCAACAAAACCAACAAAAACAATCCCCTTTTCACTCTTGCATTAGTGATATTTGATGTTGAATTAGCGTGCTTCCCTAGTGGTTCAACCCTTTACTTGCCACTAACTAGTTTGGTGTAGGTTTAGGTATTATAAATGATAAATTTGGTTAGGGTGGTAGCTTAACGACCTATCTATCCGCGATCAACCATTGCTTAGTTTTCACCTCAAGAGCATATAAAACATCATCCCATAGGGCATCCTCTATCGGAAATCCATCTTCTTTAAACCTTGCACCAACCAAACTTAAAAGGTGATCTGCCACAACATTTTTTGCCCCCTTCTTGTCTCTCATTTCGTAGCCAAAATCTTGAAGGACTAAAACCTATATCAACAATCTTGGCTTAGCTTCCTTCTTGCATATAAAATATTTGAGAGCCGAGTGGTTGGTGTACACTATAGTCATAGAACCAATGAGATAGTTTCTAAACTTCTCAAATGAGTGGATAACAGCAAAGAATTCATTCTCGCTAGTTGTATAATTCTGTTGAGCATCATTGAGAGTTTTGGAAAATTAGGAATCACATGAAGTTTTCCTCCCTTTTTTTGCCCAAGATTTGATCCAATAGCCTCATCTCTTGCATCATACATGAGTTCAAATTGTAAAGACCAACCCGGTCCTTGGACAATTGGGGCGGTGCGAAGTGCCTCTTTCAACCTACAAAATGACTCTTGGCAAGTATCATTGCAAGAGGGATGTGAGAGGTTTAGCAACTAATGAAAAATCTTTAATGAAACGCCGATAAAACCAGGCATGGCCAAAAAAAGATCTCACATCCCTCACATTGGTGGGGGAGCAAGTTTCTCAATGACCTCTAACTTGGCTTTATGCATCTCAATGCCGGCATGGGAGGTCTTTTGCCCAAGAACAATTCCACTTTCTACCATAAAATGGCATTTTTTCCAATTCAACACGAGGTTAGATCTCTCACATCTTTCTAGGCAACGAGATAAATTGGATAGACATTATTCATAGGTGGCTCTTCTAACGGAGAAGTCATCCATGAAGACTTCTTTTTCGTCTTCAATCATGACACTAAAGATTGACATCATACGACGTTAAAATGTTGCGGGAGCGTTACAAAGTCCAAAAGGCATTCTACGATACGCATAAGTACCGTAGGGACATGCGAAAGCCGTCTACTCTTTATTCTTGGGGTGAATCGGAATTTGAAAAAATCCCGAGTAATCGTCAAGGAAACAATAGAAATAATACTTTGTAATCCTCTCCAACATTTGATCAATGAATGGTAATGAAAAATGATCTTTGCATGTACTTGTGTTGAGTTGGTGATATTCAATACACATATGCCAACCGATAATAAGCCTAGTAGGAACAATTTGATCATTATCATTTTTCACTATCGTTATGCCACCCTTCTTAGGCACAACTTGTATAGGAGATTCCCAATCACTATGAGCAATTGGGTAGATAATTCCCGCATTAAGAAGCTTATCCACTTCCTTCCGCACAACCTCTTACATTGAAGGGTTATGCTTCCTTTTCCTTTGTCTAACGGGTCTAGCATCTCCCTCTAGATGGATTTTGAGCATGCATAAGGATAGACTTATACCTTTGATGTCATCAATGGTATATCCCAAAGCCTTCTTGTATTTTCTCGAAGCATTGATCAAGAGGGAGGTTTGCTCCTCCATTAGATTACAATTGATGATAATCATGGGGAAAGACTCAATAAAGTCAAGATATGCATACCTCAAGCCCAAAGGTAGAGTTTTCAAGTCTACCTTTGGTGCCCTCTTACCATTGAATCTCTCTTCTCTTTCTTCAACTTGGAAGAGGTCATGAGTGAAAGGGGTCTCTTCCTCCATTCTTTTATCCTTGCACTCCCTTTTGCTTTCCTCAAGAAAAACCTGGTAAAATTGCATGTCCTTCTTGTGAGCACCTATCTCGAATTCATTTAATAATAAACTTTCAAGAGGATCATTAGTAGCATGCAAATGGGAGCGAGAAAATTCATTAAGTACAGTATCAAGAACATCAACTCTAAAACATTCACCACTTGAAGAAGGTTGTTGCATGATACTATTCAAATAAAATTTAATTGAATCTTTATCAATTTTTAGGGTCATCTTACCCTCCTTCACGATGATTGATATAGAAATCGCTAGAAATGGTCTACCCAAAATTATAGGAATCCTCTCATCCTCATCCATCTCTAGCACATAAAAGTCCACAGGAAATGTGAACTTTCCAACCCTAAGGGGAATGTCATCAATTTTACCCATGGGAAACTTGGTAGAACGGAATAGGGCATAAGACTCATGCTTGCTCCTAAATCACACAACGCTTTGTCAAACTCGACACCATTAATGGAACAAAGATTGGAGAAGCTACCCGGATCATTCAACTTAGTAGGAAGCTTGTTGGAAAGGATAGAACTACAATTTACAGTTAAGTTCACCATTTCACACTCCCTTCTCCTACTCAAGAGGTCTTTCAAGAACTTGTAATAGTGGGGCATTTGTTTCATAGCATCACAAAAGGAAGAGAAACATGCAAATTCTTTATCGCAGCCAAAAACTTCCTTAGGTTGGCGATTTAGGGGCAAAGGGGTAACTTCCTTATCCTTTGGCACCTCAACGTCCTTTTCTTTGTCAACACTTAATGGCTCATTGGATCTCTCACCCTCATTCTCTAGCTCCACTTCTTCTTGAGGCTCTTCCTTCACTAAAGGGTCACTCCCTACTACCTTCCCACTCCTAGTTGTCATGTCATACAAAGGTTTTTGGTTGACTCCTTGACTTGAATGGTGGAAGAAGAAGAAGAAGGTGATGAATTAGAAGCAAGGTGAGCTATATGAGTTTCAAGAATTTTTATATGAGCATTGTTTCGTTTTTTATCCTCTTCATATCTCCTTTGTTCCTGTTCATGCCTCCTTTGATCCTTTTCGCACAATTTCAATAAGGCATCTAGTTTAGCCATCACGGGATTTTTGGAGGAGCTTCTAGTTGAAGAGGTTGTTTCGGTGAGGGATGTTGGGGTTGATGGAAACCCGGAGGCCTATTAGTTTGGCATAGTTAGCGACATATTGACCCCCATTGCCTCCGGTGCCTTGATTAGGAACATTGCTTTGTTGATTGTTTCCCATGTTACTTTTTTCACCAAAATTTTGATTTTGATGGTCATAGTATAGGGAGTTAGTTTTGATTACCATACCCTCTTTAGTTAGAGTAGCCTCTTCCATTGAAATTTGAAGGCCTCCCCCACCATGATATTGGTTATCATAACCACCACCACTTTGGTTCCAATCACGGTTTCCACTTTGATTCCAATTCCCCATTTGATTGGGGTTTGGCCTCATGTTCCCCATATTCCCCATTTGAGGAGAAAAAATCGTAGCATTAAGTTCCTACACTTTATCATCATGTTCTTGGGGAGAGGGTTGAACTTCACAAGAATATACACATTGAGAGGTATCATGATCATAGGTTCCACAATTAGCATAAAACATACATCCATGAGGCATTGAATTGTAAGAAGAAGAAGAAGGAGCGTTCATACCATTGCCTCCCTTTGAGGACTGGATCTCTCTTTCATTAGCTCATCCATTTTCATGGTCATCTTGGAGATTTGGGTGGAGATGTTGTTTATTGTGTTAGCTTGCTCTAAAGCATAAACACCCTTGCTAGATGTAACATCCCTATTTCCTTCATACCAATCTTCATAATGCTTTGTCGCCTCTTCTATGATTTGTTCCACCTGATCTTCTCCTTTGTTCATGATTGGGCCACCGGCTCCGGCATCTAAGATTGTTCTTCCTTAAGATGAGAGACCAGCATAGAAAGTGTGAATGAGTTGATACTTGGGTATTCCATATTGTGGACATTGGCGTTGGAGTTCTTTTTATCTTCCCAAGCCGCACTTAGGGATTCTCCACTCTTTTGGCGAAAGCTTTGAATCAAAGATCGAGTTTCTGCAATTTTTCTATGATTATTGAACCTTTTCAAGAATGACGTGGTAACTTAATCCCATGTTGAGAGAGAGTTTGGGGGCACCGCCTTCTCTTGCCATTCTAAACCTTTCCCAATTAAAGAGAACGGGAACATCTTGAGTCACCCCATTGGCTTTTATTGTGTCGCAATACATCTCGAATTCTTTTAGATGTTCATGAGGGCTCTCATACTTCCCACCCAAAAATTGTTTCTGCTCTCTATCAAGACAATCAAATTAGGCTTGATTTCGAAATTATTGGCATGAGTAGAGGGAGCATGGCTTACACTTTGCGCTCTAAAGTCTTCGGGAGCCCCAAGACGACGCAAAGGCGTATTCTCTCCCAATTGTTAGGGGTTTCAAACTCTCAAAGTCAACGGTAGAAAAAGGATTGATTTCCAAACTATGTGAAGAACTAGGACTACCTACATCTTTACTTGAGGGTGAAGAAGGCAGAGTATCTTCTTCTTTGTTCGCTCACTCTCTTGTAGGGGTATCAAAGTTTCTACTTCTTGCTCTAGCTTCTTTTCTTAGCAATGACAAATACCTCTCGTGCTCGGGATCGATGGGGACCAAAGATCTTGAACGAGTTTGACCTCTGATCATACAAAAAAAACTAAGAAGAAAGTGAACACTAAAAAACAACAAAAGTAATCAAAACTAGCAAATAAAAGGTGAGATATTCTCAATAAAGCAATGAAATAACAATGGAAACTGTCTCCCCGACAACGGTTCTAATTTGACAAAGTAATTAACACATCGTCAAATGCCTATCCCTAAATGTAATACAATTTATAAAACCTAAACCAACCTAAATCAAGTAAAAGGTATGCAAAGGATCGAACCGTAGGGAGAAGTTATACACTGTAATCACAAATAATCAATTAAGCTATCTCAGTTCAAAGAGTGGAATTATCTAAGAGATTAATCTAAGAGAAAATTGAATTTAAGACAATATATAGAAAACACCAAGGGGAATGGGTAGATGTAGGTTTCACTTGAACATGCAACATCATAGAAATGAATCGATAATGAAACTAAACATGCATAAATATTTATATAGATGGTCCAATCTAGCCACCTGTCTGGGTTAATTGGCTTCTCCTTATATAGCCTCTATGTTGTTACATTAGAACCATATATTAGGAGGTTCTTAACAAGGGGAAAACTAGGTCGTTATCTAATCTTCCCTCGGTCAAACTTAATTACTAAGCACTTAACAAACCTAAATAAAAGTATAGAGGCAAGTCAAGGGTCGAACGCAAAGGAACGGAAATATTCAAATGCTTTCGATTTGGGTGCCTAGGTGCCTAAACTAGGCCTAAATATTCAATTGCAACAACTTGGGAAGAGCATATCAATCAAAGGTTGTGAAGACTAATGATAAGAGCTATCTCTTAATTGTTGAGCTAGGGTTCACTACGAATAACAAACTAAGAGAATCACAATCCAAACCAATCAATAATTTTAATTCCTAAATCAATTGGTTATGTCATTAGCAATTACAATGCAATCTAGCATAGTTTTGAAGGCCTAATCGAATTACAGTCATGAAAACCTTCATTAATCACTTTAATCTAATCAATCAATCAACATAATTCCCAAATTCATCACAATAAATCAATCATACAAGTTTCACCCAATTCCTAGCCAAACAACTACTCAAATATCATCATCTATCAACTAACAACTAAGGAAATCAAGAATCAACAATATATCAAGAACAATTACACTATCAAGAATCAAACATAAAATTTAAACCAAACAAACATGAAATTGAGCAAAGTAATAAGGTGAGATAGAGTTAAGAATGCTCCTTGATGATAGAAAAGATCTTCAACACCATTGTCACACTTGTATCTTCAACCTCTCAATCACCATTGAAATCCCTCACTTTCTCTTTCTAAAACTACTCCTAATTAAGAGAGAGAGACTCCTAAACTAACCTATTCCTCCTTAGCGGAGATAGTAACTATTTTAAACACTAAAGAATTTCATGTATGAAGACTAAAGAAAGCCGTACAATATATAAACAAACGAAGAAAATAAATGAGATCGCAAATTAAACCCAGAAAGCAGCGCCCGCGGAGAAATCGACCACGCCCGCGGAGGAGAAAAGCTGGAATAGAGTAGCTCGAGGTAGCGTCCGCAGAGCTAGGGCCCGCGCCCGTGGCCAGATCGCGACAGGTTACTGCTCAAAATTGGCTCATTTGAGGTGCAGCCTCCCGCTCCCGCGCCCGCGACCAGGAGACCCGCGCCCGCGACCAGCCTGCGACTGCTTGCTTTGCTGCTGGGTGGTGCGGCTTTGGTGCATGGCTACTTCGTGGCTGAGCTGTGTTGATGCGCATGGCTACTCGAGCAGCTTCTTGGTGCTTGCGGAGCGCACTTGGTTGCTTGACTTGCATGCTTAGCTTCTCGAACTCGACTCTATTTAATTCCTTGAATGCGCTTGAGCTCCCTCCTTGATGCTTAAATCCAGGACACTCGACACACCTACAAAACAAGTCAAATAAAAGGAGAAGCAAGAGAGATAGTGAAGAAATGAATAATATAATAAGAAAACCATTATAATCACGCATTTCTCTAAACTTACATGTAAACACGGAAATCAAGCATTATTCCCTAAAAATGCGACATAAATGACTAAAAACGATCTTAAAAATATGAAGAAATCCTAGTTTAAAAGTGCCATAAATGGCACGCGTCAAATTCCCCGAAGCTAAACTTTTGCTCGTCCTCGAGCATAACAATATCCAACCCAAGGGAAAAATGATGAAATTATTCAAGCAAAGAAGGAAACAAGAAAACAAGAGAGGATAGGAATATACACTAACTAAGTTTCTTAGGAATCACGGTCAATTTTAGCAACTAAAGACAAGCCATTTAAACCCCTAGATCGCCCTAGTGGACGAGTGATGCTCTCGTAATTGTTTTCTAAGAGATTAAACTATAACTGTAATAATAATACAAACAAGGCAAAACATGAGAAGGAAATCAAAACAAAAGAAAAGCAAACACCTGTTCTTGAAAGGACTTTTCCAAATGTACAAGCACAAATGAATGCAAATCTTTCTAAACAAGTAAGTGAGTGCACATTCTAAGATACTCGAGGTTGATTGAAACATAAATACGCTAGGATCTACTTTTTGCAATCCACTTTCATCCCAACCGGTCTTACCGCGTTATCCCTACTAGTCTCATATCTTCTCCAAAAGTATTATTTCCAAAGCAAGAACAAAACAAAACACATTGCAAATTTTCTATGATAGAAACAAAAATCTTTTTAGGATTTTTCAAAATAAAGAACATGGAAATGCGTATACAAAGGTGCATAGCATATATGAATCAACATCCCATCAAACATGATAGAATACCCTCTCCCAAGCTTAAATGACACAATACACTCAAATAAAAATCATAGAAACCATGGGAGGGGAAAACAAGGAGATCAATCCAACAATCCAACATATATCCAACAAGTAATCATCCACTTGAGAAAGAGCAAGGAAGGATATTATCGGATATTAGGTGGGTGTAAATGCCCGCAAATGACCTAATTAAACCTATCAAAGCTAGTTTCCTCAAGAATTGAACTTTTCCTTCCATATGCTAGCAAAAATAGGAGGTAAATTTCCTTGATTCTTGATCCAAATCGAAGCACCAAAGTATATCAAGTCATGTATCTAGCAAAAGGCACAACAATATTTGCATGAGAGAAAATCTATTCTAAAAGGAAAATAAACTGATAGCAATAAAGCATGGGTTACTTCCCGAGAAAGGCTTGCTTAAGGTCCAAGTTGACCGATCTATAAAATAATAATTCAACGCACGCAAGAGCTCATCAAATGCACTACTACTCATTTCTTATGATAAATAGTAGTTAAATAATGGGATTACAACGTGCAACCAGATTGTTGCACATAAGTTAGAAGGGAGATACCAAAAGAAAGAAGAAGAGGGATTAAAATGAAAAAGAAGAAAATAAGAAGAAGAAGGGGGAATAAAAGAATGGAAAGAAAAACAAAAAGGCAAATCCTCCTCACTAAAATATTTTAGGACGACAACATCACCCTCTTCCTCAACAATAGGAAAATGAGGGACATTAAGATCATCATAGACAAGGGGGTCCCCAATAGGCTCATCAACAAACGAAGGGAGGGATATAGGAGTGTAGGGGATGTGGTTGAAATTACTTGAGAAAGGGACATGAGAGGAGAGATAGGGGCTATGGTCTCATAAATGAACTCTTTCTCACCACCATGCCTCAAATCACCAATAAGAGCATGGAAATCAATCATAGAATCCTCAAAAGAAGAACACTCATTATTATCATCTACCTCAAACATCAAACTTCCAAGAGGAACTACATAATCCCCTTCACTACAATCGTGAACAACAACTCCCTCAACTTCCTTAAAGCCTAAAGTCTCAAAGCCATGTAGGAATGGATGCAAATTTATTTCAAACTCATCTCTCTCCCATGAAGGATTATTAATGAACTCTCTCAAAAGGCTATGGGTTTTCTTTTGACACTCAAAGAACACATTGGTTTTAACCTCAATCAAGTACAAATACACATGGGTATAAGAATAACAGTCATGCATAAGAGACTGATCAAGATGGGAAGTAGGATTGAGGTTATTAAAATCAAAACTCTTTTCATTCTCAACTCCTTCAACATCACTCAAATGCTCACTAATAGGATCCTCACACACTCTTGTTTGATCAAAATCATTATCATCATCCTTAACACACACATTAAATTGGGATTTTTCACATACAAGCGTCAAGGATAACAATTGGCTTTCTAACTCTTCTTTTTTTCTCCTTCCCTCCTCAAGACGCTCCTCATTCTTTTTCATTATCTCTGATTGAACTCTCGTAGATTGAAGAATCAGCTCCTCATTAGGCTCAAGGCCGTTATCAATCTCTATGTACCTAATTTGAGACTCAAATATATCAACAAGAGATTTAAAAAGTGTCGAGGGTTGAGGCTCAATAACAGAAGAATAAGTACAACCAAGATTGGAAGAATCAACATTAAGATTATGAGCATATATACATCACATTGGGGAGTGGTGGAAAAATCAAACATATAAGATTCATCATTAAGGGAACGAAGCACATCACAAAATGCATGGTAAATGATGAAGAATATTGAAACACACCATTAGCATCAACTTGAGCATGCACTTCATCATCATGAACAAAAGGGAAAATATTTGAAATCATGCATCCTAGGTCCGTTTATGGGATCATGTGACAAATCATGGGATCCATGCTAATATTTGAAGAATCAAGACATTGCATACAAATATTAAAATCATGATTATCCCTATCATAAAAATCCCTAGCAAAACAAACATAAAAATCCCAAGCATCATCAATTGACAATGCTTTAAATTCACCATTATGCATACATTTATTTTCATCCCTATTTTTCTCATTCAAACCAAAATAACAAATCTCACAAGAGCCCCAAAGACTACAACAATTATAATCCAAAAATCCCTCAAGTCTCTTGAAATATTCACAGAAAGTGTTATTGTCAAATTGAGGAAACGAAAGATATGCCATTTTATACAAAACAAACAAAAATCAAATAAAAGAAAAGTATAAACAAACACCTTGACTCAAGCAATCAATAACACTAAAATATAGACACCGTTACTCGACTATGGCGCCATTTTGACGAGGGGAAAACTTGGTCGTTATCTAATCTTCCCTCGGTTAAACTTAATTTAAAAAAAATTACAAACCTAAATACAAGTATAAAGGCAAGTAAAGGGTCGAACCCAAAGGAATGGTAATGTTCAAATGCTTTCGATTTAGGTGCCTAAGCTAGGTCGAAGACAAAGATAAAGAACGAATACTAACAACTAACAAAACAAGTAACCAAAGAAATACAACACTAGGAACCGGGATCAACAAGTAATCATGTCAATTGCAACAACCTGGGAAGAGCATGCCAATCAAAGGTTGTGAAGACTATTGATAAGAGCACTTAATTGGAATTAAAGAGCTATCTCCTAATTGTTAAGCTATGGTTCACTATGAGTAACAAACTAAGAGAATCACAGTCAAAACCAATCAATAATTGCAATTCCTAAATCAATTGGTCATGTCATTAGCAATTATAATGCAATCTAGCATATTCTCAAGGCCCAATCAAATTCCACACATGCAAACCTTCATTAATAAATGTAAACTCTGTTATCAATCCACATAATTGAGAAATTAATCACAATCAATCAATCATACAAGTTTCACCCAATTCTTTGCTAAACAACTACTCAAATATCATCATCTTTCAACTAACAACTAAGGAAATCAAGAATCAACAATATATGAAGAACAATTACACTATCAAGAATCAAACACCAAAATTAAACCAAACAAACATGAAATTAAACAAAGCATTAAGGTGAGATAGAGTTACAAATGCTCATTGATAATAGAGAAGATCTTCAACACAATTGTCACCCTTTTATCTTCAATATCGCAATAACCATTGAAATCCCACACTTTCTCTCTCTAAAAATACTCCTAATCTAGAGAGAGAGACTCCTAAACTAACCTTATCCTCCTTAGAGGAGAGAGAAACTATTCTGAAACTAAAGAATTTCATTATGAAGATAAAAGAAATCCGTACAATATAATAAACAAACGGAGAAAAAAAATGAAATCGCAAATAAAACCCAGAAAGCCACGCCCGCGGAGAAATTGACCGCGCCCGCGGAGGAGAAAAGCTGGAACAGAGCAACCTGATGCCGCGCCCGCGGCTGAAATTCGCGCCCGTGGCCAGCCTGCGTCAGTTTATTGCTCAAAATTGACTTATTTGAGGTGCAGCAAACATGTCAAATCAAAAGCACACATTTCTCTAAACTTACACGCAAGCACGCAAATCAATCATAATTCTCTAAAACACGATTTAAACGACTAAAAACGAGCATAAAAATATGAAGAAAACCAAGCCTAAGAGTGCCATGAATAGTACATATCAGTTTTATCAAGTAACAATCGATAGAAATGAACTTAGCTAAGTTCACCGTTGTTTCTTTTAGCGAAGATTCACCTTTAATCAACTAACAACGTGCACTTTGCAAGAAGATCAAAGAACAATCAAGCATGTAAAGAATTTAATCACAATCAACTTGAATCTTAACACTATAAGCATGAGAAAACTGTAACTAAATCATCCCCACACCCTTGGCTAAGTAAATACTCACTATCCATGGCAATCATCAAGTCAATCATGATATTAACAAGAAAAAGCATGATTATTGAGTAATTAACAAAACAAAAGCAATTTAACACAAAATCAAATAGCAAAGCAAAGAGAAAAGAGTAAGGAAATTCTCATTCATTGAATTTGAATTACTACAAAGAGGTTGATTGAGCTTCTTCTTCAAATTACAAGCTCAACAATGAAGTAATCCACACTTTCTCTCTCTAAAATGCCAATCTAATGGTGTTTCTCTATCTAGATTAAGCTAAAAATAAGAAAATTAAACAAAGGTAATATAATTACCTAAAATGTTCTAAAGGGGGCTTATATAGCCCGTACAAAATTGGCTAAAATTGGGAAAGGGTTCCACCGAACTCTGGGTAGGTTCGGTCGGACATCTGTGTATGTTCGGCCGACCAAGGGTAGGTTCGGTCAAACTTCCCTGCTCCTGGTTTGGTAGAACTTCTGGGGTTCGACTACTCCTGCAAAAATGTTGCAAACTGATATGTCTCTGCGTCCAATGTTCGGCCGGACACTTGAGTAGGTTTGGTCTCACCACAGTTCGACTGAACCTCTAAAAGTTTCGACCACACCTCTTCTTGAATTTGCTTTCCTTGGCTCCCTTCAACCTAAAACCTTCTCCTCTTTGAAAATCCCGGTTCCTACAAGACACAAGAAGAAATTAAAGTAGAAAGTAGGCAAAAGAAGGAAAATTTAGGAAGGAAGACAAATAAAAAAGAAAGGAGAACTAAAGGTAAGAGAAAGAGGGGCAAACAAGCTATAAGTATGTGGAAAACTTATTAGAATGAAGTCTTAATCACGGCATAAATGCCACTCATTAGTGTCCTTCTCCTTCTTGGGGATGGCACAAGCATAGACCTTGCATACTTCTGTACATCCGGCCACCGGGGGGAATCAGCATCATAAGAAAGATTAAGTGAGTGAGCTATATAGGAGCAACTAAAGAAACCTAAAAAAGTCTCCCCAAAACCAAACCCGATGATGAACAATCTTATACAGCCATTATTGGTCAGGTTCAGTATTTAATCCTGAGAGTGCTTAAAATTCATATTCAATGAAATTCAGTTAATAAAATAGTTAATGGAACATTCCTAATGTTTAGACAAAGCATAGTTCAATTTTTATTTTCGCCCAAACCATTTATTCGTTTCATATTATTTATTATTTTAGCCCAATTAATAAATAATAAACCTGAAATAGCCCAAAAATATGAAGCGGCAATTAAAAAAGCTGAATGTAGTTAGGGTAAAAATGTATTTGGACGGAAAAAAGAAAGTTGAGTCTACCGTGTCATGGCAAATTATGTCGCGTCACGGGAAATATTGTCGTGCCACGGCATATTCTCCCGTGACACGGGACAACTCTGTGTCTTCTCCCTGTAAACCCTTCACGCATTTTTAACTCTTGTAGGTTTAATATTTCCCGCATCACACATGCTATTTCACGACAGTGCTTTTAGGGTTTTTATCCTTTTTAGGGTTCCGTATGTTCCTTCTACACATTTTCCCTATAAATACCCCCTCATTTTCGATGTATGGGGCATGAATTAATTATCTCTCCTCTCTTCTATGCTATAGCATAAACACTAGCCTACCTTATTCTTTCAAAATTCCTTCCTTAAGCACTCTTAGGAGTCCTTACTTTACTCGAGGTTATGTCAATAAACCAAGGTGTGAAAGGTATAACTGTTTGAGGTTTTGGCCCCAAATCAACTCTATTTAATATAACTTAATTGTTGTTTTATTAATTTTCCTTGAAGCTACCAACTCATTTATTGTTTTATAGTTGCAAGCAACAAAATCAAAGTAAGAATTATGTTCCTTTTATTTCTATTATTTTTCTAACAATTTTATATTGTTGGATTTATTGTTAAATTGCTTCTAATATTAATGTTGATTTCTATTGTTTTTATGATTACTATATTGCATGTTAAAGGGAATATGTCATTGAAAATCATGCCTAATAAGATAATTTGGACAACCGGTTTAGGTTCCTTTTTATTCTTGTTATTTAATTAAGTGATTACAATATTTTAGAATTATATGTTGCATCAATATTCTACAATTTAGCATAATAATAGTTTGGAGAAAATTGAATCTTTGTTTGTATGCATTTGAGATCGCAAGTATCACTTTTCACTATAAGAATCGAGAAGAGGCCAATACGGGTGAATTTGACTCCATGAGTCACTTCGTACCATCATCCCCGATCCTCCTTTAGTGGTTCCAAACCATATGGAGTTAGTAATCTCATGGATTATGAATGGGGTGTAACCTTCACGGGTCAATCGTTGTTGCCTTTTGTTGTTGCCTTAATTGATCTGTGAACGATTTACAAGTTCCTTAAAAACTTGTTGGCGCCTCCCTACTTTCCTTGTGCCTAATCGTTGTCCCTGATCGTATATGTCAATTATCATTTCCTATGAGTGCCAAGCATATTCACCACATGCTTAATGTAGGCGCACATCAAACGACGCCTAAGGAACCTATCTGTTGACGACTTCCTAATGAACCTCCAAATGTTTGCTGCGAGTGTGATTACACCCGCATGGGCCAAGGAATATTAAATGGGGATTTGAAAGGGCTAGCAAAACTTCAACAATTTATAGGCTCTCGTCATCTACAGCCGCTGTAGAATTGCAAGCCGCCTTGGGTTTTTCACCTTCCTTAGGCACTGCCTCATTACCCAGCTTGTTGCTTAGGTCTAGCCCTAGACCAAAGCCGTTTTAGCAGAGACCTTTTCCCTTGATCTTCAGGCATCCCTTCTTAAACGGAGGCTTGGGAGCTTTTGAGTAGAGGACACCTTCTATGACTTGGCGGAGCTGTTTCCTTCCTCATCTGGCTTCCGTTTGAGTATTTATGTGAAGGATCGAGGAGCTCCGCTGCCCCCATCCCGAAACACCAAATGAGACAACAAGTATACAACCGCTGAATTCCTCTATTTTTCCGCCCTATCCTTGCGGATATGTGTAGCGGATTGGCTAGGGGTCTATTCCTCAGAAAACCATGTTTCTACATGTTTCTGCATATAAACTGTTTGTCAATACACTACAATGAAAGCAAAAATGACACCAAAGAAGTATAGACGACACAAAAATGCCGAGTGTATTTAAAATGTACGTCTATCAAACCTTCTACTAATACCACAAGCGGAAAAGAACGCCTCGTATCTCACTCATTAGTGCTTGGGTATCCAGTTCTTTGGCATTGAAATGAGCTCTCCGGTTGAGATGGGTTCATCGACGATTTCAATGAATCATGCCTTAATTATTTTCTTAAAGTCCTCATCCGGAATCCGGGGTAGGGCACACTTTGACACATCAGGTCAGGTTTCTTGTTGTACCGATGGTACTCGTGGTTTTCTCGCCGCTTAGGAGCAAACACCATGTAAAACCGCTCTTTCTAATTATCCCACTTGGACACTCTATTTAACGTCATTCGACATTTTGCGATAAGTGGTTAGGGCGTACCACACTCGCTAGCCGCCTAGGCTTTGGCTGAAGTAGTGCATATGTGCAAAAGCCTCCTAGCCGGGGTGAATACCTTGCTATTCGCAGGCAATGATGTAGCCTAGAATGTTGACCAAGGAGTTTAGGGTCAACTACCACACGCCTAGGCTATATCCTCTAAGGGTGGCCTTTATTGCATCATGGAGAGAGAAGCGGAGGCCGACTAATAATGCCGCCTCATAACAACCGAAATAGCCGTCAGTGTTTCTTTGTTCATCTTCCCAGGCAATGGTGCCTAATTCAGCACCTAGAGTTTGAATCCTCAACCAAGAGGGCACTTAAGTTTGAAGTTGTCCAAACCCTTCTCCATTGAGCTCTATCTTTGGCTAAAGTGTGGATCTCATCCAATTTATTTATATCCCACTATTTTTTGCGTTCTTCCTCCTCATTGTCCTCAAGCGGGGGAAGGTAGTCATCACTGATATCCTCAAAGTTAGACCAGAGGCAGTGTTACCCCGTTCGTTTTCCTAGGAAGCCTCAATATCAGAGACAAAGGAAGAGGCGATCTCTTCCCCGTCTGACTCTTTAGGTTCCACCTCTTGGGAGCCAACATTGGAGACAACCTCTCCCCCGTCTCCCCCGTAAGAATCAGTTAGAATTCCACTACTTGGAGTAATAGGGATCCTAGAAGAGAAGTATCCCCTGTATTTACTGAACTTCCTCCCCCTTAACCGGCATGATTTCATCAGACATTACCTCCAATGTACCGTCTCTTTTTTGCCGTCTAGTGGCCGTTTGTTTAGTTCAGACCATTTTGTCCTGCATTGGCACAGAGATGGTCGGTTTTGGGGAAGTACAAGGCTTCTCCATACACTAACAGCCGACACCCCTAGTCCTAAACTCAGCCGTACCAAGAGACCAGCTGACTACTTGATCACGGGTTAATAGGTTATTGGTACTACTAACCTAGACCAAATTAGTAATTTATAATTTATAAACTTACACTAACCTAGCATAGGTATGGGAGAATTTAAACTCTCAAACAACTCACTTTCACATAATCGATTGAAAGCACAATTAAGAACATAGAATCAATTAGCTAAAAAGATTCTAATCTATATAAGCATCATCCATACACAATAGTCAAGAATCAATTTCACATAAATCACAATAAATCATTCAATTCATCAACATAGTTTTCTTCAAGTTCACTAGAACAAAATCTAAACTAACATGATAAAGATAAACATGAAAAACAAGGTAAAACTAGAAATAAAGCTAAATTAAACTACTATTCTAATAAACAATTCTAATCAATAAACAATTAAACAAAAAAAGAAATAAAGGAAATCAATAAAGATGAGAGAAAGTTAGGAAGACTCATTAAATATATAAGAAAAAAAAATCCACAATTAGCTTCTTCAACCTCTCAAAACTCCATGAAAAATCTAATCTTTCTCTCCTTAAAACTACTCCTAAACTAGAGAGAGAACTAATCTAACCCTAAGAGAGAGAAAATAAAATGAATTAAACTAATCTATTCTAGGTGAATCAAATGTTTCCAATGTATTAAACACCCAAGGGTATTTATATTACAAGCTAAAATAAAATAGAAATAAAACTAATCAAATTAATTAAATAATAAAACAAAAATAAAAAGGAAAGTAGATAGGAAAATAGAACAAAATAAATAAATAAGAAATCAAAAGTAAAAGAAAAAAAAAAGGAAAATAAAAAGATACAGTATAAGAAATTAAAAGGGGGACAACAAGAAAAATTCCCACGAAGATAAAATGAATCAGATCCCCCACCAAGTTCCCATTTTCGTTTTGGCTGCTTTGATTTCCTTCAATCACAACCGCACATCCACCATCATCATCAACATCACAACACATCGTCACAATCAAAATCATCGGAGCTGTTGATCTACAAGCCGCTAATTACTCACGAGAAAGTCACGTGATTTAACTGACACATAGGAGCGGCCGCGTAACCCAATCGGAGAGTCTCCGAGCTTCTACATTGAATTGGGGTAAATAAAATGAAAAAGCAGCGGTCTGCCACGGGTCATCTCCCTTGCCAACCATGGGCGTCATTTGGGTCACTATGCAACAAGGCATAATCATTGTTAGGGGGCTTGCCCTTGGGGCCCAAGTAAGCATTTTCCTCTAAAGAGCTTTATTTTGATTTGGTGGTTTATCTAGTGAACACCTAGGTGACTTAACACAATAATGGGTCATTTGGGGACCCAAACGAAGTCCAAATGGGCCCAAATTTAGTGGTTCATCATATTTTAGACCAAGAAAAATCATGGTGGTGTTGGTTTTTCGACACGAAGTCCCGAAAGATGAGTTTTGGCAGCAGGTAGTTCCGTAAAACGCGAGAAGCTTCTAGAAGTTTCCGGAGCTATCTACGAGGTTCTTTGGAAGACTATTCTAGAGTGGATGACTCTAGAATAATCTATGAAGGTGTGGTATATCTTGGATGTCTTCTAGGTTCTTATATGTATGTACACTTGTATGTAATGTTGTAGGGTAATCCATAGTATTCTAAGTAGGAAGCTTGTAGAAACCTCCATGTATGTAGTTCCTAAGGAGGTAGGTACTCTCTAGATTGTTGTAGTCTAGAAACCTCCATTTTAGGAGGTTAGGAATATTCTAGAAAAGTTTTTAAGTAGCATGGAGTACTATAAATAGGCTCGAAGGCCTCATTTGTACATTCATGTTGAGAGAAATACAAAAAGCATTCCAAAATTACTTGTGTTCTCTTAAACTCAATCCTTTCCTTCAAACACTTAGAGAGTGTGAGAAAAATTAAGGCACGAGGGTGCCAAGTGAGTGATAGGGCATACTAGCAAGGGTGATAGCTTGTGTGCTCAATTGTCTACGACACTTAGTCATAATTCCGGACTAAGGTACTAAGAGTGAGTTCTTAATTCAACCAATAGGACTTGTTAGCACCAAGGGGACGTGCTAGCAAACATATTTGATCAGCACAAAGGATTGTGCTACGTCGGCACAAGGAGTAGTGCCAAGGGAAAAGAGCCTGACTCGTCTCACGACGGGCTGTAAGCAGGTGGCGCACGATGCATGACTAGGGCTAAGTAGTCGTCACGTGATAGGTGGTATCAGAGCAAGGCTACGATTGTCGTGTGGGATCGATGTCTTAAATTCAAGGGGTTGCTGTTCGGAGCTGCGAATGGACGATAGGTAGGCAACAAAGGTACGTTGCTTCATTCTGATTGGATATAAGTATGGCTGGCAACAAAGAGGTTTCAGTGAGCCAAGTTATGCAAGGGGAAGAGGTACAACAGAAGAGGTCCAAGTAGAAGAGCACGAGGGACCCGTCAAGGAAACCATCAGTGCCCAGAACCTTGCCCTCCGATTTGGAACCCCGCCTCATAAGGGTAGAAAGTACTGTGGCAGACATGCATGATGGAATCACGTAACTCTCAGACTCTATGGAGGAACTCAAAGAAAAAAAGAACGCCGCTCACACTGCCACTCAAGACCTGAGGGACGAGACTCTTGGGCTCATCAATAGTGTGTTGACAACAATTCGCGACAAGGTCGCGAAACTTTGGAGGAGTTGCTTGGGAATCAAAGGGACATCCGAACCGAAGTGGAGTCGGTGTAGGAGGATGTCATTTCATGCAAAAAGGCAGCAGTGACCAGGAGTGTCACTACCCAAAAGGGGTCGAAGATGGAGGTCCAAAGCCACATAAGTACCATGGGAACCGGGATGCTCGAGAGATCGACAACTTCCTGTGGGGTGTCGAAAGGTATTTGGACGCAATGAAGTTTGATGACGATGCATCAAAAATCAATACTTCCATAATGTACTTGAACAAGGATTTTGTCCTTTGGTGGAGGCGTCGAGAGTTGGACATCAAGAAGGGAACTTGTTCCATCAACACATGGGACGAGTTCAAGAAATATTTCAAGTGTCATTTCTACTCGGAGAATTCTAAGAAGGTCTCCATGATAAAACTACGTGACTTGAAGTATTCTAGCACTATCAAGGAGTACATCAGGAAATTCACATCCATCATGCTTGAGATCGATGATTTATCGGAGTTGAACCAACTGATTTACTTCACCAGCAATCTGCAACGATAGGCTCATGAAGAGGTAGAACGAAGGAACGTGAAGACACTTACTAAGTCAATAGCAGTGGCGGAGTCCTTGATCGAGATAATGAAGGTATCGAGAAGGGACAAGAGCAAAAGGTCGAGGAAGACGACCAGGAGGATGAGGAGGCATCGCATCCAAAGGCTAAGTATGCGGATCATGGCAAGGACAAGGCGTAGTCCAAGTGGGAGTCCAAGGGGGACGACCGAGACAGAGGTAAGCCATCAAATCCTCTCAAGTGTTACCTTTGTATGGGTCCTCATTTGGCAAGGAATTGCCCAAAGCGGCATAAATTGAATGTTAGGGACAAGGCATCAAGGTGTTCCAAGAGGTGGGACAACAAGGCTCAAGTATGGAGTCAGTAAGAGAGATGGGGCAGCTCACGGAATCATCCAAGAATCGAGTTGTGCGCTAGAACAAATCGCGGGCACGTACTCCAACGGGCGATCTTGCCGAGGTCGGAAAGAATTTAGGTGAGGAAGAATGTCACGGGTCATCTCCCTTTCCAACCATGGGCGTTATTTGGGTCACTAGGCAACAGGGCATAATCGTGGCTAGGGGGCTTGCCCTTTGTACCCAGGTAAGCACTTCCCTCAAAAGAGTTTTCTTTTGATTTGGTGGTATTTTCCTAGTGAACACCCAAGTGATTATAACACAATAATGGGTCATTTGGGGACCAAAACAATGCCCAAATGGCCCTAAATTCGGGGGTCCTTCATATTTCTTGCTAAGGAAGACCATGGTGGTGTAGCTTCTCTGAGACGAGGTCCTAAAATACATGTTTTTGCAACAGGTAGTCCGGAAAATGCGGGAAGCTTCTAGAAGGTTCCGGAGTTAGCTACAAGGTTCTTTGGAAGACTATTCTAGAGTCGATGACTCTAGAAAAATCAAGGAAGGTAAGGTACATCTTCGAAGTCTTATAGGTTCTTCTATGTATGTACACATTTATGTAATGTTTCTATAATGTTCTGGGGTAATCCTTAGCATTCAAGGTAGGAAGCTAGTATAAACCTCCATGTATGTAGTTCCTAAGGAGGTGGGAACTCTCTATATTGTTGTAGTCTAGAACCCTGCATTTGAGGAGGTTAAGAATATTCTAGAAAAGCTTTTAAGTATGATGAAGCACTATAAATAGGCTCTAAGGCCTTATTTTTATATTCAAGTTTAGAGAAATACAAAAAGTATTCCAAAAGTACTTGTGTTCTCTTAAACTCAATCCTTTCCTTCAAACACTAAGAGAGTGTGAGGAAAACTAAGGCAAGAGGGTACCAAGTGAGTGATCGGGAATACTAGCAAGGTTGATAGCTTGTGTGCTCAATTGTCTACGACACAGAGCCTAAAATCCGGACTAAGGCACTAAGGGTGAGTGCTTAGTTCAACCTAGGGGACTTGTTAGAACCAAGGGGACGTGCTAGCAAACGTAATTTATCAGCACAAAGGATTATGCTACATGGGATCAAGGATTAGTGCCAAGGGAAAAAGCCTGACTCGTCTTACGACAGGATGTAAGCGGGTGGCGCAAGGTGTGTGACTGGGGCTAAGTAGTCAGCACGTGACATGTGGTAGTATTAGAGCAAGGCTACGATTGTCGTGTGCGATCCATGTAATAAATTCAAGGCATTGCTGCTCGGAGCTATGATGGGACGGTAGCTAGGAAACAAAGGTACGTCGCTTCATTCTTATTACATATAAGTATGGTTGACGTCAAAGAGGATCCGGCGAGCCAAATTGTGCAAGGAGAAGAGGAACCAAGAAGGATGTCCAAGAAGAAGAGCACAAGGGACCCATCAAGGGAACTATCGGTGCCTAGAACCTTGCCCTCCAAGTTGGAATACTGCCTCATAAGGGTAAAGTGTACTCTGGCGGAAATGCATGATGATATCACGCAACTCTCGGTCTCTGTGCAGGAACTTGAAGTAAAAATGAACGCTACACACACTTCCACTTAAGACGTGAGGAACGAGACTCTTGGGCTCGTCAATAGCGCGGTGAAAATAATTCGCGATAAAGTTGCAAAACATAAGGAGGAGTTGCTTGGGCAACTAAGGCACATCCGAACCAAGGTGGAGTCGGTGAAGGAGGATGTCATTTAAAGAAAGAAGGCAGCAGTGACCAAGAGTGTCACTATCCAAAAGGGGCCGAAGATAGAGGTCCCAAAGCCACTGAAGTACCATGGGAAGCAGGATGCTCGAGAAATCGACAACTTCCTGTGGGGCGTCGAAAGGTATTTCGACGCAATGAAGTTGGATGACGATTAATCAAAAATCAATACCTCCATAATGTACTTGGGCGAGGATGATGTCCTTTGGTGAAGGCATCGGGAGTTGGACTTCAAGAAGGGAACTTGTTCCATCAGCACATGGGACGAGTTCAAGAAAGATTTCAAGGGTTAGTTCTACCCGGATAATACTAATAAGGTCTCCATGAAGAAGCTATGTGACTTGAAGCGCACTAGCACCATCAAAGAGTACATCATGTAATTCACATCCATCATGCTTGAGATCGACGATCTATCGGAGGAGAACCAACTCATTTACTTCACCGGTGGTCTACAACGATGGGCTCATCAAGAAGTGGAACGAAAGAACGTGAAGACACTTGCTGAGGCAATAGCCGTGGTGGAATCCTTGATCGAGATACCGAAGGAATCGAGAAGGGACAAGGAAAAAAGGATGGAGGAAGGCGACTAAGAGGATGAGGAGGCATTGCATCCAAAGGCCAAATATGCAGATCATGGCAAGGACACGGCCAAGTCCAAGGGGGACAACCGAGATGGAGGTAAGCCCTCAAAGCCTCAGAAGTGTTACCTTTGTGAGGGTCCTCATTTAGCAAGAAATTGCCCGGTGCGGTAAAAATTAAACACTAGAGAAAAGGCATCAAGGTGTTCCAAGAGGTGGGACAACATGGCTTAAGTGTGGAGTAAATAGGAGAGACGGGGCAGCAGCGCACGGAATCGTCTAAGGGTCGAGTGGTGCGCTAGATCGAGTTGCGGGCACGTACTCCAACGGGAGATCTTGGCAAGGTCAGCAAGAATTTGGGTGGGGGAGAATGTCACGGGTCATCTCCCTTGACAACCATTAGCGTCATTTGGGTCACTAGGTAACAGGGCATAATCGTGGCTAGGGGGCTTGCCCTTGTTGCCCAAGTAAGCACTTCCCTCTTAAGAGCTTTATTTTGTTTTGGTGGTATTTTCCTAGTCAACATCCAAGTAACAATAACATAATAATGGGTCATATGAGGACCCAAACGAAGTCAAAATAGGAATAAATTTGGGGGTCCATCGTATTTTGGGCCAAGGAAGACAATGGTTGTTTTAATTTTTTAAGACGAGGTCCCAAAGTACATGTTTTGGCAGCAGGTAGTCTTGAAAACGCGTGAAACTTCTAGAAGGTTCTGGAGCTATCTACGGGGTTCTTTGGAAGACTATTCTAGAGTGGATGACTCTAGAATTGAAAGGAATTGTGTCCTTCGAACAAGTGTACTATTCCATTAGTGGGTTCAGAATTATTAGAAAGCTAATATATTCAGTAAGGTGAAGTAAGACTCGGGTTTTGGTCGGACCTTGCTAGAAGTCGCTAGTTGTTTTTGCGGGTGGATTTCCGTAGGAGGCTTGCGTATTTTTGGAGTTTAAGATTTCAAGTAAGAGTCCGACTTTGAGGGTGAAGCATACTTCAAAGGTAAATTTCGATTTTATTCTTTTATGTTTATTTGTTATGTTTTATGGTTTTATTAATTGCGAGTGGTTCTTTGGGTCGGGATTGCTTCCGCGGTGAGTCGGACTCACCAAACCCCAACAGCGGTATCAGAGCCTCGCTCGTTTATTTTTAAAATCATAATATTTTTCAAGGTGTTTTTATGGCTTAATTTTTCTTGTTTTAAGTTGCTGATTATATTAGTAGCTTGTTTTATTTATTTTAACCTCGTATTAGTGTTGTCTTCAGCTGCCGAACACAGATTTTGACCAAAAAATAGTGAATTTTAGGTGGAAAGGCGTTCTGAAAATGGTTTTACCCTTTAAGGACTCGGTTTTTAGCCAAATAACGACCAAAAATGCACTTTTCGAGGGATTTTTCGTTTTGACGTTAAATTTTAAGTCTTATTTACCTTGAAAATTAATTGCATATTTATGGTGGTTATGTAATTGGTTCAATACATATTTTATATGCAATTTTAAACCTCTTTAGGCATGATTACTTGGTGGTAATTTGTGTTTGAAAGCTTGGTTTATTTTTAACGTAATTGCAAACTAATTGCATTAAGTATTAATTTGTTGTTCTTTGAGGCTTCCAAGTACTAAAGATTCAATCTTTAATTACGTTAAGTGATTAAAACTTTAAGTTACTAAATTCCATGAATTTTTGTTGAACTTTGTTGATTTAATCATTTTTTAGTTGATTGGAATCATAAAGTTTGAAACTTGTAATAGAAATTTGTTTATCTTCATATTGGAAGACATAATTTTTTCAAGGATTCACAAGTATTAAAGTTGACATCTTTATTGAACTTATGTTCGTTTTTCCAACTCTCTTTTATTTTGTCAAAAACTCAAGATTAATTTATATTAATTATAATGATAGTGAGTAATTGCCCTCTTATTTTTGTTCCACCAAGTTAAACCAATTTAATTAAAGAATGGTTCTTGGAAATTATTTTGGTTAAATGCACATGAATGAATTAATTAAGTTGGACTTGTTTTATTTTCATTTATTTTTCTCAAAATATTGATTCTAAAATTAATTTAGAATTTATTAGAAATGTCACAAAATATCGAGAATTAATCCCAAGGCACAAGCACGCAAACCAAGGCACAATAGCCATGAGCGTCCCTCAGCCAGCTGGGATGCTCGCTTGGTGCGTGTGGTGCTAGGTGTGTGCAAGGAGATATGTGTTGACTTGGTGCGTGAAGGGCGTGTGAGAAGATGCTAGGCATAGCAGCAGTGCTAGGCAACTGCAGCTAGACGCGCATCGAGTGCGCGCTGCCAGGCAGTGCCCAGCAGCATCTCGGCACGCAAGGTCAAGGCTGTTGGGCAAGCGCCCAACACTTGCATGCGTATGAGTGCTAAAGGGTGCTAGCCTTGGTTAGTGGATGCATTTTTCTCTCTGTTTTAATTTTGCTTTTTGGTCATTTTGTTTATTTTAATTAATTTTATTTATTTTAATTATAATTTTGGAGGCTAGGCCTCGGTTTTTGAGAGGCATTGGCAAAAATTTATTTTGACAAATTTTGGATTTTACCATATTAATAAATTGGATTAATTAAGTTGGATGCGGAATTTAGTGGGAGGTTAAAATATCATATGGGCTGATTTACATAATCGGTTAAAACAACTTTAACTAGTTTTAATTAGGCATTTTAATTGGATTAACCACCTAGATTAGTTACTAGTTCTCGCGTGTTTATGCATTATTACTTGTTTCTCGTTGTAAAATGCATGGTCCATTCACAGATAGTGAATGGATGAATGGAATGTATATTCTCACATAGGTTTTATGAAATGGAAACTAGTGGGGCCCGATTAGGATAGAAAATACGGACTGTGATCTGTGATGTATTTTTATAAATCTAAATACAGTCTGCGAACCGTTGAGTATTTTTTGTACCTTAATATTTAAATTATTCCTAATCGTAGATACTAGTAGTTGCATTTATTTTTGGTGAAGTCTTGGAAGATGAAGTCATGAAGTTGCAAATGAAGACCTTTTGAAATTTTGAAGATCTCAAGGGGTCATGCTAGTTGCCAAATGCATCTCTATTTATGTTTTTCGATATATATATATATATATATATATATATATATATATATATATATATATATTTATGTATATGAATTATATGTTAGATGCATGTTTAGGATTTCAAATAATGTTGTGATGATTAATTAAGTTCACTTAAATCTACGAACATAGAAACCCTAGGTCCCTAAATATTGAGTAAAACTTTCCATTCCAAAACAACACTTACCAACCGAACGAGGGTAGTGGTGGGCTACGCCAAAGTGAGGCATCACTACCTATCCAAGGAACGTAAGACATACCGGGTATGCAAGTTGGTTTTGGTTGTACTCAACGATATGAGTGATGGAGTCCTTACATGTCGTGACAAAGTTAATAAATTGTTGAGAGAGCATTAGATGTGACGATTCATTCAACCAAGAGTGGCCTGGAGCCATTTGCAATGTGTTGCTTACCTTAGGAGATTGAGTATTAAGACAATCTAAATCATGCTTAACCACTTTTTGTTTCTTTGGATCTTGGAATCGACTTATTCTCGCCAAATGGGGGAAATTTTAATGCGTAGATAAGACATTAAATAAGATTGAAAATTTGCATGAATACCTTTAAATTTTCAATCTTATTATGTTATTTACTTGATAAATGGTTATACTTTGCACTTATATTTGAAGAATTCTAAATAAAACTGTATTGCTTTCCATGATTGGTAAAGGAAATCTTTGCGAATGGTTCTCAAAGAAAAGTAAAGAATTTCTAAAATACAATTCTCATAAATGACTTTTATAACAAAGTCCAAAAGGACGGTTGGACATCATGTATTCAAAATACTAGGTAGTTTTGATAAAACATGAAGTATTGAGTTGCAAACTCAAATTGTTAATATTGAAAACCAACATATCTTTACTCTTAATACACAAATGAGTAAGACTCCTTAATGTAGTAATTCAAGCGTAAATCAAAGAAAAGATGAAACTTTGTTTTACGGCACATTAGATGCTTAATTATGCATAACAAAGTATAAATGTCAAAAATTCTTAAAGAAATGGTTCTTAAAAGATTATGAGATAAAGTATGATAATAAATATATGAAACGAGGAACGAAGAAAAGGAATAAGATTCCATTTCAACCCATGAGTTCATGTTATTGTAGTTAACTTAGCAATTCGTTATCTTCATAAGTATCGGATACTGCTTGAGTGTTCCACTTTGAAAGTGACCTCAAACTATTGAAGATAAGCTAAGTTATCGACTTACAAGCTAAGAATGAAGCAAGTGGTGTTACATCAGTGGTAAGGCCGTATGCTTTGTTTAAAGACCTTTAAGCTAGGGCTGGAACAAATAAACGGTTATTGTGTTCCATAATTAGCAATTGATCCGTTTACACACGGAAAGACTCACATTCAAAGCAATGAGCAATAGTTGCAAATTTATTTGAATGGCATGGTTATCTAAACCATGAATCAAGAATGCTTGATTATAGACAAACATTTTCTTCACATGATAAACTGGCAAAAGCTCAAGTCATGGGCATGATTTGCGTTCCAAAAATCTTTAGCAATGTCACATCGAGAAGAACGTACTGAAAGCTCTATTAGATAGGCTCTTGATAGTTGATCGATTCGGAATCGTTCTAAGAAAAGCAAGTCTTACTTGTTGAAACCGAAAAAGTAAAGAGCTATTGTTCTTGGTATAGACAATTGACTCCAAAAGCTAAAGAGGATTCATTTACTTCAACGTCTCACAAAGAATTTGAAAGAATATGGCTATATTCATCAAATGTGAACAAAATTGACCTTGAATAGTTCAAGAGTTAAGTGAAGTACAGAATCGACTTGGCAAGATATCAAAACGTCTAGATTATAGCAAGAGATGTTTGCTTGAGCCAAGCGTGACCATCACAAAGTTATGAAATAGAAATTTTCATAAATAACTCCACAAAGAACATTGTGTGACTTCACAAAGACTTCGATACCATTTTAAAATGACTCGAACAATAATGGATCACATCCCTTCCTATAAAGTTCTTATGCACGAAGGACTAATGTTACACTAAACAAAATGTCAGAGCTAAGAAAAGGACGCCACATTCAGTTATGAATAGAATTATATCTAAATGTCTTTTCAAGTATTTGTCTAAAACTCTTAGCCACAGTGGAAGTTCATTGGCTCAGTGGGAGCTAGTGACTCAATGGGAGCTCACCAGCTTTGCAAGAGCTAGGTGGTTGAGTAGGAACTTAATAGCTCATTAAAGGCTAAGGTAGCTCAAGTGGGAGCTAACTGTTTGTTTTACAACAAAATTTTACCCAAAGACAATATACATGTCTCTTTGTAAGCATACAAATGAGACCACGAACATTACCTCCACAACCTAATAGAGAACATAGTGTTTGTTGCTCTAAGTGGTGTCTTTCTAGAAAGTAACACGTTTCCAAAATTACAAGTGGTAGGAAAATGAACTCGATGACCATCGAGCTTAGCAACAAACTAGGACTGAGAATCTCAGAAGACCTTAAAAGGACTTCGTGAGAATGCTTGATCAAGAATACTCAAAAGGACTTTACAAGTGCCTTAAAAGAGAATTCATTACTAAAAAAACATCAGAAATGTCGGATTAAGATCAACAGAATAAAAGGGCTTTGGAAGCGCCTTAAAACTCAGTGGTTGATGCAATTTCCTTGTTATAGGTATAGAATTCACCAAAGGCTTGGATTGAATCCTATAAATTTTTATTAAGTTATAAATAAACCTAAGACTTAAAAGCTTACTATTTTCTATTAGATAGTAAAGGAATGATGTCTTGTAAGATAGCTACAACAAATCCAAATTCCGAATACTGGTTAGAGGCCATGAAAATCTGAAATAGACCTCATGTTTGAAAATCATGTTTGAAACTTGATTAATTTGCGTAAAGGGTGAAAGACCCATCAATTGCAAATAAGTTTTCAAGGAGAAAACTAACAAATGTGGAAACGTATATGCATACATAGTTTAATTGGATGAAAAGGATACAATTAAATTCACGGAGTTGATTTTAATAAAAACCTATTCACCAATCGAAATGCAAAAGTCTTTTCGGGATTGTTTTAGCAAAATTGCTCATATGAAACATGGAAAAATAGATAACAAAACCACCTTCCTAAAATAGGATTTTGGAAGTGACTACGAAAATAGTCTAAGGGTTTTGAAAATCTAAATAAATGCTAGATTTAAAAGCAAGCTTAAGGAATCCGTCATGGGATTAATGGAAGCATTGCATATAGGAATTGGAACATGTTTTCTCATAAAGTTAATAAGAGGATTGACTTATGGAGAAACATAGAAATTCTCATGAATAAGAAGTTTAGTGGGAGCAAAAGTAAATTATATAAAGGTCCAATAAGAAGCCTACGAACTCTATTGTGAAATAACTATCAAATGTTAAATGCTTAGATTTGAAAGTATTTTTGACAATGGACCAAAAAAAAGACGATACTTAGAACGTATTGGGTATTAAGTTCTATTGTATAGACTTGATAAAATGTTTGAACGTGTTAAGGAGTTTACCATGCTAAACATGAATTGATGGACTTTGAAAGACTTTCGACCCGTATGTATAAAATTAAGTAAATGTTTGAACTAAGTATAAGCTAGGCTAAATACTAAGTCAAACATGAAAGACTCTAATAGAGACTTTCAACCATATCACACAGCAAACAATTTAGCAAAGACTCAGTGAAACTTAATGAGCTAAAATGACAAATTGATGGAATAAGATTGAGAATTACTCTGCAATTTAATCCATCACGTATGTTGTGATATGGAATCGTCGCAAGACTTAGTTGCTTAGAGCATGTGAAGAATATATGAAGCACCAATCAACCTGAATCTATGTATTAGATCGTTAGATTATGGCCAAGAACATCCAAAGTACTTGGATAAGTAACAAGATGAGCTCTTGACTTGTGGAAACAAATACAGTTTGAGAATTGATGTTGCAAGCACAAGCCTTAATAAGGATTAGATCCTTGACAAGGAAGTCGTTTATAAGCACGAGCTTAAAATGAGTCGTGGCTTGAGAATGGTAAGACGGACGTGGATCCATGTGTAATGTGCAGGAATTTAAGAAATATTTCCATGGTCACAAGTGATTAGGGTATCCCAAAACATTGTGAGCAGTTTGGAATGAAACCCAAGAAAAGCATCATCAGGAAGTCTACTAAAATATATGTTGAGAATATTATTGCCTTAATTGCGATAAAAAAGAAGATGTTCTATGGAAAGTTCGTTGCTAAACGTTAATGATTGTAGGTTGTCAAGTTTAAGGTCTCAAACATAAAAATGAGTCGGAGCCATCACTTCGACAATAAATCATAAATCACATATAATCCATGATACTCTCAAATTTTATCATCTTATTATGAAAGTGATCAGTAATGAAGATGCTAAGATTAGCAAAGTAGTTATAACTAAACCTATGCAATAAGTGAACGATAACATTCACAATTGCAAGAAAGAAATCAAGCATATTATATATGGGTGTGTTTTCTATAGATGCTTTATAAAGACCGATACTATGAAAACATTAGGAAAAACCATTTATCATAAGATGAACCATTTAGGTTTTGGAGTAATTTAAAATTTCATGCAATTTTTATCACTCCGTTTGCTATTCAATTGTGGTTTAGAGTTAAATAATGAGTCAATTCGATTCTTTGAATATTAAAAATAGGGGTATCAAGACCATTCTTGGTAAGGAAAAACCTATTAAGAGAACGTTAAATATTATAATCCAAAATTATCCCTAATCGAGGTCATTTAAACGATAGACGATTAATGACCAATTGAGATTAGTGTGTAGTCTGATATATAACACTGTTTCTTGTGCTAATAAATCATTTGCACAGGTATTGGTGTAGAACCATACTGGATCAACCAATGAGAATAATTTAAGAGATTAAAAATCGTCATAAATATACTTCTCATTATGATTATTGGAACCTATTTCCTCGACCATGAGTATTGTGTGTTCTCTTGTTTGTGTACTAGTCCGCTTTGTTGTTGTCAAATGTTTGCCGTAATAGGGAATTATAACGGAAACACTCGGGCGACTAGTTCCTCTCAGTAAGATGAGCTACATTACAAGACTGGGAATGTCCCCCTACTAAAATAGGGAAGATGTATTTGTTGTATACAAGGCGTCTCGTAGAGCTAGACTGTGAAAATGTATGGCCGTGCTCGAATGGAATTTAGAAATTATCCGTTTATTGACAGTCGGACTAAGAATCGAGAAACACTTCTGGACGTAATAAGGATGACAAAATAATCTTACCTTATAGTTCATGAATGCGCACTTTTCTGGAAGGATAAGTTGGAGATTGGAAGGAATGGTGTCCTTCGAACAAGTGTAATATTCCGTTATTGGGTTAAGAATTATTAGAAAGCTAATATATTCAGTAAGGTCAAGTGATCGGAATGCCAAGGTGGAGGCCGCTTCCGATTAGTACTATTAATGCATAATTATTATCATATCTTAATCTTTACTGAAACCTTCGGGTCACACCCTTAGAAGTAAACGAACCGACTCGACGAATGAATTCAGAAGAAATTAATTCATCGCTCGAGTATTAAATATTTAGACGTCGAAAATTCGAGCTTGGAGCGTCAAAACCGAGTGTCGAAGAATCTCAAATTTCCAGCCAAAATTTAGGATTTGGCGAGACGAAAAAATGCTTCAAGTAACAAGAAAAATCCTAGCCATGTGAAAGGCTAGGAAAGAACGCCCAATAGGAGCGTGCCACGTGGCAGCAAAGTTGGAAGCCGCCAAGTGGAAGCGTGCCACGAGGCAGCGCGCCATGGTGGTAGCGCATAACTATGGCGACACATGTGGCAAGGGCCTTGGACCCGGGGCGATGGGTCATGGACACTCTTAACCTCTTAAACTCTTAAACTTATATAATAATCGGGTTTTGTTCGGACCTCGCTAACCTCGAGGTAACGGACCTAAAAGTCGCTAGTAGTTTTTGCGGGTGGATTTCGGTAGGAGGCTTACGCTTTTTTGGAGCTTAAGCTTTCAAATAAGAGCCCGACTTTGAGGGCGAAGCACGCTTCAAAGGTAATTTCCGATTTTAAGCTTTTATGTTTATTTGTTATGTTTTATGGTTTTATTAATTGCAAGTGGTTCTTTGGGTTAGGGTTGTTTCCGTGGTGAGTCAGACTCACTAAACCCCTTAAAGAATAATCAGGGAAGGCCAGGTACATCTTAGAAGTTTAGGTTATTCTATGTATGTACACTAGTATGTAAAGTTTCTAGAATGTTCTAGGGTAATCCTTAGCATTCTAGGTAGGAAGCTTGTAGAAACTTTCATGTATGTAGTTCCTAAGGAGGTGGGAACTCTCTAGATATTTGTAGTCTAGAACCCTCCAATTTGGAGGTTAGGATTATTCTAGAAAAGCTTGTAAGTAGGATGGAGCACTATAAATAGTCTCCAAGGCCTCATTTGTACATTCAAGTTGAGAGAAATACAAAATCCATTCCAAAAGTACCTGTGTTCTCTTAAGCTCAATCCTTTCCTTCAAACACTTAGAGAGTGTGAGAAAAACTAAAGCACGAGGGTGCCAAGTGAGTGATCGGGCATACTAGCGAGGGTGATAGCTTGTTTGATCAATTGTCTACAACACTTAGTCGTAAATTCGGACTAAGGCACTAAGGGTGAGTTCTAGCTTAACAAAGGGGACTTGTTAGCACCAAGGGGACGTGCTAGGAAACATATTTGATCAGCACAAGGGATTGTGCTACGTGGGCACAAGGAGTAGTGAAAAGGGAACAAGCCTAACTCGTCTTACGACAGGCTGTAAGCGCGTGGCGCACGGTAGGTGACTAGGGCTAATTAGTCGGCACGTGACAGGTGGTATAAGAGCAAGGTATTATTTTCGTGTGGGATCAATGTCGTAAGTTAAAGGCGTTGTTGTTCGGAGCTACGAAGGGACGGTAGTTAGGCAACAAAGTTACGTCGCTTCATTCTTATTGCATAAAAGTATGGCTAGTGACAAAGAGGTTCCGGTGAGCAAAGTTGTGCAAGGGGAAGAGAAACCAACGAGGAGGTCCAAGAAGACGAGCACGAGGGACCCGTCAAGGGAACCATCGGTGCCCAGAACCTTTCCCTTTGAATTGGAACTGTTGTGCCTCAGTCGTATGCAACCAAAAATATCACAACTAAGCTAACTGCAAATAAACGTAGTTAGGGGAGTCGAGTTCGAATCCACAGGGAAAAAGGGACTAATAACTGCAAACCTAAGTGGAATACTCTAGGAACGTAGTATTCTAAGTAACAAGGGGGTTTTGACAAGCAATGGTGACAATTAAACTAAATCAGAACAATGAACGTAAATAGTATGCAATCAATGAGAATAACGGTCTTGGTTATGCGAAATCCACAATTGAACATACAAATTGATCATAGAAGCCTCTTCAATCAAACACTATTGAACACCTTGTTGTAGAATTCTAAATTCTAAATTCTCATAAGCTAGTTAGAAATAGCAAAGCGCTCCTTTCTAACCCTTTCTAATATATAATTTAAGACAAGCGCTCTAAATCATCCACAAGAAGAACATAAACGGAGAAATCAACAAGGATTGAATAAATTAACACAAGCGGTCTAATTTCTTCAATAATATTATTCCCTCTTTAAGTTATCAATCAAAAGCATGCATTCATAACCCAAAGTTGCTACTTTGAAAAAATTAATTAGATGCAAGCGAATCTAACAATTCTAACCTAGCAATTGATTAAAGCAAATCATGAAATAATTCAAAGGAATAATAAACATTCAATAGATAATAAAGAGAAGAGAAATCTCACAATTCGTAGCCAAAAGCTTCAATCTTTAACCAAGAATCCGGAAGATTAAGCTTCCATGGATTCTAATTCAAAAACAAAGATTTGTGAAATTTGCCAAGAACCCTAGAAAACTTTTACTTCTCTCTAACTTAATTCTCACTAAATTGATTTTTTTTAACTCTTCATAAAAATAGACTATATATATGTTTCCATACTTAAATAACATAAAACAATAATAAAAATAATAACTAAATACAAAACACGAGCCAAGACAAAGCAAACTGCTGAAAAATAACCAAAACAGGCCCCGAAATCTGGAAGACCCGCTGCCAGCTGCTCGGGACCCGCTGGCAGCGGCTAAAGCAGCAAAACACTTCGTCCTCTCTGGCTGACCCGCTGCCAGCGGCTCTGGCCAGCTGCCAGCGGCCCTGGCAGCGGTTCTGCTGTCTTCTGCTGTCTTCTTTGCTCTTTCTTCTAGCTTTGCTTCACCTTTACTCAAGCTTTCTCCCTTGCTCTTCCAAGCTCCATCACGCTTCTCAAATCACGAGCTAAGGTCCATACTCTATAATCCTCCTCCTTAGTTCCCGAACTCACTCACTAACACCTATAAATCCCGGCTTTTGCACACAAGTGAGATCACCGCCCGAAACTCACAAAAGCTATTAAAAACTCATGCACAACATCAAAACACACCCTAAAACTCTTCTCTCAACCCTTGATAAGACGGCTTATCGAATTCCCCCATACTTGAACCTTTACTCGCCCTCGAGTAAACTTAGAGAATAGAACATATCTCCCCATTAAGGTTCAAAACAAAAGATGGCGGAACCGAACAAGCTCTACGCATTCAAACTCAAGAAGACATCCTAGCAACCACCAACTAACCGCCTTCTCACTTCACAAACTCCCTTTTTCATTTTTTTTACATTCAACTCATCCCCCAAAACCAACCTAGAACAACAAGCACATAGCCAAGAGCATAGATATTCTCAACTATCCTACCACACGAAACTTTTGATAAAATTGGGCAAACAAGACTCAACTAAACCAAAAGTCCACAAAAAAAACACTTCCACACTCAAAAGTCAAGAAAAATAACTCTAGCTTTCTAAGCATGATCAACACTTCTCCCGAACTTCAACTATCTCCCGAAAACATAAAGATGAGACCTACCCGACACCTCCATATTTCTCCTCCCCTTATGACACCGACTCCGGCAAATAGATGCGCAAATTCACGAATTTTTCTCTCTCTTATCTCATTTTGCCTAGGAGCCCTTTCGGGTTTTCATCCTAGCCTCTCATCTTTTTCCAAATCTCACTTTCTCACCCACTCATTAGCCACTTTTTTGCTTAGGTCGCCCTTTCGGGTTTTCAACCTAACCGGGCCCCCATTTTTGCCTAAGCCGCCTTTTCAGGTTTTCGGCTTAGCGGGTTTCTTTTTCTTTTTCTATCTTTTTTTTTCAATTTTTTTTCTTTTTTCTTTTTATTTTTGCATTTTTTTTTTCATTGAACCACAATTAAGATAGTTATACAAAACATGAAATCAAGATAACTATACAAAATTTCAAAAATATGCAATGAAAAGCTTCCCCCCCTACTTAAATGAGGCATTGTCCTCGATGCAAGAACAACTACAATGAAACCAAAAGTAAGGGAAAAGGAAGAAAATCGTTACCATCTCAATGAGAGGGACCTCCAGAGCCAGAAGAGCCGGCATCACCCCGAGAAGCACGCCTCTCGGAACGACGCAAAGCACGGGATGCCAGGTGATCCATGAACGCCTCAGTTGGGGGCTCATACTGTGGATATTGAGCGGTATAAAACCGACTCATGCTTCTCTGATATGCAAGCAACTCTTGCATCCCATCGCACACCTCCTCTAGTCTATCATCTACATCAGCCCTCCAGTGAGGCCAATCATCGTGCTGCACTCCAGCAGCATCCTCACCCCCTTCCTCATCAACAAACTCTCCGCCCATATGAACATCGGTATTCTCCTGTCCCATGTTCTCAATTATTACTTCGGCATCTCCCAAATAGGGGGCAACATCCGGGTCGGGCGCAAGGAAAAAGTCTGCGGCAGCAGGGCCAAAAGGTAATGCTCGTCCCCCGGGACGAGGAATTCTCAAATAGTTCAAACCCTGTGGTTCGTATCGCCAGAAATAACTACCGGCGATGAGGGAACGCGATAATAGACCGATCTTGACCAGAGTCATGATGTTATACGTTAAGTATGCCGAATCTACTGGCACAAGATCCTCAGGGGGTGGAACATTCAAATAACAAGAAAGCAAAGAGACCATGCCACCCATGCTAATGTGGCCACTGGAGTTTGACCGCACCTTTACACAACTGTCAACAAAAATCTCGACCCAATTGGGAGTACCGACACCCTCCGGGGTCATCGCCCACAAATAAGACAATGTAATTTTGGGAACCTTAGTGGCTTCCCCTTGACATAGAATAGTGGACGAAATAAACCTATGCACGAGTCTAAGGCATGGGTGAGTGATCTTGAAGCTATGATCACCATGAGGGTCAACTTCACAACCAGTTATAGCCCTCCTAAATGTTCGGGACGAGTACGTGCTATAATCACCCCAATGGTTCACCAATGGGGGTGCATCCCAACCAAATGCCACTCGCATATCATCATAAGACACAACATAATTCCTATTATTCAAATTAAAGGATATTTGATCACGTCCTTTAGTAAGAGCTGAAAGGAAATCATAGGTATACCTGACATAGGTGGGGGCGCATTTGGTCATGAAATTCTCCAGACCCACTTTCCGTAGCAAGAGCCGCACTACTTCCTCCATGTCTAGCTCTTGCAAAGCTTCTAAGTCAAAAAACTTGGTGCATTGCACCGTTCGTCGTGGTTGTTGAAGCTTAGTCCATATCCCCTTCTCCTTGGAATTCAACCGCATACCCATGAATCCATCCCCTCGAGGCAATGGAGGTGCCTCACCTTGACTAGAAGAAACACCTTGCTTCTTGCCCCTTGGGGGTCTTGATGGAGATGATGCCTTAGACCTCTTGTTATCCCCACCCATGACTCTAATTGTATGCTTGTACCTTTACCTTCACTTTCAATTACGAGAAATTCAACTTGCACAACTGCACAACCAACTCAATGTCAAACTTGAAATCAAGAGAAAATGGAAAATCTAGGTTGTAATTGTGATGGGAATTGAGGAGTGGATGAAAGGCAAGGACTTGGGAAAGGGAGATTGGTAGGGGATCGGTGCAATTGGAGTAAGGGGATGAAAGAATAGAGAGAAGGAGGAGAAAAGGAGTAAGGGTTTGTGGGAATTGGGGTTTATGAAAGGAGTAATGAAGGTAGGAGTGGGAAAGGGGGAAATAAGGGGTAAAATATCGGTTTTTTGGTTTTTGGGGTTTTCTGGGCTGGAAGACCCGCTGCCAGCGGGTACGGGGCAGCTGGCAGTGGCTGATACTGATTCCTTTTTTTTTTTTTTTTTTTTTTTTTTTTTTAGGGGGGGGGGCCGCTGGCAGCGGCTCTGCAGCAGCTACCAGCGGCTGGGACAGAGCCTGGGGTTTTTGGGCTGCCTGAAGACCCGCTGGTAGCGGCTTCAGCAGGGAATGTCCCCTTTGGAAGCAAGAAGTATATAAGTAAAACCGTGAGAAATAGGGAATGGTCCCATGAAATCTATACCCCAAACATCAAATATTTCACAATATAGTAAAGAGGATTGGGGCATTTCACTTTTCTGGGAAATGTTACCTACTCTCTGGCAATTATCACAAGATTTACAAAATCCATAGGAATCTCGAAACAAACTTGGCCAGTAAAAACCACAGTCGAGAACCTTCCTTGTTGTGCGTTTGGCTCCAAAGTGTCCGCCACAAGCATGAGAATGACAGAAGGTGAGAATAGGGATCACCTCATTTTCGGGAATGCATCTGCAAATGATTTGATCGGAGCAGAACTTCCACAAGTATGGATCATCCCATGCATAGTACTTTGCATCATTTCGAAGCTTGTCCTTTTGAGACTTTGTGAAACCTGGAGGAAACTGTTGAGAAACCAGAAATTCACAATGTTAGCAAACCAAGGCCGCAAATCCTTAAGAGCAAATAAAGATTCATCCGGAAATTCTCCTAGGAATTGGTATGGAAATGATGGTTGATCAACAATATGGGACAAACGACTCAAATGATCAGCAACTAGATTTTCCGCGCCTATCTTGTCCTTGATTTCCAACTCAAACTCACATAAGAGCAGAATCCATCTTATTAGTCTTGGTTTGGCTTCTTTCTTCGTCATCAAGTGGCGAAGAGCTGCATGATCAGTGAAAACAATTACTTTAGTACCAAGCAAATAAGATCGAAACTTTTCTAGAGCAAATACTACAACTAACAACTCTTTTTCTGTGGTAGTGTAGTTTCGTTGGGCTGAATTGAGGGTCATTGAGGCATAATAGATCACATGAGATGCCCTCCCTACTTTCTGGCCTAACACAGCTCCAACTGCATAATCACTCGCATCACACATTATCTCAAATGGTAGAGACCAATCTGGGGCTTGAATGATAGGGGCAGAAATGAGCTTAGCCTTCAATTCGTCGAAAGCCTTCTTGCAATCATCATCAAAGTGGAATTTCACATCTTTCTGCAGCAATTTGCACATAGCATTCGCAAGCTTTGAGAATCCCTCAATGAACCTACGATAGAAACCTGCATGGCCAAGAAAAGAACGCACTTCACGCACATTAGTAGGATAAGGAAGAGACTGAATAGTATCAATCTTAGCCTTATCAACCTCAATACCTCTAGAAGAGACTACATGACCTAACACAATGCCCTGTTGGACCATAAAATGACATATCTCAGAATTTAGGACGAGGTTAGAGTCAATACATCTTTTAAGGACCATAGATAAGTGATGCAAGCATTTATCAAAAGAATCACCATAAACAGTGAAATCATCCATAAATGCTTCCATGAAATGCTCAACGAACTCAGAAAAGATGCTCATCATGCATCGCTGAAAGGTTGCAGGTGCCTTACATAGTCCAAAAGGCATACGTCGATACGCAAATGTGCCAAAAGGACATGTAAACGTTGTCTTCTCTTGATCTTCAGGTGCAATGGGCACTTGAAAGTACCCAGAATACCCATCAAGGAAACAGTAATAAGATTTCCCTGCAAGTCTTTCGATCATTTGGTCAATAAAAGGTAAAGGGAAATGGTCTTTCCTAGTTACTGTATTCAACCTACGATAATCAATGCAAACTCGCCAACCATTTTGAACTCTAGTAGGAACCATTTCACCCTGTTGATTTTCTACCACAGTCACACCACTTTTCTTAGGAACCACCTGCGTAGGACTGACCCATTTACTATCAGATATAGGAAATATCATTCCTACTTGCAATAATTTTATGATCTCCTTCTTTACCACTTCCATCATGGGAGGATTCAGGCGACGCTGAGGTTGCCTCACAGGTTTGGCATCATGTTCTAGCAGAATACGATGCATGCAAGTGGATGGACTTATTCCCTTAATGTCTGCAATGGTCCATCCAATAGCTAACTTGTGCTCTTTCAGCACTGTCACCAACTTGTCCTCTTGCTCCTTGGTCAATTGGCTTGAAATTATAACAGGTAAAGTATCGTTCTGACCAAGGAACACATATTTCAAATGATCAGGAAGTGGTTTTAGCTCCACCTGGGGTGCCTGCAAAACAGAAGGTAAGAGTTTATCAGTAGGCACTGTCAATGGGGTAGGTGTCGAACCTGGTGGTCTAAGTGGGAGCTTGGAATGGCTATTCAACTCTGCTACCATCATCTGCACACTATTAGGCAAAGGGATATCCAAACAATCAGCAGATAAATCATTAGAAATGGAAGTGAGGAGCGCATCCTCGCCCTCAACATCAAAGACATCCTGCACTATAGGATCAATGATATCAATGGAACACAAAGAATGAGTGTCAACAGGATATTTCATGGAATTATAGATGTTATACACAATTTCTTGCCCATCAAACTCCATAGTTAAAGAACCAGTAAAAACATCAATTTTAGTCCTAGCAGTTTTCAAGAAGGGTCTTCCTAACAAGATGGGAACTGCTTGTCTATCATGTTCCATATCAAGCACATAAAAATCAGCAGGAAAAATTAGTTCATCAACTTTCACAAGCACATCTTCCACCACTCCCTTAGGGTAAACATTTGACCTATCAACTAATTGAATCACTACCCCGATTTCATGTAAAGGTCCAAGTTCCAAAGATTTGAACAGGGAATATGGAATAACATTAATTGATGCACCCAAATCCAACATAGCTCTATGAAAAGTGGTGTCCCCTATTGTATCTGGAACAGTAAACATACCAGGATCACTGCATTTTTCAGGAAGTTTCTTTTGGAAAACTGCAGAAACATGAGCACTCACTTTCACTTTTTCCTTCCCTCCTAACCTGTGCTTCCTCTTTATAGTACACAGTTCTTTCAAAAATTTAGCAAATCGAGGAACACTTTTTATTAAATTCAAAAGGGGAATGTTTACCTCACACTTGCTGAATGTTTCATAGATGTCTTTGTCTTTCTCATACCTCTTTGTTTCTTTCAAAGCTTCAGGAAAAGGTGGTGTGGGTTCATAAGATGGAAAAGTGGGAGGATCTGCTACAGCTTCATGTTCCACTTCCTTCTCTTCAGCTCCAATCAACTCTTCAGCCCTCTTGGTTGCAATTTCAGTCTCTTTCAGCTCCTTGCCACTACTCAATGTAATAGCGTTGGCTTGTTGCTTAGGATTCAACTCCGTTTGAGATGGAAGTTTTCCTGAATCTTTAGCTTCAAGTCTGCTCACTGCACTTGAAATTTGGCTCACTTGACTTTCCAAATTCTGAATACTGGATTTGGTTTCTTACTGGAATTGCACCATGTTTTGCTGCATAGTAGAAACATTAGAAGTTAGTGATCTAATCATTTCTTCAGTTGACATATTACTCGAATTTGAGCTTTGGCCTTGAGGTTTGGCTAATGGTGCCCTATATTGCTTATATTGCTGCTGGCCTTGAGCATTTTGCTGTTGTTGTTGGTTCCCCTAGGAATTCCCATATCTCAAATTTGGATGATCCCTCCATCCTGGATTGTATGTATTTGAATATGGATCATATCTTCTCTGAGGACCTTGCCCTTGGAAACCCAATGCATTGGCCTGCTCATTCTGCTCCTCTTGTAATTGAGGACATGCATCAGTGGGATGTCCCATGGAGGTGCATAAACCACAAGCATTCAGTTGCTGTGGATTCCTTGAGTTCACCATGAACTCACGCATCATAGAAGTCAAATCAGCTACTTGACTCTCTAACTCAGTTGTATTCGAATTTGCTAAATTCACCCGGCGCGTGGGAGTTCTTTGACTGAATTGCCTAGAATTTTCTGCTAGCTCTGCAATCAACCTAGTTGCATTTCCTGGAGTCTTATTCACTAGCCCTCCACCACTTGCTGCATTCACCATCCTCAAGTCATCATCAGTTAGACCTCCATAGAAGTATAGGATGAGGTCTTGATCGGAATACCCATGGTAAGGACAACTAGCACACAATCTCTTAAATCTCTCCCAATACTCATACAAGGATTCATCTTCCTTCTGATCCACATTGCTGATAGCTTTCTTAAGGCTTGCAGAAATAGTGGCTGGGTAGTACTTCTCAAGGAAACACTTCTTTAAATCTGCCCAAGTTGTTATGCTACCTGGGGGAAGATAGTAAAACCAATCCTTTGCTGCATCTTTGAGAGAAAAAGGAAATGCTCTCAACTGAATTTGTTCATCAGTCATCCCAATCGGTTTCATGCTAGTGCAAACCACATGAAATTCTGCCATCAAGAAGTGGAACGAAAGAACGTGAAGACACTTGCTGAGGCAATAGCCGTGGTGGAATCCTTGATCGAGATACCGAAGGAATCGAGAAGGGACAAGGAAAAAAGGATGGAGGAAGGCGACTAAGAGGATGAGGAGGCATTGCATCCAAAGGCCAAATATGCAGATCATGGCAAGGACACGGCCAAGTCCAAGGGGGACAACCGAGATGGAGGTAAGCCCTCAAAGCCTCAGAAGTGTTACCTTTGTGAGGGTCCTCATTTAGCAAGAAATTGCCCGGTGCGGTAAAAATTAAACACTAGAGAAAAGGCATCAAGGTGTTCCAAGAGGTGGGACAACATGGCTTAAGTGTGGAGTAAATAGGAGAGACGGGGCAGCAGCGCACGGAATCGTCTAAGGGTCGAGTGGTGCGCTAGATCGAGTTGCGGGCACGTACTCCAACGGGAGATCTTGGCAAGGTCAGCAAGAATTTGGGTGGGGGAGAATGTCACGGGTCATCTCCCTTGACAACCATTAGCGTCATTTGGGTCACTAGGTAACAGGGCATAATCGTGGCTATGGGGCTTGCCCTTGTTGCCCAAGTAAGCACTTCCCTCTTAAGAGCTTTATTTTGTTTTGGTGGTATTTTCCTAGTCAACATCCAAGTAACAATAACATAATAATGGGTCATATGAGGACCCAAACGAAGTCAAAATAGGAATAAATTTGGGGGTCCATCGTATTTTGGGCCAAGGAAGACAATGGTTGTTTTAATTTTTTAAGACGAGGTCCCAAAGTACATGTTTTGGCAGCAGGTAGTCTTGAAAACGCGTGAAACTTCTAGAAGGTTCTGGAGCTATCTACGGGGTTCTTTGGAAGACTATTCTAGAGTGGATGACTCTAGAATTGAAAGGAATTGTGTCCTTCGAACAAGTGTACTATTCCATTAGTGGGTTCAGAATTATTAGAAAGCTAATATATTCAGTAAGGTGAAGTAAGACTCGGGTTTTGGTCGGACCTTGCTAGAAGTCGCTAGTTGTTTTTGCGGGTGGATTTCCGTAGGAGGCTTGCGTATTTTTGGAGTTTAAGATTTCAAGTAAGAGTCCGACTTTGAGGGTGAAGCATACTTCAAAGGTAAATTTCGATTTTATTCTTTTATGTTTATTTGTTATGTTTTATGGTTTTATTAATTGCGAGTGGTTCTTTGGGTCGGGATTGCTTCCGCGGTGAGTCGGACTCACCAAACCCCAACAGCGGTATCAGAGCCTCGCTCGTTTATTTTTAAAATCATAATATTTTTCAAGGTGTTTTTATGGCTTAATTTTTCTTGTTTTAAGTTGCTGATTATATTAGTAGCTTGTTTTATTTATTTTAACCTCGTATTAGTGTTGTCTTCAGCTGCCGAACACAGATTTTGACCAAAAAATAGTGAATTTTAGGTGGAAAGGCGTTCTGAAAATGGTTTTACCCTTTAAGGACTCGGTTTTTAGCCAAATAACGACCAAAAATGCACTTTTCGAGGGATTTTTCGTTTTGACGTTAAATTTTAAGTCTTATTTACCTTGAAAATTAATTGCATATTTATGGTGGTTATGTAATTGGTTCAATACATATTTTATATGCAATTTTAAACCTCTTTAGGCATGATTACTTGGTGGTAATTTGTGTTTGAAAGCTTGGTTTATTTTTAACGTAATTGCAAACTAATTGCATTAAGTATTAATTTGTTGTTCTTTGAGGCTTCCAAGTACTAAAGATTCAATCTTTAATTACGTTAAGTGATTAAAACTTTAAGTTACTAAATTCCATGAATTTTTGTTGAACTTTGTTGATTTAATCATTTTTTAGTTGATTGGAATCATAAAGTTTGAAACTTGTAATAGAAATTTGTTTATCTTCATATTGGAAGACATAATTTTTTCAAGGATTCACAAGTATTAAAGTTGACATCTTTATTGAACTTATGTTCGTTTTTTCCAACTCTCTTTTATTTTGTCAAAAACTCAAGATTAATTTATATTAATTATAATGATAGTGAGTAATTGCCCTCTTATTTTTGTTCCACCAAGTTAAACCAATTTAATTAAAGAATGGTTCTTGGAAATTATTTTGGTTAAATGCACATGAATGAATTAATTAAGTTGGACTTGTTTTATTTTCATTTATTTTTCTCAAAATATTGATTCTAAAATTAATTTAGAATTTATTAGAAATGTCACAAAATATCGAGAATTAATCCCAAGGCACAAGCACGCAAACCAAGGCACAATAGCCATGAGCGTCCCTCAGCCAGCTGGGCTGCTCGCTTGGTGCGTGTGGTGCTAGGTGTGTGCAAGGAGATATGTGTTGACTTGGTGCGTGAAGGGCGTGTGAGAAGATGCTAGGCATAGCAGCAGTGCTAGGCAACTGCAGCTAGACGCGCATCGAGTGCGCGCTGCCAGGCAGTGCCCAGCAGCATCTCGGCACGCAAGGTCAAGGCTGTTGGGCAAGCGCCCAACACTTGCATGCGTATGAGTGCTAAAGGGTGCTAGCCTTGGTTAGTGGATGCATTTTTCTCTCTGTTTTAATTTTGCTTTTTGGTCATTTTGTTTATTTTAATTAATTTTATTTATTTTAATTATAATTTTGGAGGCTAGGCCTCGGTTTTTGAGAGGCATTGGCAAAAATTTATTTTGACAAATTTTGGATTTTACCATATTAATAAATTGGATTAATTAAGTTGGATGCGGAATTTAGTGGGAGGTTAAAATATCATATGGGCTGATTTACATAATCGGTTAAAACAACTTTAACTAGTTTTAATTAGGCATTTTAATTGGATTAACCACCTAGATTAGTTACTAGTTCTCGCGTGTTTATGCATTATTACTTGTTTCTCGTTGTAAAATGCATGGTCCATTCACAGATAGTGAATGGATGAATGGAATGTATATTCTCACATAGGTTTTATGAAATGGAAACTAGTGGGGCCCGATTAGGATAGAAAATACGGACTGTGATCTGTGATGTATTTTTATAAATCTAAATACAGTCTGCGAACCGTTGAGTATTTTTTGTACCTTAATATTTAAATTATTCCTAATCGTAGATACTAGTAGTTGCATTTATTTTTGGTGAAGTCTTGGAAGATGAAGTCATGAAGTTGCAAATGAAGACCTTTTGAAATTTTGAAGATCTCAAGGGGTCATGCTAGTTGCCAAATGCATCTCTATTTATGTTTTTCGATATATATATATATATATATATATATATATATATATATATATATATATATATATATATATATATATATATATATATATATATATATATATATATATATATATATATATATATATATATTTATGTATATGAATTATATGTTAGATGCATGTTTAGGATTTCAAATAATGTTGTGATGATTAATTAAGTTCACTTAAATCTACGAACATAGAAACCCTAGGTCCCTAAATATTGAGTAAAACTTTCCATTCCAAAACAACACTTACCAACCGAACGAGGGTAGTGGTGGGCTACGCCAAAGTGAGGCATCACTACCTATCCAAGGAACGTAAGACATACCGGGTATGCAAGTTGGTTTTGGTTGTACTCAACGATATGAGTGATGGAGTCCTTACATGTCGTGACAAAGTTAATAAATTGTTGAGAGAGCATTAGATGTGACGATTCATTCAACCAAGAGTGGCCTGGAGCCATTTGCAATGTGTTGCTTACCTTAGGAGATTGAGTATTAAGACAATCTAAATCATGCTTAACCACTTTTTGTTTCTTTGGATCTTGGAATCGACTTATTCTCGCCAAATGGGGGAAATTTTAATGCGTAGATAAGACATTAAATAAGATTGAAAATTTGCATGAATACCTTTAAATTTTCAATCTTATTATGTTATTTACTTGATAAATGGTTATACTTTGCACTTATATTTGAAGAATTCTAAATAAAACTGTATTGCTTTCCATGATTGGTAAAGGAAATCTTTGCGAATGGTTCTCAAAGAAAAGTAAAGAATTTCTAAAATACAATTCTCATAAATGACTTTTATAACAAAGTCCAAAAGGACGGTTGGACATCATGTATTCAAAATACTAGGTAGTTTTGATAAAACATGAAGTATTGAGTTGCAAACTCAAATTGTTAATATTGACAACCAACATATCTTTACTCTTAATACACAAATGAGTAAGACTCCTTAATGTAGTAATTCAAGCGTAAATCAAAGAAAAGATGAAACTTTGTTTTACGGCACATTAGATGCTTAATTATGTATAACAAAGTATAAATGTCAAAAATTCTTAAAGAAATGGTTCTTAAAAGATTATGAGATAAAGTATGATAATAAATATATGAAACGAGGAACGAAGAAAAGGAATAAGATTCCATTTCAACCCATGAGTTCATGTTATTGTAGTTAACTTAGCAATTCGTTATCTTCATAAGTATCGGATACTGCTTGAGTGTTCCACTTTGAAAGTGACCTCAAACTATTGAAGATAAGCTAAGTTATCGACTTACAAGCTAAGAATGAAGCAAGTGGTGTTACATCAGTGGTAAGGTCGTATGCTTTGTTTAAAGACCTTTAAGCTAGGGCTGGAACAAATAAACGGTTATTGTGTTCCATAATTAGCAATTGATCCGTTTACACACGGAAAGACTCACATTCAAAGCAATGAGCAATAGTTGCAAATTTATTTGAATGGCATGGTTATCTAAACCATGAATCAAGAATGCTTGATTATAGACAAACATTTTCTTCACATGATAAACTGGCAAAAGCTCAAGTCATGGGCATGATTTGCGTTCCAAAAATCTTTAGCAATGTCACATCGAGAAGAACGTACTGAAAGCTCTATTAGATAGGCTCTTGATAGTTGATCGATTCGGAATCGTTCTAAGAAAAGCAAGTCTTACTTGTTGAAACCGAAAAAGTAAAGAGCTATTGTTCTTGGTATAGACAATTGACTCCAAAAGCTAAAGAGGATTCATTTACTTCAACGTCTCACAAAGAATTTGAAAGAATATGGCTATATTCATCAAATGTGAACAAAATTGACCTTGAATAGTTCAAGAGTTAAGTGAAGTACAGAATCGACTTGGCAAGATATCAAAACGTCTAGATTATAGCAAGAGATGTTTGCTTGAGCCAAGCGTGACCATCACAAAGTTATGAAATAGAAATTTTCATAAATAACTCCACAAAGAACATTGTGTGACTTCACAGAGACTTCGATACCATTTTAAAATGACTCGAACAATAATGGATCACATCCCTTCCTATAAAGTTCTTATGCACGAAGGACTAATGTTACACTAAACAAAATGTCAGAGCTAAGAAAAGGACGCCACATTCAGTTATGAATAGAATTATATCTAAATGTCTTTTCAAGTATTTGTCTAAAACTCTTAGCCACAGTGGAAGTTCATTGGCTCAGTGGGAGCTAGTGACTCAATGGGAGCTCACCAGCTTTGCAAGAGCTAGGTGGTTGAGTAGGAACTTAATAGCTCATTAAAGGCTAAGGTAGCTCAAGTGGGAGCTAACTGTTTGTTTTACAACAAAATTTTACCCAAAGACAATATACATGTCTCTTTGTAAGCATACAAATGAGACCACGAACATTACCTCCACAACCTAATAGAGAACATAGTGTTTGTTGCTCTAAGTGGTGTCTTTCTAGAAAGTAACACGTTTCCAAAATTACAAGTGGTAGGAAAATGAACTCGATGACCATCGAGCTTAGCAACAAACTAGGACTGAGAATCTCAGAAGACCTTAAAAGGACTTCGTGAGAATGCTTGATCAAGAATACTCAAAAGGACTTTACAAGTGCCTTAAAAGAGAATTCATTACTAAAAAAACATCAGAAATGTCGGATTAAGATCAACAGAATAAAAGGGCTTTGGAAGCGCCTTAAAACTCAGTGGTTGATGCAATTTCCTTGTTATAGGTATAGAATTCACCAAAGGCTTGGATTGAATCCTATAAATTTTTATTAAGTTATAAATAAACCTAAGACTTAAAAGCTTACTATTTTCTATTAGATAGTAAAGGAATGATGTCTTGTAAGATAGCTACAACAAATCCAAATTCCGAATACTGGTTAGAGGCCATGAAAATCTGAAATAGACCTCATGTTTGAAAATCATGTTTGAAACTTGATTAATTTGCGTAAAGGGTGAAAGACCCATCAATTGCAAATAAGTTTTCAAGGAGAAAACTAACAAATGTGGAAACGTATATGCATACATAGTTTAATTGGATGAAAAGGATACAATTAAATTCACGGAGTTGATTTTAATAAAAACCTATTCACCAATCGAAATGCAAAAGTCTTTTCGGGATTGTTTTAGCAAAATTGCTCATATGAAACATGGAAAAATAGATAACAAAACCACCTTCCTAAAATAGGATTTTGGAAGTGACTACGAAAATAGTCTAAGGGTTTTGAAAATCTAAATAAATGCTAGATTTAAAAGCAAGCTTAAGGAATCCGTCATGGGATTAATGGAAGCATTGCATATAGGAATTGGAACATGTTTTCTCATAAAGTTAATAAGAGGATTGACTTATGGAGAAACATAGAAATTCTCATGAATAAGAAGTTTAGTGGGAGCAAAAGTAAATTATATAAAGGTCCAATAAGAAGCCTACGAACTCTATTGTGAAATAACTATCAAATGTTAAATGCTTAGATTTGAAAGTATTTTTGACAATGGACCAAAAAAAAGACGATACTTAGAACGTATTGGGTATTAAGTTCTATTGTATAGACTTGATAAAATGTTTGAACGTGTTAAGGAGTTTACCATGCTAAACATGAATTGATGGACTTTGAAAGACTTTCGACCCGTATGTATAAAATTAAGTAAATGTTTGAACTAAGTATAAGCTAGGCTAAATACTAAGTCAAACATGAAAGACTCTAATAGAGACTTTCAACCATATCACACAGCAAACAATTTAGCAAAGACTCAGTGAAACTTAATGAGCTAAAATGACAAATTGATGGAATAAGATTGAGAATTACTCTGCAATTTAATCCATCACGTATGTTGTGATATGGAATCGTCGCAAGACTTAGTTGCTTAGAGCATGTGAAGAATATATGAAGCACCAATCAACCTGAATCTATGTATTAGATCGTTAGATTATGGCCAAGAACATCCAAAGTACTTGGATAAGTAACAAGATGAGCTCTTGACTTGTGGAAACAAATACAGTTTGAGAATTGATGTTGCAAGCACAAGCCTTAATAAGGATTAGATCCTTGACAAGGAAGTCGTTTATAAGCACGAGCTTAAAATGAGTCGTGGCTTGAGAATGGTAAGACGGACGTGGATCCATGTGTAATGTGCAGGAATTTAAGAAATATTTCCATGGTCACAAGTGATTAGGGTATCCCAAAACATTGTGAGCAGTTTGGAATGAAACCCAAGAAAAGCATCATCAGGAAGTCTACTAAAATATATGTTGAGAATATTATTGCCTTAATTGCGATAAAAAAGAAGATGTTCTATGGAAAGTTCGTTGCTAAACGTTAATGATTGTAGGTTGTCAAGTTTAAGGTCTCAAACATAAAAATGAGTCGGAGCCATCACTTCGACAATAAATCATAAATCACATATAATCCATGATACTCTCAAATTTTATCATCTTATTATGAAAGTGATCAGTAATGAAGATGCTAAGATTAGCAAAGTAGTTATAACTAAACCTATGCAATAAGTGAACGATAACATTCACAATTGCAAGAAAGAAATCAAGCATATTATATATGGGTGTGTTTTCTATAGATGCTTTATAAAGACCGATACTATGAAAACATTAGGAAAAACCATTTATCATAAGATGAACCATTTAGGTTTTGGAGTAATTTCAAATTTCATGCAATTTTTATCACTCCGTTTGCTATTCAATTGTGGTTTAGAGTTAAATAATGAGTCAATTCGATTCTTTGAATATTAAAAATAGGGGTATCAAGACCATTCTTGGTAAGGAAAAACCTATTAAGAGAACGTTAAATATTATAATCCAAAATTATCCCTAATCGAGGTCATTTAAACGATAGACGATTAATGACCAATTGAGATTAGTGTGTAGTCTGATATATAACACTGTTTCTTGTGCTAATAAATCATTTGCACAGGTATTGGTGTAGAACCATACTGGATCAACCAATGAGAATAATTTAAGAGATTAAAAATCGTCATAAATATACTTCTCATTATGATTATTGGAACCTATTTCCTCGACCATGAGTATTGTGTGTTCTCTTGTTTGTGTACTAGTCCGCTTTGTTGTTGTCAAATGTTTGCCGTAATAGGGAATTATAACGGAAACACTCGGGCGACTAGTTCCTCTCAGTAAGATGAGCTACATTACAAGACTGGGAATGTCCCCCTACTAAAATAGGGAAGATGTATTTGTTGTATACAAGGCGTCTCGTAGAGCGAGACTGTGAAAATGTATGGCCGTGCTCGAATGGAATTTAGAAATTATCCGTTTATTGACAGTCGGACTAAGAATCGAGAAACACTTCTGGACGTAATAAGGATGACAAAATAATCTTACCTTATAGTTCATGAATGCGCACTTTTCTGGAAGGATAAGTTGGAGATTGGAAGGAATGGTGTCCTTCGAACAAGTGTAATATTCCGTTATTGGGTTAAGAATTATTAGAAAGCTAATATATTCAGTAAGGTCAAGTGATCGGAATGCCAAGGTGGAGGCCGCTTCCGATTAGTACTATTAATGCATAATTATTATCATATCTTAATCTTTACTGAAACCTTCGGGTCACACCCTTAGAAGTAAACGAACCGACTCGACGAATGAATTCAGAAGAAATTAATTCATCGCTCGAGTATTAAATATTTAGACGTCGAAAATTCGAGCTTGGAGCGTCAAAACCGAGTGTCGAAGAATCTCAAATTTCCAGCCAAAATTTAGGATTTGGCGAGACGAAAAAATGCTTCAAGTAACAAGAAAAATCCTAGCCATGTGAAAGGCTAGGAAAGAACGCCCAATAGGAGCGTGCCACGTGGCAGCAAAGTTGGAAGCCGCCAAGTGGAAGCGTGCCACGAGGCAGCGCGCCATGGTGGTAGCGCATAACTATGGCGACACATGTGGCAAGGGCCTTGGACCCGGGGCGATGGGTCATGGACACTCTTAACCTCTTAAACTCTTAAACTTATATAATAATCGGGTTTTGTTCGGACCTCGCTAACCTCGAGGTAACGGACCTAAAAGTCGCTAGTAGTTTTTGCGGGTGGATTTCGGTAGGAGGCTTACGCTTTTTTGGAGCTTAAGCTTTCAAATAAGAGCCCGACTTTGAGGGCGAAGCACGCTTCAAAGGTAATTTCCGATTTTAAGCTTTTATGTTTATTTGTTATGTTTTATGGTTTTATTAATTGCAAGTGGTTCTTTGGGTTAGGGTTGTTTCCGTGGTGAGTCAGACTCACTAAACCCCTTAAAGAATAATCAGGGAAGGCCAGGTACATCTTAGAAGTTTAGGTTATTCTATGTATGTACACTAGTATGTAAAGTTTCTAGAATGTTCTAGGGTAATCCTTAGCATTCTAGGTAGGAAGCTTGTAGAAACTTTCATGTATGTAGTTCCTAAGGAGGTGGGAACTCTCTAGATATTTGTAGTCTAGAACCCTCCAATTTGGAGGTTAGGATTATTCTAGAAAAGCTTGTAAGTAGGATGGAGCACTATAAATAGTCTCCAAGGCCTCATTTGTACATTCAAGTTGAGAGAAATACAAAATCCATTCCAAAAGTACCTGTGTTCTCTTAAGCTCAATCCTTTCCTTCAAACACTTAGAGAGTGTGAGAAAAACTAAAGCACGAGGGTGCCAAGTGAGTGATCGGGCATACTAGCGAGGGTGATAGCTTGTTTGATCAATTGTCTACAACACTTAGTCGTAAATTCGGACTAAGGCACTAAGGGTGAGTTCTAGCTTAACAAAGGGGACTTGTTAGCACCAAGGGGACGTGCTAGGAAACATATTTGATCAGCACAAGGGATTGTGCTACGTGGGCACAAGGAGTAGTGAAAAGGGAACAAGCCTAACTCGTCTTACGACAGGCTGTAAGCGCGTGGCGCACGGTAGGTGACTAGGGCTAATTAGTCGGCACGTGACAGGTGGTATAAGAGCAAGGTATTATTTTCGTGTGGGATCAATGTCGTAAGTTAAAGGCGTTGTTGTTCGGAGCTACGAAGGGACGGTAGTTAGGCAACAAAGTTACGTCGCTTCATTCTTATTGCATAAAAGTATGGCTAGTGACAAAGAGGTTCCGGTGAGCAAAGTTGTGCAAGGGGAAGAGAAACCAACGAGGAGGTCCAAGAAGACGAGCACGAGGGACCCGTCAAGGGAACCATCGGTGCCCAGAACCTTTCCCTTTGAATTGGAACTGTTGTGCCTCAGTCGTATGCAACCAAAAATATCACAACTAAGCTAACTGCAAATAAACGTAGTTAGGGGAGTCGAGTTCGAATCCACAGGGAAAAAGGGACTAATAACTGCAAACCTAAGTGGAATACTCTAGGAACGTAGTATTCTAAGTAACAAGGGGGTTTTGACAAGCAATGGTGACAATTAAACTAAATCAGAACAATGAACGTAAATAGTATGCAATCAATGAGAATAACGGTCTTGGTTATGCGAAATCCACAATTGAACATACAAATTGATCATAGAAGCCTCTTCAATCAAACACTATTGAACACCTTGTTGTAGAATTCTAAATTCTAAATTCTCATAAGCTAGTTAGAAATAGCAAAGCGCTCCTTCCTAACCCTTTCTAATATATAATTTAAGACAAGCGCTCTAAATCATCCACAAGAAGAACATAAACGGAGAAATCAACAAGGATTGAATAAATTAACACAAGCGGTCTAATTTCTTCAATAATATTATTCCCTCTTTAAGTTATCAATCAAAAGCATGCATTCATAACCCAAAGTTGCTACTTTGAAAAAATTAATTAGATGCAAGCGAATCTAACAATTCTAACCTAGCAATTGATTAAAGCAAATCATGAAATAATTCAAAGGAATAATAAACATTCAATAGATAATAAAGAGAAGAGAAATCTCACAATTCGTAGCCAAAAGCTTCAATCTTTAACCAAGAATCCGGAAGATTAAGCTTCCATGGATTCTAATTCAAAAACAAAGATTTGTGAAATTTGCCAAGAACCCTAGAAAACTTTTACTTCTCTCTAACTTAATTCTCACTAAATTGATTTTTTTTAACTCTTCATAAAAATAGACTATATATATGTTTCCATACTTAAATAACATAAAACAATAATAAAAATAATAACTAAATACAAAACACGAGCCAAGACAAAGCAAACTGCTGAAAAATAACCAAAACAGGCCCCGAAATCTGGAAGACCCGCTGCCAGCTGCTCGGAACCCGCTGGCAGCGGCTAAAGCAGCAAAACACTTCGTCCTCTCTGGCTGACCCGCTGCCAGCGGCTCTGGCCAGCTGCCAGCGGCCCTGGCAGCGGTTCTGCTGTCTTCTGCTGTCTTCTTTGCTCTTTCTTCTAGCTTTGCTTCACCTTTACTCAAGCTTTCTCCCTTGCTCTTCCAAGCTCCATCACGCTTCTCAAATCACGAGCTAAGGTCCATACTCTATAATCCTCCTCCTTAGTTCCCGAACTCACTCACTAACACCTATAAATCCCGGCTTTTGCACACAAGTGAGATCACCGCCCGAAACTCACAAAAGCTATTAAAAACTCATGCACAACATCAAAACACACCCTAAAACTCTTCTCTCAACCCTTGATAAGACGGCTTATCGAATTCCCCCATACTTGAACCTTTACTCGCCCTCGAGTAAACTTAGAGAATAGAACATATCTCCCCATTAAGGTTCAAAACAAAAGATGGCGGAACCGAACAAGCTCTACGCATTCAAACTCAAGAAGACATCCTAGCAACCACCAACTAACCGCCTTCTCACTTCACAAACTCCCTTTTTCATTTTTTTTACATTCAACTCATCCCCCAAAACCAACCTAGAACAACAAGCACATAGCCAAGAGCATAGATATTCTCAACTATCCTACCACACGAAACTTTTGATAAAATTGGGCAAACAAGACTCAACTAAACCAAAAGTCCACAAAAAAAACACTTCCACACTCAAAAGTCAAGAAAAATAACTCTAGCTTTCTAAGCATGATCAACACTTCTCCCGAACTTCAACTATCTCCCGAAAACATAAAGATGAGACCTACCCGACACCTCCATATTTCTCCTCCCCTTATGACACCGACTCCGGCAAATAGATGCGCAAATTCACGAATTTTTCTCTCTCTTATCTCATTTTGCCTAGGAGCCCTTTCGGGTTTTCATCCTAGCCTCTCATCTTTTTCCAAATCTCACTTTCTCACCCACTCATTAGCCACTTTTTTGCTTAGGTCGCCCTTTCGGGTTTTCAACCTAACCGGGCCCCCATTTTTGCCTAAGCCGCCTTTTCAGGTTTTCGGCTTAGCGGGTTTCTTTTTCTTTTTCTATCTTTTTTTTTCAATTTTTTTTCTTTTTTCTTTTTCTTTTTGCATTTTTTTTTTCATTGAACCACAATTAAGATAGTTATACAAAACATGAAATCAAGATAACTATACAAAATTTCAAAAATATGCAATGAAAAGCTTCCCCCCCCCCCCCTACTTAAATGAGGCATTGTCCTCGATGCAAGAACAACTACAATGAAACCAAAAGTAAGGGAAAAGGAAGAAAATCGTTACCATCTCAATGAGAGGGACCTCCAGAGCCAGAAGAGCCGGCATCACCCCGAGAAGCACGCCTCTCGGAACGACGCAAAGCACGGGATGCCAGGTGATCCATGAACGCCTCAGTTGGGGGCTCATACTGTGGATATTGAGCGGTATAAAACCGACTCATGCTTCTCTGATATGCAAGCAACTCTTGCATCCCATCGCACACCTCCTCTAGTCTATCATCTACATCAGCCCTCCAGTGAGGCCAATCATCGTGCTGCACTCCAGCAGCATCCTCACCCCCTTCCTCATCAACAAACTCTCCGCCCATATGAACATCGGTATTCTCCTGTCCCATGTTCTCAATTATTACTTCGGCATCTCCCAAATAGGGGGCAACATCCGGGTCGGGCGCAAGGAAAAAGTCTGCGGCAGCAGGGCCAAAAGGTAATGCTCGTCCCCCGGGACGAGGAATTCTCAAATAGTTCAAACCCTGTGGTTCGTATCGCCAGAAATAACTACCGGCGATGAGGGAACGCGATAATAGACCGATCTTGACCAGAGTCATGATGTTATACGTTAAGTATGCCGAATCTACTGGCACAAGATCCTCAGGGGGTGGAACATTCAAATAACAAGAAAGCAAAGAGACCATGCCACCCATGCTAATGTGGCCACTGGAGTTTGACCGCACCTTTACACAACTGTCAACAAAAATCTCGACCCAATTGGGAGTACCGACACCCTCCGGGGTCATCGCCCACAAATAAGACAATGTAATTTTGGGAACCTTAGTGGCTTCCCCTTGACATAGAATAGTGGACGAAATAAACCTATGCACGAGTCTAAGGCATGGGTGAGTGATCTTGAAGCTATGATCACCATGAGGGTCAACTTCACAACCAGTTATAGCCCTCCTAAATGTTCGGGACGAGTACGTGCTATAATCACCCCAATGGTTCACCAATGGGGGTGCATCCCAACCAAATGCCACTCGCATATCATCATAAGACACAACATAATTCCTATTATTCAAATTAAAGGATATTTGATCACGTCCTTTAGTAAGAGCTGAAAGGAAATCATAGGTATACCTGACATAGGTGGGGGCGCATTTGGTCATGAAATTCTCCAGACCCACTTTCCGTAGCAAGAGCCGCACTACTTCCTCCATGTCTAGCTCTTGCAAAGCTTCTAAGTCAAAAAACTTGGTGCATTGCACCGTTCGTCGTGGTTGTTGAAGCTTAGTCCATATCCCCTTCTCCTTGGAATTCAACCGCATACCCATGAATCCATCCCCTCGAGGCAATGGAGGTGCCTCACCTTGACTAGAAGAAACACCTTGCTTCTTGCCCCTTGGGGGTCTTGATGGAGATGATGCCTTAGACCTCTTGTTATCCCCACCCATGACTCTAATTGTATGCTTGTACCTTTACCTTCACTTTCAATTACGAGAAATTCAACTTGCACAACTGCACAACCAACTCAATGTCAAACTTGAAATCAAGAGAAAATGGAAAATCTAGGTTGTAATTGTGATGGGAATTGAGGAGTGGATGAAAGGCAAGGACTTGGGAAAGGGAGATTGGTAGGGGATCGGTGCAATTGGAGTAAGGGGATGAAAGAATAGAGAGAAGGAGGAGAAAAGGAGTAAGGGTTTGTGGGAATTGGGGTTTATGAAAGGAGTAATGAAGGTAGGAGTGGGAAAGGGGGAAATAAGGGGTAAAATATCGGTTTTTGGTTTTTGGGGTTTTCTGGGCTGGAAGACCCGCTGCCAGCGGGTACGGGGCAGCTGGCAGCGGCTGATACTGATTCCTTTTTTTTTTTTTTTTTTTTTTTTTTAGGGGGGGGGGCCGCTGGCAGCGGCTCTGCAGCAGCTACCAGCGGCTGGGACAGAGCCTGGGGTTTTTGGGCTGCCTGAAGACCCGCTGGTAGCGGCTTCAGCAGGGAATGTCCCCTTTGGAAGCAAGAAGTATATAAGTAAAACCGTGAGAAATAGGGAATGGTCCCATGAAATCTATACCCCAAACATCAAATATTTCACAATATAGTAAAGAGGATTGGGGCATTTCACTTTTCTGGGAAATGTTACCTACTCTCTGGCAATTATCACAAGATTTACAAAATCCATAGGAATCTCGAAACAAACTTGGCCAGTAAAAACCACAGTCGAGAACCTTCCTTGTTGTGCGTTTGGCTCCAAAGTGTCCGCCACAAGCATGAGAATGACAGAAGGTGAGAATAGGGATCACCTCATTTTCGGGAATGCATCTGCAAATGATTTGATCGGAGCAGAACTTCCACAAGTATGGATCATCCCATGCATAGTACTTTGCATCATTTCGAAGCTTGTCCTTTTGAGACTTTGTGAAACCTGGAGGAAACTGTTGAGAAACCAGAAATTCACAATGTTAGCAAACCAAGGCCGCAAATCCTTAAGAGCAAATAAAGATTCATCCGGAAATTCTCCTAGGAATTGGTATGGAAATGATGGTTGATCAACAATATGGGACAAACGACTCAAATGATCAGCAACTAGATTTTCCGCGCCTATCTTGTCCTTGATTTCCAACTCAAACTCACATAAGAGCAGAATCCATCTTATTAGTCTTGGTTTGGCTTCTTTCTTCGTCATCAAGTGGCGAAGAGCTGCATGATCAGTGAAAACAATTACTTTAGTACCAAGCAAATAAGATCGAAACTTTTCTAGAGCAAATACTACAACTAACAACTCTTTTTCTGTGGTAGTGTAGTTTCGTTGGGCTGAATTGAGGGTCATTGAGGCATAATAGATCACATGAGATGCCCTCCCTACTTTCTGGCCTAACACAGCTCCAACTGCATAATCACTCGCATCACACATTATCTCAAATGGTAGAGACCAATCTGGGGCTTGAATGATAGGGGCAGAAATGAGCTTAGCCTTCAATTCGTCGAAAGCCTTCTTGCAATCATCATCAAAGTGGAATTTCACATCTTTCTGCAGCAATTTGCACATAGCATTCGCAAGCTTTGAGAATCCCTCAATGAACCTACGATAGAAACCTGCATGGCCAAGAAAAGAACGCACTTCACGCACATTAGTAGGATAAGGAAGAGACTGAATAGTATCAATCTTAGCCTTATCAACCTCAATACCTCTAGAAGAGACTACATGACCTAACACAATGCCCTGTTGGACCATAAAATGACATTTCTCAGAATTTAGGACGAGGTTAGAGTCAATACATCTTTTAAGGACCATAGATAAGTGATGCAAGCATTTATCAAAAGAATCACCATAAACAGTGAAATCATCCATAAATGCTTCCATGAAATGCTCAACGAACTCAGAAAAGATGCTCATCATGCATCGCTGAAAGGTTGCAGGTGCATTACATAGTCCAAAAGGCATACGTCGATACGCAAATGTGCCAAAAGGACATGTAAACGTTGTCTTCTCTTGATCTTCAGGTGCAATGGGCACTTGAAAGTACCCAGAATACCCATCAAGGAAACAGTAATAAGATTTCCCTGCAAGTCTTTCGATCATTTGGTCAATAAAAGGTAAAGGGAAATGGTCTTTCCTAGTTACTGTATTCAACCTACGATAATCAATGCAAACTCGCCAACCATTTTGAACTCTAGTAGGGACCATTTCACCCTGTTGATTTTCTACCACAGTCACACCACTTTTCTTAGGAACCACCTGCGTAGGACTGACCCATTTACTATCAGATATAGGAAATATCATTCCTACTTGCAATAATTTTATGATCTCCTTCTTTACCACTTCCATCATGGGAGGATTCAGGCGACGCTGAGGTTGCCTCACAGGTTTGGCATCATGTTCTAGCAGAATACGATGCATGCAAGTGGATGGACTTATTCCCTTAATGTCTGCAATGGTCCATCCAATAGCTAACTTGTGCTCTTTCAGCACTGTCACCAACTTGTCCTCTTGCTCCTTGGTCAATTGGCTTGAAATTATAACAGGTAAAGTATCGTTCTGACCAAGGAACACATATTTCAAATGATCAGGAAGTGGTTTTAGCTCCACCTGGGGTGCCTGCAAAACAGAAGGTAAGAGTTTATCAGTAGGCACTGTCAATGGGGTAGGTGTCGAACCTGGTGGTCTAAGTGGGAGCTTGGAATGGCTATTCAACTCTGCTACCATCATCTGCACACTATTAGGCAAAGGGATATCCAAACAATCAGCAGATAAATCATTAGAAATGGAAGTGAGGAGCGCATCCTCGCCCTCAACATCAAAGACATCCTGCACTATAGGATCAATGATATCAATGGAACACAAAGAATGAGTGTCAACAGGATATTTCATGGAATTATAGATGTTATACACAATTTCTTGCCCATCAAACTCCATAGTTAAAGAACCAGTAAAAACATCAATTTTAGTCCTAGCAGTTTTCAAGAAGGGTCTTCCTAACAAGATGGGAACTGCTTGTCTATCATGTTCCATATCAAGCACATAAAAATCAGCAGGAAAAATTAGTTCATCAACTTTCACAAGCACATCTTCCACCACTCCCTTAGGGTAAACATTTGACCTATCAGCTAATTGAATCACTACCCCGATTTCATGTAAAGGTCCAAGTTCCAAAGATTTGAACAGGGAATATGGAATAACATTAATTGATGCACCCAAATCCAACATAGCTCTATGAAAAGTGGTGTCCCCTATTGTATCTGGAACAGTAAACATACCAGGATCACTGCATTTTTCAGGAAGTTTCTTTTGGAAAACTGCAGAAACATGAGCACTCACTTTCACTTTTTCCTTCCCTCCTAACCTGTGCTTCCTCTTTATAGTACACAGTTCTTTCAAAAATTTAGCAAATCGAGGAACACTTTTTATTAAATTCAAAAGGGGAATGTTTACCTCACACTTGCTGAATGTTTCATAGATGTCTTTGTCTTTCTCATACCTTTTTGTTTCTTTCAAAGCTTCAGGAAAAGGTGGTGTGGGTTCATAAGATGGAAAAGTGGGAGGATCTGCTACAGCTTCATGTTCCACTTCCTTCTCTTCAGCTCCAATCAACTCTTCAGCCCTCTTGGTTGCAATTTCAGTCTCTTTCAGCTCCTTGCCACTACTCAATGTAATAGCGTTGGCTTGTTGCTTAGGATTCAACTCCGTTTGAGATGGAAGTTTTCCTGAATCTTTAGCTTCAAGTCTGCTCACTGCACTTGAAATTTGGCTCACTTGACTTTCCAAATTCTGAATACTGGATTTGGTTTCTTACTGGAATTGCACCATGTTTTGCTGCATAGTAGAAACATTAGAAGTTAGTGATCTAATCATTTCTTCAGTTGACATATTACTCGAATTTGAGCTTTGGCCTTGAGGTTTGGCTAATGGTGCCCTATATTGCTTATATTGCTGCTGGCCTTGAGCATTTTGCTGTTGTTGTTGGTTCCCCTAGGAATTCCCATATCTCAAATTTGGATGATCCCTCCATCCTGGATTGTATGTATTTGAATATGGATCATATCTTCTCTGAGGACCTTGCCCTTGGAAACCCAATGCATTGGCCTGCTCATTCTGCTCCTCTTGTAATTGAGGACATGCATCAGTGGGATGTCCCATGGAGGTGCATAAACCACAAGCATTCAGTTGCTGTGGATTCCTTGAGTTCACCATGAACTCACGCATCATAGAAGTCAAATCAGCTACTTGACTCTCTAACTCAGTTGTATTCGAATTTGCTAAATTCACCCGGCGCGTGGGAGTTCTTTGACTGAATTGCCTAGAATTTTCTGCTAGCTCTGCAATCAACCTAGTTGCATTTCCTGGAGTCTTATTCACTAGCCCTCCACCACTTGCTGCATTCACCATCCTCAAGTCATCATCAGTTAGACCTCCATAGAAGTATAGGATGAGGTCTTGATCGGAATACCCATGGTAAGGACAACTAGCACACAATCTCTTAAATCTCTCCCAATACTCATACAAGGATTCATCTTCCTTCTGATCCACATTGCTGATAGCTTTCTTAAGGCTTGCAGAAATAGTGGCTGGGTAGTACTTCTCAAGGAAACACTTCTTTAAATCTGCCCAAGTTGTTATGCTACCTGGGGGAAGATAGTAAAACCAATCCTTTGCTGCATCTTTGAGAGAAAAAGGAAATGCTCTCAACTGAATTTGTTCATCAGTCATCCCAATCGGTTTCATGCTAGTGCAAACCACATGAAATTCTGCCAGATGTTTATTCAGATCTTCGCCTTTCATGCCATGGAATGCCTGCAATAGATGAATTAAACCGGATTTGATCTCAACATTAGTACCTTCCTCCAACTGCTGGTATGCAATGCACAACGGTTGTTGGTTCAAGTTGGGAGCTGTGAGTTCCCTTAGAGTTCGATTGTCAGCCATCTCCTCTTCTTCTTGAATATCGAAGGAGTACGTTGATTCACTGGGGGTTGTTTTTGCCTCTTTTCGCAACCTGGAAATATTCCTTTCAATTTCTGGATCAAACTGCAAAACTTCTTTGTTAGTAGAACGGGTACTTCTTTGATAGCTAAGAACAGTCCTAAAATAAATTCTACTAAGATAAACAATTAAAAAGTAACGCCTTAAGTTCCCCGGCAACGGCGCCAAAATTTGGTGTGCCTCAGTCGTATGCAACCAAAAATATCACAACTAAGCTAACTGCGAATAAACGTAGTTAGGGGAGTCGAGTTCGAATCCACAGGGAAAAAGGGACTAATAACTGCAAACCTAAGTGGAATACTCTAGGAACGTAGTATTCTAAGTAACAAGGGGGTTTTGACAAGCAATGGTGACAATTAAACTAAATCAGAACAATGAACGTAAATAGTATGCAATCAATGAGAATAACGGTCTTGGTTATGCGAAATCCACAATTGAACATACAAATTGATCATAGAAGCCTCTTCAATCAAACACTATTGAACACCTTGTTGTAGAATTCTAAATTCTAAATTCTCATAAGCTAGTTAGAAATAGCAAAGCGCTCCTTTCTAACCCTTTCTAATGTATAATTTAAGACAAGCGCTCTAAATCATCCACAAGAAGAACATAAACGGAGAAATCAACAAGGATTGAATAAATTAACACAAGCGGTCTAATTTCTTCAATAATATTATTCCCTCTTTAAGTTATCAATCAAAAGCATGCATTCATAACCCAAAGTTGCTACTTTGGAAAGATTAATTAGATGCAAGCGAATCTAACAATTCTAACCTAGCAATTGATTAAAGCAAATCATGAAATAATTCAAAGGAATAATAAACATTCAATAGATAATAAAGAGAAGAGAAATCTCACAATTCGTAGCCAAAAGCTTCAATCTTTAACCAAGAATCCGGAAGATTAAGCTTCCATGGATTCAAATTCAAAAACAAAGATTTCTGAAATTTGCCAAGAACCCTAGAAAACTTTTACTTCTCTCTAACTTAATTCTCACTAAATTGATTTTTTTTAACTCTTCATAAAAATAGACTATATATATGTTTCCATACTTAAATAACATAAAACAATAATAAAAATAATAAATAAATACAAAACACGAGCCAAGACAAATCAAACTGCTGAAAAATAACCAAAACAGGCCCCGAAATCTGGAAGACCCGCTGCCAGCTGCTCGGGACCCGCTGGCAGCGGCTAAAGCAGCAAAACACTTCGTCCTCTCTGGCTGACCCGCTGCCAGCGGCTCTGGCCAGCTGCCAGCGGCCCTGGCAGCGGTTCTGCTGTCTTCTGCTGTCTTCTTTGCTCTTTCTTCTAGCTTTGCTTCACCTTTACTCAAGCTTTCTCCCTTGCTCTTCCAAGCTCCATCACGCTTCTCAAATCACGAGCTAAGGTCCATACTCTATAATCCTCCTCCTTAGTTCCCGAACTCACTCACTAACACCTATAAATCCCGGCTTTTGCACACAAGTGAGATCACCGCCCGAAACTCACAAAAGCTATTAAAAACTCATGCACAACATCAAAACACACCCTAAAACTCTTCTCTCAACCCTTGATAAGACGACTTATCAGGAACCCCACCTCAAAAGGGTAGAGTGTATAATGGCGGTTATGCATGATGATATCACGCAACTCTCAGACTCTGTGGAGGAACTCAAAGTAAAAATGAACGCCCCACACACTACCACTCAAGACCTAAGGGACAAGACTCTTGGGCTCGTCAATAGTGCGTTGACAACAATTCGCGTCAAGGTCGCGAAACTTAAGGAGGAGATGCTTGGGAAACTAAGGGACATCTGAACCGAGGTTGAGTCGGTGAAGGAGGATGTCATTTCATGCAAGAAGGATGCAATGACCGGGAGTGCCACAATCCAAAAGGGGCCGAAGATGAAGGTCCCAAAGCGACAAAAGTACCATGGGAAGCGGGATGATCGAGAGATCGACAACTTCCTGTGGGGCGTCGAAAGGTATTTTGACACAATGAACTTGGATGACAATGCATCAAAAATCAATACCACCACAATGTACTAGGGCGAGGATTCCGTCCTTTGGTGGAGGCGTCGGGAGTTGCACATCATGAAGGGAACTTGTTTCATTAGCACATGGGACGAGTTCAAGAAAGATTTCAAGAGTCAGTTCTACCCGGAGAATGCTAAGAAGGTCTCCATGATGAATCTACGTGACTTGAAGCACATTAGCACCATTAAAGAGTACATCAGGCAATTCACATATAACATGCTTGAGATAGAAGATCTATCGGAGGAGAAACAACTCATTTATTTCACCGGTGGTCTACAACGATGGGCTTTTGAAGAGGTAAAACAAAGGAACGTGAAGACACTTGCTGAGGCAATAGCCGTGGCGGAGTCCTTTATCTAGATACCGAAGGAATCGAGAATGGACAAGGGCAAAAGGGTCGAGGAAGGCGAACAAGAGGATGAGGAGGCATCGCATCCAAAGGTCAAGTATGCGAATCATCGCAAGGACAAGGCCAAGTCCAAGTTTGATTTGTAGGGGGACGACCAAGATAGAGGTAAGCCCGCAAAGCCTCTGAAGTGTAACCTTTTATAGGGTCCTCATTTAGCAATGAATTTCCCGGTGCGGCTTAAATTAAACGCTAGGGACAAGGCATCAAGGTGTTTCAAGAGGTGGGACAACAAGGCTTAAGTGTGGAGTCAATAGGAGAGACGGGGCAGCGTCGCACAGAATCAGCCAAGGGTCGAGTGGTGCGCTAGACTGAGTCATGGGCATATACTCTAACGGGCGATCTTTCCAAGGTAAGCAAGAATTTAGGTGGAAGAGAATGTCACGGGTTATCTCCCTTGCCACCATGGGCGTCATTTAGGCAATAGGGCGTAATAGTTGCTAGGGGGCTTGCTTATGGTGCCCTGGTAAGCACTTCGCCCTAAAGAGCTTTATTTTGATTTGGTGGTATTTTCCTAGTGAACGCCCAAGTGACATTAACATAATAATGGGTCATTTGGGGACCTAAAAAAAGTCCAAATAGGCCTAAATTTGGGGGTCCACTGTATTCTGGGCATAGGAAGATCATTGTGGTGTCGGTTTTCCGAGATGATGTCCCGTAGTACAAGTTTTTACAGCATGTAGTTTAGAAAACCTGGGAAGCTTTTAGAAGGTTTAGGATCTATCTGCGGGGTTCTTTGGAAGACTATTCTAGAGAGGATGACTCTAGAATATTCAAGGAAGGTCAGGTACATCTTAGAAGTCTTCTAGGTTCTTCTTTGTATGTATTCTTGTATGTAAAATTTCTACAATGTTCTATGGTAATCCTTAGCATTCAAGGTAGGAAGCTTGTAGAAACCTCCATGTATGTAGTTTTTAAGGAGGTGGGAACTCTCTAGATTATTGTAGTCTAAAACCCTCCATTTGAGGAGGTTAGGAATATTCTAGAAAAGCTTTTAAGTAGGATGGAGCACTATAAATAGGCTCGAAGACCTCATTTGTAAATTCAAGTTGAGAGAAATACAAAAAGCATTCCAAAAGTATTTGTGTTCTCTTAAACTCAATCTTTTCCGTCAAACACTTAGAGAGTGTGAGGAAAACTAAGGCCCAAGGGTACTAAGTGAGTGATCGGGCATACTAGCAAGGGTGATAACTTGTGTGCTCAATTGTCTACGACACTTTGTCGTAAATCCAGAGTACGACATTAAGGGTGAGTGCTTAGTCCAACCTAGGGGACTTGTTAGCACTAAGGGGACGTGTTAGAAAACATATTTGATCAGCACAAGGGATTGTGCTACGGGGGTACAAGGAGTAGTGCCAAGGGAGAAAGCCTTACTCATCATACGACAGACTGTAAGTGGGTGGCGCATAGTGCGTGACTAGGGCTAAGTAGTCGGCACATGACAGGCCGCTTCGGAGTTCAGATTTCGCGCACTAAAGGATCTTCAATTTGGGGCTGATTGGAGCTTCGGGTTGTGGGTTGCTTTGATTGGAGGATGTTGTTTACGGTGGATTGGTGGCGAGGTGATTGCGGTGGTTATTGGAAGTGGTGCGTGCGTTGTTAGTAAATTTGGGGGCTACTGATTGCGGCTGCTGCGCGGGCTTCAAGGTAGTGATTTGTTGCATTGCTGTTGTAATTGATTATGGTGAGATGGAGGTCGCCGGTGGGCGTTTGAGGTGGTTAATTGGAGATGTGAGTTGCGGGCTTGGTGGTGGAAACTGCAGAAGTTGTGGCCGTTTTGTGGCATTGTGAGTGGAGGGAGGTGCGTTGGATGGTGTTATTGTGATGTGGAAATGGAGGTTGGTGATGGTGGTATTGGTGTTAAGGGAAGAAAATGGAGTTGTAGGCTGTAGTAGGAGGCGCAGCAGGGGTGATTGGAGGTGGTTTGGTGGTTGTTTTTAGTTGTAGATTATAGCTGCTGGTGGTGTTTAAGTGAGAAGAAGGAGTAGGGGAGTTGTTTGCCTTTGGTGTAATGGAGGTTAAGAAAGATTAGAGAAGGAGAGAGTGGTGTAGGATAACGGAGAGCAACATGAGCAGCAAGTATGGTGGAGCGAGGGGCATTGCAAATTTTACTCGAATCTCGGACCTCCGAACACGATCCTACAAACAAAACCTAATATACAGAAGGGAGAATCGAGAAAAATATAAAATAGAAATAAAATAATCAAAATAGAAATAAATAAAGTAAAATAGAAAATAAGAGAAATAAAACAAAACCAAGCAAATTTAAATAAAATTATACAAGAAAGTTAAATAAAATAAAATAACAAAATAAACATAAAAATTAATTGAATCATGAAAAGAACTAAAACATGCAAAAATAACGAAAATAAAAAAAAACTTTAGTAATAAGAAAACAAGATACTAAAATGGAAAAGAAGAGAAAATAAACACGGAAATAACTCTAAAACTACTCCCTAAGAGCAACATAAATTTTGTTGATCAAGGGTTGAATAGATCGTTAAGCTACTACCCTAATCAAATTAATCATTTATAATACCTAAACCTACACTAAACTAGTTAGCGGCAAGTAAAGGGTCGAACCACTAGGGAAGCACACTAATTCAACGTCAATAATCACTAATGCAAGAGTAAGAAGAGGGTTGTTTTTGTTGGTTTTGTTGAGTAAGAACACTAAAACTACAAATAAGCAAGAAAATAATGATTAAAACCAAGGGAAAATGACGCTAGGGATATGAGGGGTGTCAAATATGATTAGAAAGAGGGGAATAATGATGATTATCATGAAACACATGCCAAAGAACACAAGATTCTACCAAAACAATTCATTCTCATGCAATAGTCTAGTCAAATCAATGAAAGAGGTCTACACTAATAAGGATCATTCTCATGCATCCTAATCGTCACAATCAAATCAAGAGAATAAAGAAGCACAATCCATAAAAACTCCACTATAATAACTCATTCTCATGCAATCATTAAAATAGAGATGATCTTAATCTAGTTCAAATCACTTTAATACATTTAAACTAGAAAACATCAAATAGAGTGCAACAATAATCTCAAGCTATTAAAAATCACATCATTCATCCAATATCAACTCATATCTGCCACCCCCTTCCCCTAGATAAAAGATTAGCCTAGAGACGGGAGATTAAACATGATATCAAAACTAGAAACAAACTCAAGAAACTCAAAACAAAACATGATTAAAATCAATGAAATAAATAACAACTAGATGAAATAATAAGATTAACAAGAATAAGCAACAATAAAACAAATAAATAAAACTAAAGGAAAGATAAGAGATTACTAAAGAAAGGATTAATTAAAGATGAAAACTTGGATTCTTGCTTGATTGATTGAAGATTAAACTTGAGAAAAGTTGAATACAATAAAGGATGCTTGAATAAAAATCTACTTTATCTCTCTAGATTAGGCTAATATTCTCTGGAATTAGAATTAAGTGTTTTTTTATTACAAAGAGTCTCGTATATATATATATATGTGGCTCCCCCAAAACAAAGAAACTTTGGCAATAAGGCGCAAAGAAATTAGAAACCCAGCGGTGCGTGCCCGCACACGAAATATGCGTGCCCGCGCAGTAGTAGTGTGCGCCCTCTCAGCATATTGAGCGGCCGCAACTTTGAGGGTACGGGAAAATGAAGCGTGCCCGCACAGTACACCTGCGCGCCTGCGCAGCGGGTTGCGCACCCGCATAGAGGCCGCAGAATAGATCGCACAAACTCTCTGGTTTGGCTTTGTTTCATCATCTTGGCTGTGCGGGTTCTAATAGGCTGCGCGCAATAGCCGCATAGTAGCCCGCGCTGACCAGTTTGATTGGCTCCTTGAAATCCTCTTTCTTTCGGCACATGATACCTACAAAACACAAGCATGGAATTCAAAATAAAGAGAAGGCAAGAAGACAAAGAAAAAGGAAGATAAAGGAGAAAGCAAAGGAAGAAAGAAATCTAAGTAAAATGCTTAGAAAAGGGACAAACAAGTGCAAATGAGGGGAGAATCCTTAGAGAAAAAGGATAAAAGAGTGGCATAAATGCCACTCATCAGTCGTTCATAAAAGGGTATTACATAATATAATAAAATAAAATGAAGACTAAAATAAATTGAAAAAACTTAAGGATAAAATAAAATCAAATGAAATTAAATTAAATAATATAAAATAAAGAAAACAAACTTGGAAATAAAAGAAAATAAAAGTAGGAAAACTATAAGAAAAATATTAAGAAGAACCTAGACTAAGAACATTATGAATTTAGAATTATAAAATAAATTACGAAAATAAACTAAAAACTATTAAAAACTACTAAAATACACAAAATAAAGATCAAATAAGGTAAATAAGAAAAAGAGAGATATAAAACTTAAAACTAGGGAAATTATTTAGAAACTAAATCGAAAAATAAGCATAAAATACCCTAAAAGTGACATAAAAGTCTATTAAAGAATAAACATCTCAAGTGTCACCACATATAAGTGTCCTACATTAGTTGAAGAAGAGAGAGTAAAACACTTTATAAGGCTAAGGGGATACTCCTTCTATTGTCATATGGTTTTGGGATGGAACCTCCTTTGATATTGTGAAATGAACTCTCTCTCAAGGTTCGCGGGTGCGGCCCAAACTCGCATTTAACAAAGTCTCTTATCACTATTAACCTTTGTTGTGCCATGTGTGTTGGTGGTGAGTCCATTTATTGTATATAAATGCACAAATGGAAATAAACAAGTGTATAGGATAGCTCCTACTAAACTATAACCAAGCTCCCATACTGGCCCCCGGGATGCGCACTAGTTGTTGGAAGGATAGCCGAAGGGGCTTCTCAGCTCGATAAAGTCAGCCCGTAGGTTGACCAAGTATTGCTCTCCATGAAGGGGATCGTACGCCTATAAATAGAGGGAAAAGTATAACAGAAAAGAGGTTAGACACAGGAGTTAATACACTCTCTCTATGTTTCCAAAACCATGTTCTCTCTCTAAGTACATTCTAACTTAAGCATTGGAGGGGGGTTCCTCGAGCCATCCCGAGGGCAGTTTAAGTGTGCTTCCTTGTGCAGGTCGTTGACGGGACCCAGCTTGTGCCAGCAAAACCCTCGGATCCACACCTGGAACAATTGACGTTAGAAGGAGAGGAGGGATCATCTAACTTAAGGTTCACCAACAAAGCAAAGAACTAGTTGACAGACCGCCATGGCCGGAGAGGAAGCTGTACAAACACTTGTCTATAAGATCAACAAAGCCAACCAAACACCATTTAAAACAGCGTTGATAACCCTTGATCAAATGGATCAAGTGAAAAACCCAAATTCAATATATCTCACAAATCTAATCTCATTGGATCGGCGTCTGCTGTAACCAAAGCGGCGGCGAAGCCAATAGATGCGATAAGGTCTAATTCTTCTTTCAAGTTCGGAATGCCACCAATAGGCGCGAACAATAAACCTATCATTTCGACACCAATAACCCAAAAACCGCAGCCTTCTATATGTCAGCCATTCTACAGAAACTCTCTAAGTGTAGTAAAGAGAAGCTGGCAGCCATGACAGCAATCCAATTACAGCTAAAGAGTCAATCGTGAATAAGGCGATACCTATAACTCTCACCCAGGTGCAAGCATAATTGGTCTAGCTGAGGAAGAAGGTACTTAAGCTGGAGGCTTAAAACTTGAATCAAGAGTGAAGTGTGGATGAGGCAGCCTATGAAAAGGGGAGCCAGGAGGTTAGAGTTACTCGCGTCAGGTCACCAGCCTCTAAGCGAACACAGAGCCTGGACAAGGAGAAGCGATTGCAAATCTAGATTATTCCAAACGATTCCCCATTTTATAGGGAGATTTTAGAGAAACTGATGGAGAAAATAAAGATGCCCAACTATAAGTATAATTGAACCACAACACCTAAGAACCACATTTTGGCGTTTCAGAATCACATGGTACTGTAGACCATGACAGACTTAGTCTGGTGTAAGGCATTGGTGTGTTGTCGAAGTGCACAAAAAATTAAACCTGATTGACCTTAACAAATAACTAGGGAAAGTAAGAGTCGATCCCACAAGAAAAGTAAGTTTAAAGTAATAAGTCACCAGATTAAAGTTTCACAAGAGTAACAAGATTTGGGGGGATTTTGATATGAGAAATCCAATCTAAAATAACTAAAGAAATAATAAGAAAAGGAGTTATAATTAAAGAGCAAACAATCAATGGAGAAAACACTTAGTAAATAATAAGATTCCAGCTATGGAACTTCGTAAAATCATCAACACATTAATTAACCCTTTAGGAACAACTTGACTTATGGAACAAGTTCCTCTGTTTTCCCTTATTAATGGTTAGATCCAGTACAACTTTCACTAAACCTAACAAAAAAATAACCCCTATACTACGAGCAAGGAATTTAACGTGTTCACAACATTTTGAACTAGGAAAACATCAATCCTAGACAACCATCACTTTATTGGAACACGGTGTCACCTAGATCAAGTATTATTGTTCAATTAATAGAGTCGAACGTCCTCCTCAACAATTGTCTGCTACTTTATTAATATTCCCAAGAAATTACGGACTTAGTAGTATTAATTAGCAATAGAAATCAAACCAAAACAAATAGTTGCGCACCTACGTATAAGAAATCATCATTAATGTGAACAAAACAGTAATTCAAGAATATTCAAAAAACATTAATTAATTATCATTAAAACCAAACTAACTTGTCTCAAATACTAATGACATGGCCTCCTCTAACTACTATTGAGCATAAAGAACTACTCACTCATGTTACAGAGCAAAGAAAAAGGTTTTTGGAGAAAAACATGTCGAGTTCCTCTAGGTGGTTTCTCCTAAACGTGAGAACAAGTGAGAGATGAATGAATAATGAATGACTAATGTACGAATAACTCTAGGGTTTTTATAGAATTATGATAGAATTATTCCCCAAGAAAAATCCCTAAAATTATGGGAGATAAATCTAAGATAAGGAAAGTAGTTAGATAAAATCTGTGACATTCTATCTTTTGCCAAATCTTTTCCTAAATGATTTATAGGATCATCTTCTTATAAAATATATCTTCCTTCCAGCTGTAATTATTCAAGAATTATCCTCTAAGTAACCAAATATCACGTTGCTATGAATCTGGAAATTTCTCGGACTGCCACTAAGTTCCTTTGCATCTGCGTCAGTCTTCTAGTTTCTCCGAAGGAACTCAGCATACATTCATTTGCATTTGACATTGACTCTTTTATACCGTTAATCGTTTTATCATAAAAAATTGCTCAATAACCTATCAAAACACACAATGAGGAAATAAATCACAAAATACCAAAAACATAGATAAAAGCACTAAAATGCTAAAGGATCTAACCTAAAATCTAAGGAACATGACTATAAAAAAGTGTCATGAATGACACTCATCAAATTCCCCCACCCTTAGATATTTAATCATCCTTGAGAAAAGCACTTATAAAACATAAGGAATAGATAGACTATCTACCACTAGACCTCTAGTATAAAACAATCACTCATAAGTACTCAACAATAAATTAAAACACTTTTTCTTATTTTATTCCATACAGAGGCACAACTTATTTGTTAGATTAGTAAGATATGCATACAATTTCCTCCCATACTCTAGAAATTTCAAAAACATATCACAGTTGACTTATAAGCAATCTAGGTGCTCGAGTACAAGTGTATTGACCCACAAAGGTTAGTCAAGTTGGACCATTATAGTCTTTCATTGGATTCCTTGGTGCTTCCTCGTACAAAAGGCACTGACCTAAGTACATGGATCGTCCCTTTCATATGTCATTGCACTTACAACCCATTGATCTCAAAGGAGTACTCGATACTTAACTTTTTGCCATTGCTTTTGAGGATTTTTAATTTTCTTTTCTTTAGTCCCTTTATCTCAGGAACCGATCACTCTATTTTCTTTTCTTTTCTTTTTTTTTCAATGGTTCAATTCTCTCACCTTTGGGATTACTTATCCACTTTTCATATTTTTCTTTTGAACTGTTTTTCCCTCATTTCAATAAAGTCAAGTAATTCTCCAGTAACCAAGGGTAGTGAAAAGTCACCATAGGAAACACCAAGTACTAATTAGATGGATTAAATAGGCATATGTCCTTCCCAACATCACCACATCTTTTGTCAACATAGTAGTGTTCCAAATTGCTTACAAGTCAAATTTCAAAAACACTTTACTTGTCACAATTTCTAGAGACAAAAGTCTTTTGTGCATAGCTTCAAAAATATCAGCCTTTTTTTTATTTTATTTTTAAACATCAATTATATTAGAAATTACTTTTTTCCTTAGAGTTAGCACTTCTCAGAAGTTTAGAGGTGGTATCCTAACAAAACATGCGAGTTCCTCCTCCCACCAACACTTAAATTCTACATTGTCCTCAATGTAGGAACATAACAGGCAATAAAAAAATCATAAAGAAGCATCCATGATTCTATTAAACAAATAAGAAAGAAATAAAAGAGAAGGAAAAGAAAAATCCTTGGGTTGCCTCCCAAGCAGCTCCTTTGTTTCGTGTCCTAGGATGGACAGTTCCTGCTTAGTATGGATCCACAAGTTCCAGTTCCTTTACAAGGAACACAAAGGCTCCTTCATAGTAAGGCCTCAATTTATGTCTATTGACCTTCAAAATCTTATTAGTATCCAAGCTGCAAGTCTCTACTACACCATGAGGATAAACAATAGTAACAACTAAAGGCCCTAACCATCTAGATTGTAATTTACCAGGGAACAATTTCAATTAGGACTGAAAAAGTAAAACTTTATCACCAACATTAAATGTTTTTCTGGTTAACATCTTATCATGATACAACTTTGTTTTATCCGTGTAAATCTGAGCATTTTCATAAGATTCCAATCAAAGTTCGTGAAGTTCCTGTAGATGCAACTTTCTCTTAGTTCCTGCTAGGTCATAGTCCATGTTACATTCCTTGAAAGCCCAAACTGATTTATGTTCAATCTCAACAGGAAGGTGACAAGACTTGCCAAATACCAAACGATATGGGGACATACCTATGGGTGTTTTATAAGCAGTTCTATATGCCCATAAAGGCTTATCAAGTCTAAAACTCCAATCCTTCCTATTAGGACTCACTACCTTTTCTAAAATGGACTTAATTTCTCTATTAGACACTTCTACTTGCCCATTAGTTTGGGAATGATACGCAGTGGAAAGCTTATGGGTCACATGATACTTTGCCAACAAGTTCCCTAGGGTTTTACTGGCGAAGTGCGTTCCTCTATCACTAATGATTGCTTTTGGACTTCCATACCTATTAAGAATTCGACTATTGAAAAATTCACCACAGTTTTAGCATCATCAGCTCTAGTAACTTTAGCCTCTACCCATTCAGACACATAATCCACAGCTACAAGAATATAAACATAACCAAAGGAGTTGGGAAAGGGACCCATGAAATCAATGCCCATACATCAAATATTTCACAAACCACAATATTTTGCAAGGGTATTTGGTTCCTACTAGTTAAATTCCCTATACGTTGGTATTGATCACAATTCCTACAATATATATATGCATCCCTAACAGAGGTAGGCATATATAGTCCACTTTCTAAGACTTTGTGTGCTGTTCTCCTAGGTCCAGAATGTCAACCACATTTAAAAGTATGATAAAAACGTAAATTAGATTCGAATTTATTGTCATTCACACATCTCTTAATTCATTGGTCAGCACAAAATTTCCACAAATAAGGGTTATCCCACAAATAATACTTAGCCTCTTATTTTATCTTTTCCTTTTAAGATCTTGTGAGTTCCGAAGGCAAGTTCCTTCCAACCAGGTAGTTCACGATATCAGCATACCAAGGAACTTTTGCAGAAACAACATATAAATATTCATCAGAAAATAATCATTAAAAGGTAAAGTATGTTCCTTTTGGACCATACGACTCAATCAAGTGGTCAGCTACTTGGTTTTTTACGCCCTTTTTTTCTTTAATTTGTAAATCAGATTCCTATAACAATAAAACCCATCTAATTAATCTAGGTTTAGCCACTGATTTAGCAAATAAATATTTTAGTGCAGCATGATCAGTATACACAGCCACCTTAGTCCTTAGTAGGTAGGAACGAAACTTTTCTAAAGCAAAAACAATAGCATAAATTTCCTTCTCAGTATTGGTATAATTAGATTGAGAAGGATCAAGGGTAAGCAAAGCATAAGAAATAACAGTTGGAACTTACCTTCCCTTTGCCCTAATACTGCTCCAACAACAGTATCACTTGCATCACACATAATTTCAAATGGTAAGTTCCAATTAGGAGGTTGCAAAATAGGAGCCGAAGTGAGTCGTTCCTTTAGTGTATTAAAAGATTTCTTACATGGATAATCGAAATTAAACACAACATCCTTGGCCAAAAGATTACACAAAGGAGTTGCAATTTTTGAAAAATCTTTAATAAATCTACGATAAAAACCAGCATGCCCTAAAAAAGATATAACATCTTTAACATAATTAGGGTATGGTAAGGAACTTATAGTTTCTATCTTAGCTTTATCAACTTCTATCCTTTAGATGACACTATATGAACAAGTACTACTCCTTGTTCCACCATGAATTGAAATTTTTCAAAATTCAGAACAAGATTAGTTTCAATGCATCTTTGTAATATCATGCTTACACTAGTAGAAAATATCAAAAAGGCACCGCTTAATTGCCACCGGTTCAGTTTAAACCGGTGGCAAAATGGGCTACAAAATTGGAGGGAAGCTGAAACTGAGTAAAAGGCACTGGTTCACATCAAATCGGTGGCAAAAATATAAAGGCCACCGGTTTGAACCGGGGCCCTTGTGGACCAGCCCTTATAATTATTAAAAAAAAGGCAGCCCTGCTTCTCATTCATTCCCCTCTTTCTCTCTCCTCCTCTTTCCTTCTCCTACTCCCCGAATCCTCCTCTTTCTCTATCTTTTTCTTTCTTGATCTCCTTCTCCCTCACCTCCTTCTCCACCATGAAGACCAACACTTTCACCACCACGAAGTCCTCCTTTCTTTGATTCGAGGACGAACACTTTCACCACCACGAAGTCAATTTTAATCGAAGACCACCACATGCAACACCATTTTAATCGAAGACTACCACCAATTCGAGGTTAAATCAATTTTATTTGGTTTTCTTTTTTATTTTTTCTTTGTTTTTGTTTTATCGGTTTTTTAATTGATTTTTTTTATGTTAATACATTTTAATTCTTTTTTTCATGGATTTTATTTCGTTTTTGTTTTTTATTTTCACGGTTTTTGTCTTAATCGATTTTTCAATCGATTTTTTTTTATTTTAAGTAATTTTAATTCGTTTTTTTTTTATATGTTCAGGGTTTTTTTATTTTAATTGATTTTTTTTTTATTTTAAGTGATTTTAATTCGTTTTTTTTTCTGGGTTTTGTTTTATTTTAATCGATTTTTATTTTTTATTTTCTAGGTTTTTTATTTTACATGATTTTTTTATTTTCTGGGTTTTTGTTCTTGTTTTTCTTTTTTCTTTTTTTTAATCGATTTTTATTTTTATTTTCTAGGTGTTTGATTTTTTTTCCTGGGGGTTTCGACTAATTCTGTAAATTGATTTTTTTTGTTGTAATTGGTGCGGGTATATTGATGCAAGAATCAAGATACAAGTATATATTGATTTAGATGTTGTATTAAATTTTTTTTATTGTGATGTTGTAATTTTTTTTATTTATACTGTAATATTTTTTTTTATTTATGCAATAATTTTTTATTTATTTATTTAAATGTTGTAATTGATCTATATTGATTGATATTCGATTTATATTTTGTGTTCTATGTATATTAATCTCTACAATAAAATTACTAGATTAATATACTTTAATACTAAATACCCAAATAATTTTATGTGTAACCAAATACCAATAATATAAAAAAAATAATAATAAATAAATAAATAAAATATTAATATTTTGGGGATTTTTGGCACTTGTTAACCGATGCCAAAAGCAATAAAAAAAATTTTGGGGTTATTTTTGGCACCGGTTAACCGGTTCCTATAACCATTTTTGCCACCGGTTTGAACCTGTGGCTTTTCACCCAAGTAATTGGCACCCCCACATTAGCACCGGTTCAAACCGGTGGTATTGAGGGGTTTTGAACCGGTGCCAATTACGTTTTTTCACCTAGTCTTAAATTAACTAGGCATATATTAAAAGAATCTCTATGCACAGTAAAGACATCCATGAAAACCTCCATGTTATTTCCTACAAATTCAGAAAATATGCTCATCATACACCTCTTAAAGGTGGTAGGAGCATTGCACAAACCAAATGGCATTCTTCTAAAAGCATAAGTTACAAAAGAGCAAGTAAAAGTGGTCTTTTCTTGATCTTCCGGAGCTATACCAATTTAAGTATAACTTGAATACCCATCTAAGAAACAAAAGTAAGATCGACTAGCAAGACGTTCCAACATGAAATGATCTTTCCTAGTAGCAGCATTAAGTTTACGAAAATCAATGCATACCCTCCAACCATTTTGTACTATAGTAGGAACTAGCTCACCTTGTATATTTTCAACAACTATCATACCTGATTTCTTAGGAACAACATGTATCGGGCTTACCCATTTAGAATCAGATATAGGGTAGATTACACCTGCATCAAGCCATTTCAAAATTTCTTTTTTAACAATTTCCATCATAGGGGGATTAAATCGGGGTTGAGCCTCCCTAGAAGGTTTAACATTATCCTCAATAAGAATGTGATGCATACATAAAGAAGGGCTATTTTTTAATATCAACAAGAGTCCAACAAAAAGCACCCCTAAATCTCTTAAGGACAATTAGTAATCGTTCTTCTTGGGAAGGGGATAATGCATTAGAGATAATAATGGGAAGTGTTTCCCTATCACCAAAGTAAACATATTTTATATTTTCTGGAAAAGGTTTGAGTTCCAGTTTGGGGCCTGCACGAGATGGGGAATAAGTTTTTCATTGGAAAGAGGTATATCCATAATAGGGGCATTAAGTTTCAATTTCGTTGAGGAACTTATGCTATTAACATCACCCATGAGTTCCTTGTCTGCCAAATTCATCTCATGTTCCTTAACAGATGCCTTATCCAAGCTTTCCTGAATCACAAGTTCCAAACCATCTTCCCTGTTTAATTCAAACATCTTTTGTGCTAGTAAATCATTAGTATCAATGGAACACACAAATATCCACATCAGTAGGATATCTCATGGAATAAAAAATATTCAATTTAATAATATCACCATCAAATTCCATAGTTACATTCCCTTCATGCACATCAATCTTAGTTTTAGAAGTTTTCAAGAAAGGTCTTCCTAACAGTAAAGGAACTTCCCTACGATTAATAGCATGATCATATCCCATATCAAGTAAATAAAAATTAGCTGGAAATACCAATTCATTAACTTGTACCAACACATCTTCTAAAATTGCTACGGAATATGCATTACTTCTATCAGCGAGTTGAATAATTAAACTAGTTTCTTTCAAAGGACCAACATTAAAAGAATCATATACAGATTTAGGCATGACGTTATGTTGGGGTTTGGTGAGTCCGATTCACCGAGGAAACAAACCCCAAAACAAGACCGCACTCGTAATAAATAAATACATAAACATAATTAAATTAATCACAAGATTAAGATAAGATGATTACCTTTGGAGCGTGCTTCGCCCAACCGGAAGGGGCTCTTACATCGAAAGCAAGCCTCGAAATTACGACGGCCTCCAATGATAGTCCACTCACAACTCGACCACAAAAAACGATCCAATTCCTTGGGGTTAGCAAGGCCCGACCAAGTGCTTTTCCCAATACCCCAACTTGAGTATTTATAGGGAAATGCATGAGTGTAAAAAGCTCTCCCATCAATATGGGAGAATTTGATTTTCCCATTTATTTTAAATTTAAAATAAAATTAATAATCAAACTAGTAATAAATCAACAAGTGGCAAGCATACAAGGAGGAGTAGGTGAGGACCACTTGGAGGAGGGGGGGGACCAAACTTGCACCCCACTCATGCCCCCATAACCAGCCACCTCCCTTTCTTCTCCTCCATTTGAGTTTCGCCACATGGCAGCTAACTTGGTCAACCATGGTTGCCTTTTAGGCTACCATGGGGTGGTTGTGAGGCTTCAGCCCACCTCATTTGCGCCTAAAAGCGTGTGCTGCTAGCTGCCACGGCCTAGAAAACCACGCACCAAGTGTGCGGGCTTCTAGCTGCCACATGCTAGCATTGCCACGCACACTTGGTGTGGGTTTCTAGCTTTTTGTTGTGCCCGTACTAGCACTCAGTTTTCCCAATTCTAGGGGTATTTTGGTCATTCTTGATTAATTATTATTTTTCACGTCTCGTCTTATACTATTTTCGACTTGACTTTCGACGCTCAATTTCGACGCTCCAAGCTCGAATTTCCGACGTCTAAATATTAATTACTCGGTCGACTTATTAATTAATATCTTATTAATTCATCGATTTGGTTCGTTAGTTGCTTGGGTGTGACCAGAAGGGTTCAGTCAAGATTAAGCTTTAATATTAATTATGCATTAATATTACTGATCGCAAGCGGCCTCCACCCAGGCATTCCGATCACTTAAACTTACTGAATATATTAGCTTTCTTATAATTTTCAACCCACTAACGGAATAGTACACTTGTTCGAAGACACCATTCCTTTCAATCTCCCACTTGTCCTTCCGGACAAGTGCGCATTTAGTGTACAGTCTTTTTCCTATGTCGCATAATGTCTCTTCATGAACTATAAGGTAAGATTATTTTGTCATCCTTATTACGTCCAGAAGTGCTTCTCAATTTCGAGTCCGACTGTCAATAAACAGATGATTTCTTAAGTCCATGCGAGCACGGCCATGCATTTTCACAGTCTCGCTCTACAAGAGGCCTTGTATACAACAAAGACTTCTTCCCTATTTTAGTAGGGGGACATTACCAGTCTTGTAATGTAGCTCCTCTTAGTGAGAGGACCTAGCCGCCCGAGTATTGCCGTTATAATCCCCTATTACGGCAGACGTTTGACAACATTAAAGCGGAATAGTAATCAAACAAGAGAACTTACAATACTCTTGGTCAAGGAAATAGGTTTCGATGGCCATAATGAGAAGTATACTTATGACGATTTTTAATCTCTTAAATTATTCTCATAGGTTGATCCAGTATGGTTCTAAACCAATACCTGTGCAAATAATTTATGACAATCATGTCCTCGTAGCACAAGAAACGGTGCTATAAATCAGACTACACACTAATCTCAATTGGTCATTAATCGTCCACCGTTTAAATGACCTTTATTATGGATAATTTACGATTATAATATTCAGTGTTTGCTTAATAGGTGTTTCCTTACCAAGACTGGTCTTGATACCCTATTTTGAATGTTCTTAAAATCGAATGGACTCATTATTTAATCCTAAACCACAATTAAATAGAAAACGGAGAGATAAAATATTGCATGAAATTTATATTACTCCAAAACATGAATGGTTTTTCTTAGTATCTTACATTAAATGTTCAAAATTAACTAAAACACTAAACAAGGAAATCAGAGCAAGTCTCCTACATGCTTGATTCCCATTGCCTCAACGTGCTTGTTGTGCTTCACTTGAGGCAAAGGTTTAGTAAGTGGATCGGCTACATTGTAATCCTTTCCAACTTTGCAAATTCTGATTTCACCTTCTAATTTCCATTCTCGAATCATGTGAAAACGTCGTTTGACATATTTGACCTTCTGATGTTCCCTTGGCTCTCTAGCCTGAGCAATAGCTCCATTGTTTTCACAACAGAGGGCTATTAGACCCTTTATGGAAGGTACAACATCAGGTTCACCAATGAACATACGAATCCAAACAGCCTCCTTAGCTGCTTCAGCAGCTGCTAAGTATTTGGCTTCAGTTGTAGAATCTGCAGTTGTACTCTGCTTGACACTCTTCCAACTAAACGCTCCTCCATTTTAGACAGAACACATATCCAGATTGCAATTTGAAATCGTCTCTTTCTGTCTAGAAGCTTTATTCGGTATAACCTTCCACAACTAATTCCTCTAAACCACCATACAATAGGAATTTATCCTTGTTCTTTTTAAGGTACTTTAGGATATTCTTAACTGCAGTCCAATGGGCCTCTCCTGGATCTGATTAGTAATGGTTTGTAGCACTCAAGGCATTCGACACATCTGGCCTAGTACATATCATGGCATACATGATCGATCCAATAAGTGAAGCATATGGAATCTGATTCATTATGACCCGCTCATCAGGTGTCTGTGGACACTATTTCATGCTTAGGGTTATGCAATGTGACATTGGCTGGTGACCTCTCTTGGCCTCCTCTATCCCAAATCGAGCAAGTACCTTATCAATATAAGTACTTTGACTCAATCTAATCATCCTTTTTGATCTATCCCTATAGATCTTGATGCCTAGTATTTACTGAGCCTCTCCTAAGTCGTATATTGAGAAGCACTTTCCAAGCTAGGCCTTTACAGACTCTATCAATGGAATGCTATTTCCAATTAGCAATATGTCATTGACATATAAGACTAGGAAGGCGATGTCACTCCCACTGACCTTCTTGTAAACACAAGATTCATCAGGATTCTTGATAAAACAAACTTACTATTGGCTTCATCGAATCGCAGATTCCAACTTTTGCTTGCTTGTTGTAGCCCATAAATGGACTTCTTAAGCTTACAAACCTTCCCAACATTGGTTTGGTCGACAAAAACTTCAGGCTGTGTCATATAAACAGTTTCTTCCAAAATACCATTAAGGAAGGCGGTTTTGACATCCATGTGCCATATTTCATAATTATAATATACAGCAATCGCTAGGAGGATCCGAATGGATTTAAGCATTGCGACTGGTGAAATGGTTTCATCGTAATCAATACCATGAACTTGTGTGTAACCTTTTGCCACCAATTTCTCTTTGTAAATGAATACATTTTAATCTTTGTCGGTTTTCATCTTGAAAATCCACTTACAATCCATAGGTGTATAACCTTCGGGTAAGTCAACTAAGTCCCAAACTTGATTTTCAAATATGGAATCCATTTCAGATATCATGGCCTCTTGCCATTTAGTAAAGTCGGTGCTTGTCGTCACTTGGTTGTAGGTTGTCGGTTCATCTCCATCCATAATAAGGATGTTCTGATTCTCAGTTAATACTAAACCAAGATGTCTATCAGGTTAAGATTTCGGCCTCTAAGACCTACATAGGGTAATGCATTGAGCATTTGCATCGTCGATTTGACTTTGCACATTTTGATCATTTTGACCTGCGTCAACATATGCTGTTTAAGCACTTTGACTATCATTCTGATTTTGTTGCTCATCCTCACGAACTTTGTCGAGTTCGATTTTCCTCCCACTTGTCATTTTTGAAAGGTGTTCCTTCTCCAAAAAGACACCATCGGGAGAAACAAACACTTTGTTCTCCAATTTGTTATAGAAGTAATACCCTTTGGTTTCTTTTGGTAGCCCACAAAGTAACCCTTGTCAGATTTGGGATGAAGTTTGTCAGAAATCAATTTTTTGACATATGCTTTGCATGTCCATATCTTTAGAATAGATAACCTAGGAGGTTTCTTAGTCCATAAGTCATATGGAGTCTTTTCTACACCTTTTGATGGTGCACGGTTCAGTGTTAGTGCCGCAGTTAGAAGTGCGTGTCCCCAGAAAGAGATAGGAAGATCACTAAGACCCATTGTTGATCGTACCATGTCTAACAAGGTCCGATTTCTCCTTTCGGATACTCCGTTCCATTGTGGAGTTCCTAGAGGTGTCAATTCTGAAAGTATACCCTTTTCTTTCATATGGTCATCGAATTCTTGGCTCAAGTATTCACCACCTTGATCCGATCGAAGGGCTTTGATTTTCTTGCCAAGCTGATTTTCAACTTCTCTCTGAAATTCTTTGAACTTTTCAAACGATTCAGATATATGCGACATTAGGTAGACATAACCATATGTACTATAGTCATCTGTGAAGGTGATAAAATATCGGTGTCCATTTCTTGTGTTGGAGCTCATCAGTCCACATACATCAGTGTGTATTAGACCTAATAAGTCTCCTGCTCTTTCTCCCAACTTGGAGAATGGTTGTTTAATCATATTTCCTAATAAACATCCCTTGCAATTCTCAAACGATTCTAAATCGAAAGAGTCAAGAACACCTTCCTGTAGAAGTCTCTTGATGCGTTTGATGTTAATGTGGCCAAGACGATAATGCCACAAGCAAGTCTGATTTGACTCCATGGTCTTAGCTCTTTTATTAGTATTATTCACATTATAAACTTTTTTGTCTAAATCAAGCACATAAAGACCATTTTCAAAATGTGCAATACCATATAAAACATTATCGAGATAAAACGAACATTCATTGTCCTTTACTCGAAATTTAAAACCCTTGGCGTCCAACGCAGAAATTGAAATGATGTTTCTGGTAATGCTAGGAACATAATAAACATTATCTAGTTCCAAAACTAACCTGGTGGGGTAAGATAAACTAAGAGTTCCTACGAATACGACACCAATTCTGGCTCCATTGCCAACCCGGAGTTTAACCTCTCCCTTCTCTAGCCTTCTAGCGTTCCTTTGTCCCTGATAATAAGAATAAAGGTGTGAGCCACATCCGGTATCTAATACCCATGATGCTAAGCTAGTGAAGATAAAGCCTATAACAAATATACCTGATTCAGAAGTAACGGTTCCATTCATGTTATATTCCTTGAACTTGAGGCAATCTCTCTTCTAATGTCCGTTCTTCTTACAGTAGAAACATTCGGAATCAGATTTAGAAGACGCTACCTTATTTTCTTTTTTATCCTTGGTATCTTTAGACTTAGGCGGAAATATTTTCTTCTTACCCTTCCCCTTGAAGCCTTTCTTCTTCTTGCCCTAGAATTTGAACGACTTGCCCTTTTTAATCATCAGTGTATCATGCTTCCCCTTATCCTTGAGTGGTTTTCTCTGCTTGCTTCAACATACCATAAATCTCGGTGGGGGTTTTCTCCATGTTGGGCATGTTATAGTTCATCTTGATCTGATCATAGCCTTTATGCAGCGAGTGAAGAATGATGTCAATTGCCATCTCGATTGAATACTAATAGGCGTGTCGCATACCTAACAAAAATAAATCTAACTAGACAACTACTATGTAGACGGGCAAGCCAAATCAAATCAGTGAGAATCAATATCTAAAGAACTAATTAAAAAGATTAAATCTAAACAATATAACAAATCAATGCTAAAAACATCCAAGATCAAGCTTCACCACGAATACAATTAATGCAATAGTTGTTCTACCCCTAACACATAATTCAATTCATTAAAGAGGAAAAGTAATCCATGAATAATACCAACCGTCTCTCCCGAGTTATCAATGGCTTCTATAATCATAATCAAGCCTACTTCCCTGGAATCATGTAAATTAAAGACCTTAAGCACATTACTCTAACTTCCTAATCATCCATTCAACTACTCCCGTGATGAACTTCAAACCCTTAATTGATTTATTCAAATCTGTCAAAATCCAACTCCCGTTGTGATTAAAAAAAAGGATTAATAACAATACCAATTATGCCTAATCTAGTACTGGTATAAGCATAATCAATTAAGCATATCAATTACAATTATTATTAGAGAATTTAAAGAATTAAATCATGCATTAATCATATTCGGGTTCCGCTAGATCTTGGAATAAGAAAACTACTCACACATATTAACAAAAGCGAAAACAATATTAAATGAAGAAAACATGATTAATATAAGTAATAAAAAGTAAAAGAAGAAATAAAGATGAATACCAATTGCTTGAATGAAGAAAAGTACCAATTGTTGATGAACAAAGATCAAAACTTGAAAGTACATATTAATCTAGATCTAGAGAGAATATTAGGGTTCTAATGAAGGTTTAAAAGCTAGAATATAATAACTAAGTATATTTAATCGGGGTTTACAACAGGTATTTATATCCCTTAATTAAGAAATCCAGAAAAATAAGAAAACGGGCTTCGCGAAACTATGCCCGGTCAGACCGAGCAAAGCCGCCAGGTCGGGCGCAAGAAGCATCAAGTAGAGAATCTGACTTTCGGAGCTTATAATGTTGATAACTTCACTTGCCCGGTCTGCCCGGGCAACCTTGCAGTGCCAGGCGACGGGGGTAAGATACATCTATGTACTACTTTGATCTTCTCTTCTCCTTCCTTAATTTCCTTCTTCGCCCTGGCTACCAGGACAATGTTACCCTCCAGGGCGGACACAGGTAAAATTCTCTCCATCATAATAAGCTCTCATGGCTATCCAAAACAAGTCTAAATCATCCGAAAATCTTCATGTGCCTACCAAATCAATTAAATAGACCAAGCCACGCTAGAGAAGAGAATATTAGCAAGAAGTAGCTCCGTAAGGCTCAAAAACCATATGAAAATAGCTATAAAATGTGGGTAAAATATGTATAGAACGTGTACATCAAATACCCTGCATCAAGCCTTCCCATGTTCCCCAAAAATTCTATCATTTTGAGTACATGTGGGCTGAGTGGCTCTCCTTTCTTGAGCTTGCTCTCAAGGATCTGCCTATGGGTTCCAAACCTTTCAGCTCGGGCCTGCTCTTCAAACATGTTCTGCAGTTCAGAAATGATCTCAAAAGCTGTCTCCGTTTCAAAGAAAGTCTTTTGAAGCTCAGGAGACATCGTGGCCAACATAATGCATTTAACATATCGATTGGCACTTTGCCATCGATTTAGGGCAGCCTGAGTCTCCTCCTCATTGGGATCCTCGGGAATTTCCTCATTAAGGACATATTCCATTTGCTCTTGCATGAGAAAATTCGCAAGTTCCTTTGCTAATCAAGAAAATTTAGCCCACTCAACTTCTCCTTGTCGAGAATTGAGCGTAAAAAGAATTGGTTGTTTGAGTTATTTGAAGACATGTTTCTACAATTGAAAGAATTAGAAATGAAAAACCATTCATAATTCGTAAATAATATTGAATTCATGTATTTTAATCAAACTTATTTAAAACGTCTTATTCACACATTTAAAAGTTGTCCCCATTTTGGGTGAGAATAAGTCCATTCCAAGATCCGAAGAAACAAAGAGTGGTTAAGCATGCTTTGGCTTGTCTTGTCACTCCAATCTCCTAAGGTAAGCAACGCTTTGCTAATGGCTCAAAGCCACTCTCGGTTGAATAAATCGTCGCATCTAATGCTCTCTCAAAAATTAATTCACTTTGCCACGACATGTTAGGACTCCATCACTCATGTCGTTTAGTACAACCAAAACCAACTTGCATACCCCGTATGCCTAATGTTCCATGGAGAGGTAGTGATGCCTCGCTTTTGCTTAGCCCACCACTACCCTCGTTCGGTTGGTATGTTTTATTTTGGAATGGAAAGTTTTACTCAATATTTAGGGACCTAGGGTTTCTATGTTGATTGATTTAAGTGAACTTAATTATTCATCACAACATTCGAAATCCTAAACATGCATCTAACATATAATTCATATACATAAACACATATATATATATCGAAAAATATAAATAGAGATGCATTTGGCAACTAGCATGACCCCTTGAGATCTTCAAATCTTTAAAAGGTCTTCATTTGCAACATCATGTCTTCGTCTTCCAAGACTTGACCAATATAAATGCAACTACTAGTATCTATTATTAGGAATAATCTAAATATTAAGGTACAAAAATACTCAACGGTTCGCAGACCGTATTTAGATTTACAAAAATACATCACGGATCACAGTCCGTATTTCTATCCTAATCAGGCCCCACTAGTTGCCATTTCATAAAACTTGTGAGAGAATATACATTTCATTCATCCATTCACTATCTGTGAATGGCCCATGCTTTTTACAACGATAAACTAGTAACAATGCATAAACACGCGAGAACTAGTAACTAATCTAGGTGGTTAATCTAATTAACACGCCTAATTAAAACTAGTCAAAGTTGTTTAAACCGATTATGTAAATAAGCGCAATTAATATTTGAAGCTCCCACTAAATTCCGCATCCAACTCAATTATTCCAATTAATTAAGCCGGTAAAACCCAAAATTTGTCAAAAATAAATTTTGCCAATGCCGCTCAAAACCCGAGGCCTATCCTACAAAATTTATTAAAATAATTAGAACCAAATTAGATTAATAAAATAATTAAAACGGAAAAATAAGCAAACACGAAGCCAACTGTACTCAAATGGTTCACGCACTACATACGTTCCACATGAAAGTCAAGGTGTCTAACAACCCCGCACTATACGGCTTGGCGCACGTGCCTTCACCATCCCACGTAGCACTAGCTAAGTACACCTTAGTAGCGTTTGCTACGGGTTACAAGGTCCTAGATACGAGCCCATGGCTGCTTGCCCCTTTACACGACGTATGCACCAAGCCCCAACACACCATGCTCGTGCACCACACTCGCGCTACAGCAGCCCTTACACCACGCACTACAGCACTCTCGCAAGCACCATCAAGGCAGCGTGCTGCTGCTGTGCTCTTGCTATGATGCTGTTGCTAGCGGCCGTGCACAACAACCACGGCTTGGCCGCACGCACCATCAAGGCAGCCCCTTGGCAGCAACATGCGGGCTGCTACGCAGCCCGGCTAGCCTTGGTTGTTTACGCCTTGATTTGCATGTCATAACCACGGGACTTTGATCCCAAAATTTCCATGACATTATTATTAATTCTAAATTAATTTTAGTACTAATTCATTGAGCAAAAATGAAAATTTAAACAAGTCTAACTTAAAATAAAATTTTCAAAGTGCATATAACCAAAATAATTCCCAAGAACCATTCTTTAATTAAATTGGTTTAACTTGGTGCAACAAAAAATTAGAGGGCAATTACTCACTATCAATTTAATTAATTTAAATTAATCTTGAGTTTTTTTGACAAAATAAAAGGGAGTTGGAAAACTGAACATATGTTCAATAAAGATTCCAACTTTAATACTTGTGAATCCTTGAAAATTTAACTTCCAATATGAAAATAAACAAATTTCTATTACAAATTTCAAACTTTATGATTCCAATTGACTAAAAAGTGATTAAATCAACAAAGTTCAACAAAAATTCATGGAATTTAGTAACATAAAGTTTCAATCACTTAATATAATTAAAGATTGAATCTTTAGTACTTGGAAGCCTCAAAGAATAACAATTTCACACTTAATGCAATTAGTTTGCAAGTATGTCAAAAATAAAACCAAGCTTTCAAACACAAATTACCACTAAGTAATCATGCCTAAAGAGGGTTAAAATTGCATATAAAATATGTATTGAACCAATTACATAACCACCATAAATATGCAATTAATATTCAAGGTTAGAAAGACTTAAAAAATTTCGTCAAAACAAAAAATCCCTTGAAAAGTGCATTTCTGGTCGTTTTTTGGCTAAAAACCGAGTCCTGAAGGGGAAAAGGGTCTAATGCCTTTGGGTTAGCAAGGCCCGACCGAAACCCGAGTAATTAATGAGTTCAAAGGTTTTCACAATGTTGATGCCTTTTTCAACACTTACTCAAGTGCTTTTCCCAATACCCCAACTTGGGTATTTATAGGGAAATGCATGAGTGTGAAAAGCTCTCCCATCAATGTGGGAGAATTTGATTTTTCCCATTTATTTTAAATCTAAAATAAAATTAATAATCAAACTTGTAATAAATCAACAAGTGGCAAGCATACAAGGAAGAGTAGGTGAGGACCACTTGGAGAAGGGGGGTCTAAACTTACCCCCCACTCATGCCCCCATAATCGGCCACCTCCCTTTCTTCTCCTCCATTAGAGTTACGCCAATGGCAGCTAACTTGGGCACCCATGGTTGCCTTGTGGGCTGCCATGGGGTGGTTGTGAGGCTTCGGCCCACCCCACTTGCGCCCAAAAGCGTGGGCTGCTAGCTGCCATGGCTTAGAAAGCCACACACCAAGTGTGCGGGCTTCTAGCTTCCACATGCTAGCATTGCCACGCACACTTGGTGCGGGTTGCTAGCTTTTTTCCGCGTCCCTACTAGCTCTCGGTTTTACCGATTCTAGGGGTATTTTGGTCAGTGTTGATTTATTTTTATTTTTTACGTCTCGTCTTTTACTATATTCAACTTGACTTTCGAATCTCGGTTTTGATGCTCCAAGCTCGAATTTTCGACGTTTAAATATTAATTACTCGGTCGACTTATTAATTAATTCCTAATCAATTCGTCGCTTCGGTTCGTTATTTTCTTGGGTGTGACCCGAAGGGTTCAGTCAAGATTAACCTGTAATATTAATTATGTATTAATATTACTGATCGGAAGCGGCCTCCACCAAGGCATTTCGATTACTTGACCTTACTGAATATATTAGCTTTCTAATAATTCTGAACCCACTAACGGAATAGTACAATTGTTCGAAGGACATCATTCATTTCACGTTAATGGATACTCCTAAATCTAACATGGCTCTCTCAAATCTAGTCTCTCTTATTTTCCAAGGGGTAGAAAACGTACCTGGATCTTTGCATTTGGTAGGTAATTTTTTTGGAGAACTGCAGAAACGTTCTCCCCCACACTTACCTTTTGTGTTTCTGTCAATTTCTTTTTGGAAATGCAAAGTTCCTGTCAACTTGAGTGATAGCATCCAGCATAGGAATATTGACTTCTACCTTGCGAAAAGTTTCCAAAATTTCCTTGTCTGCATCTTCCTTCTTTGACTTTGCTAACCTATTAGAAAAAGGAACAACAGGAGTATATTTATAGTTATCCAAATCAAGAGGGGGATAAAAGGAAATTCCTTTTTTATTAGGTGCAGCATTTTGTGAATCACGTTCCTGCTCCTGGACCTGTTCAAATTCCTTAGGAGGTTCCACCACTTGTTCCAGTTCTAACTCACGGTTCACTCTTTCTTTTTTCTTAGATTCCTCCTATTCTCTTCCATTCCTTAAGGTTACATCATTAGCACTTTCTTTCGGGTTTACTAAGGCTTGTGATGGAAGTTTATTGGAATTTTGTGAAGTGGAGCTGTTAACGTGGGTGGCTATTTGTCCAATTTGAGTTTCCAAGGTTTTATGTCTTGCATCAGTTTGCAAAGCTACCTATCATACAAGTTCCTCAAGGTTTGAAGAAGAGTTAGACCTTTAATTCTGTGTAGGTTGTTGGACATTATAAGGCCGCCTAAAGTTAGATTGGTTTTGGTTAAAACTTGGTGGATTTTCCTTGTTCCCATACCTAAAATTTGGGTGATCTCTCCATCTCTCATTATAGGTATTAGAAAATGGGTCATATTTCCTTTGTTGAGCTCCAAGAAATCCTTCAACAGCGTTTACTTCATCAACTTGCAATGTTGGGCATTAATTTGGTGTTGGGGACAACTAGAACAAAGTCTCCTAAATCTCTCCCAATATTCATATAAAGTTTCATCAGAAGATTGTTGAATTCCACATATTTTCTTTCTAATGGATCCTATCATAGATGCAAGAAAAAAGTCCTCTAGAAAATGTTTATGCAATTGTTTCCATGTAGTGATGGATCCAGATTTTAAATTATATAACCAATCCCTAGCAGGATCTAACAAAGTGAATGGAAAAGTCATTAACAAAATATCATCAAATTCCACCCCTTCAGTTCTTTGTGCAGAACAAGTCATGAAAAATTCCTTTATATGCATCAATGGATCTTCTCCCTTAAGACCATAAAATTTAGGAAGCAAGTTAATAAAACCAAAATTCAATTTAAAGGGTTTCTCCAAGGTAGGGAAAACAATGCCAAGGGGTTCCTGTTCGAGATTAGGAGCAGCGAGTTCCTTAATGGTTTGATTAACTAGCGCCATCTCAAAGAACCTGTCAAGTTCCCAATGAAAATCAATTTTCCCCTCCTTTCTTAACCTGCACAAAGTTCTTTCTATTTCTGCATCAAACTTCAACAAATCAAGATTAGTAGAACGAGTGTTGATCATCAAGGAACTAAATAAAAACAATAGAACTTAGAAGTATAACAGATTACCAATGAGAACAACTATACCCGGCAACGACGCCAAAATTTTTGCGCACCTACTTATAAGAAATCATCATTCATGTGAACAAAACAGTAATTTAATAATATTCCCAAAACATTAATTATTTTTAAAACCAAACTAACTTGTCCCAAGTACTAATTACATGGCCTCCTCTAACTACTACTGAGCATAAAGAACTACTCACTCATGTAATAGGGCAAAGAAGAAAGGTTTTTTGAGAAAAACATGTCAGGTTCCTCTAGGTGGTTTCTTCTAAACGTGAGCACATGTGAGACATAAAAGAATAATGGATGATTAATCGACGAATAACTCTGGGGTTTTTATAGAATTATTATAGAATTATTCCTCAAGTAAAATCCTTAAAAATATGGGAGATAAATCTAAGATAAGAAAAGTAGTTGGATAGAATCTGTGAAATTCTATCTTTTGCCAAATCTTTTCCTTAATGATATATAGGATCTTCTTCTTATCAAATATATCTTCCTTGCAGCTGTAAATATTCAAGAATTATCCTCCAAGTAACCAAATATCATGATGCAATGAATTTTGACATTTCTCGAACTTCTAGTAAGTTCCTTTGTGTCTGCGTCAGTCTACCAATTCCTCCAAAGGAACTCAGCATATATTCATTTGCATTTGACATTAGCTCTTTTATACCGTTCATCATTTTATCATCCAAAATGGCTCAGTTACCAATCAAAACACACAATGAGGAAATAAATCCCAAAATACCAAAAACATAGATAAAAGCACTAAAATGCTAAAGGAACTAACCTAAAATCTAAGGAACATGACTATAAAATAGTGTCATGAATGACACTCATTAGGCATTCCCACCGACCTTGGAATGGTTGGCGGCTGAGTAGTATGGAGCCATCTCAAAAGGGTTCGTTTACTCATATAATCAGTTAAAGAGAATATTCATGGAGAACTTTGTCACCCTGTTAGATCGTAGAAAAATGACCACCGACCTAATGGAATTACTGCAAGGAAAAGATGAGCCCCTAAGAGAGTTTATCACGAAATTCAATAAGGAAGCAATAACCATTCCAAACATGAGCCAGGATGTAGCCTTGCTAGCAATGCAGAGTGGATTACTGCCAGGCTCACCGTTCAGAGCGTATATTGGCCGAAAGAGTCTTAAAACGCTGGCTGGAGCGCTAGGAAAGGAACACGTGTTCATAAAAGCATATGAGATAGATAGGGAAATGTTGATCAATAAAACGCTAAGCGACTTAATAAAGCGAGCTTAAGTCACCTGGGCAGAGAACACTAGGGTGGATAAGCCTTGCCGAGCAGAACAAGGTTGCTAGGATGCAGACATGGCGGTTGGAGTGAGAAGATGTGACGAAAAATAAGTAGGTAGACTTGGGAGGTTTGACCATTACACTCCGCTCACTCATTCAAGGTTTCATATCTTCAACGTGATAGAATGTACGCACAAGTGGCAGAAGTGGCAGAGACCATTTAGAATGGTGATAGAAATCGTGACCCAAGCAAGTGGTGTGACTTCAACAAGGACCATGGACACACCACTGATGAATGTACGCACATGAAAGACAACATAGAGAACTTAGTCCAGAGAACATACTTGAACCAGTTCAAGCAACATTCTTAATCTTCTAGGACAAGAGAAGAGGACAGGTCTGGTCGTGACCGCAAAGGAGGTCATAGAGGTCAAGCTAAAGGCAGAGACCGAGATAGCAAACCAGAGGGCAGGGTGTATGTGATCAATGGTTGACTAGTACATTGTGCAACTGGGAATAGAGCACAGGCTGACTTGCGAGTAATGATCCACCAGATAAATTACAATGAGTAGCGTAGGTGGCCGCCATTTCCTCAGCAGCTACGAGTTACATTTGACGAGTATGACCAAGAAGCCATAATTTACCCCATCACGACTCTCTAGTGGAGACAATGAGAATTGTAAACTGAGAGGTAGACTGAGTACTATTATATGGTGGCAGATCAGCTTACATCAAATACATTAGTGCATTAAAAGAGCTAAAGCTGGATAAGAAAGACCTGAAATAGATGAATTATGAAGTCATCGGGTTCAATGGATATAATTGAGCTCTCAGTCCGAGTGGGAGATAAGTCAAGGCGACGTGATGTTCGAGCAGAATTCTTGGTAATAGACTCCCCATCACCATACAATGTGATTATGGGAAGACTACTCATTAACAAAATAGGCGGGGTGGTATCCCCCTATCACCTAGCCATGACATACACAATCAATGGTGGGCGATCTCCAAAGCATAGGGGAATCCAAAAGACAACCTAACAGTGCTATATTACAGCCCTGAAGCAGCCTGCTAGGACCAGGCAGTAGCTAATCTCTAACCCAAGGTATAGCAAGCATGTTGAAAGGAATTCAAGAAAAAGGAAGCGGGGGGAGTATCATAAAGATAAAGATAAGGAGAAGTTAGCAATGGAAAACTTTGAGCCCGCAAAAGAAGAGGGAACCAGGCCCCTGCCCATTGGGAAGCTCATAAATGTTGAGCTCCCACAGGGAGACAACTATAGGACGACAAAAATTAGGAAAGATATTGACCTTAGAGTGGGATTCCACTTTATAGAGCTCATGAGGAAGAATAAGGACATTTTTGCATTTTCAGCAAACGAGATGCTAGGAATTGATCCCGCAGTTATGGTTCATAGGCTGAATGTGACAGAGGACATTAAGCCAATTAAGCACAAAAAGAGAAGCTTCTCCACGGAAGAAAATCAGGCAATCCAGGAGGAGGTTGGCAAGGGAATAAACACGTCGTCAAATGTCTATCCCTAGATTAAATACAATTTGTACAACCTAAACAAACCTATTGATTAATAAGCGACACTAACATATAAAAACAATAAATAATGGAAAATAAATAAAATAGAGGGGAAGTTAGAAATTCTCATTAATTTAATAAGGATATCTCCTAAACAATTGTCATAGTTGAATCTTCAGGCTCTATATACCACCATTGAAGATCTCTGAATTTCTATATCTAAAAAACTAACTATGGAGGTTAATCCTCCCTAAACCCTAAAACTAAAAGAGAGAAGCTCTCCAAAACTAATTAAGAGAATAAAATAATAGTTGGTTCTTCTAATTACCCCAAATGGGTATTTAAACTAAGCTAAGAAAAAAAGAAAATAAAAGAAAAGAGAATTAAAAGAAAATATGAGTCTATCCAGGTTCGTCCGATCCGTGGATACCTAACACACAATATGTTGGGTTTTGGTTAGTTTGACCCATCGCGGAAGGAAACCCGACCCCGAAACCAAACTCACAATACTTATAACCAAAAACATAATTAAGTTAAACACAAGACTAAAGAAGTAATTATTACCTTTGTAGCGTGTTTTGCTCACTAAAACGAGCTCTTACTTGAAAGCCTTCAAGTACCGCTAACACGGTGACCTTCTTCAAGGTCCATCCGCAACGCAAGCCCCGAACGGGTCTAATGACTTGCAGTTAGCAAGGCCCTATCTAAAAACCAGAGTAATTAATGTTCAAAGGTTTTCACATTGTGATTCCTATTTCAACACTTACTCAAGTGAAGAATTCCTAACTACCTAGGTTGGTATATATAGGTTAAGGCTCTTAAAATTCCCAGCATCTTTCCATGTAGGAGATTTTGATTTTATTTAATTTTATTTTAAATTTAAAATAAAATAAATAAGCAAGATACTAATAAATCATCAAGTGTCAAGCTCACATGGGGGTTAGGTGAGGACCATTTGAAGGAAGGGGGAAAAACTTGCTCCCTACTCCTCTTTTAAAAACTGCCACCTCACACCTCTCACCCTCTCACGCTATAGGCCACATATGGAAGCTCCACTTGGACACCAAGGCACCCCATGTGGGTTGTAATGCTTCCCTTTTTGCTCGAGGCTACCCATGGCAAGCAGACCCATCACGAGCGTGCAGGCTACTACAGTCGTGGGCTGCTGCTAGTTCCCTCGGCAAGCATGCCTTGCACCATATGTGCGGGCTGCTGCTGGCCTTATGCGCACATGGCTGCGGAAGCCATGCTAGCACCAGTGCGCTAGCACGTACCAGCCAGCCGTAGGCTCGGCTTGGTGCACATGCTAGCCACCATGCCCCTAGCACTTGGTTTGCTTAGTGAATTCCGATGCTAGGGGTATTTTTGGGAATATGTTGATTTATTAGTTTTTCTCGTCTTGTCTTTTTATTATTTTTTACTTGACTTCCGACGCTCTAAATTTGAATTTATCACGATTAAATATTAATTATTCTGGCGACTTTTTAATCGCTTCCGAATTAATTCGTCGCTTCAATTTTCTAGTTTCTTAGGTGTGACTCGAAAGTTTAAGTCAAGATTAAGCTGTAATATTGATTATTCATTAATATTACTTATCTGAAGCGGCCTCCACCCAATCATTCTGATCACTTGACCTCACTGAATAATTAGCTTTCTAATAATTCCAATTCATTTATCAACATAATACAATCATTAGAAAGACACCATTCTTTTTAATCTCCCACTTGTCCTTTCCGGACAAGTGCGCATTTATTGTATAACCTTTTTCTTATGTCACTTAATGTCTCTTCATGAACTATAAGGTAAGATTTATTCGTCATGCTTATTATGTACAGAAGTGTTTCACGGTTTCGAGTCGGACTGTCAATAAACAGATGATTTAAAAAGTCCATCTGAGCACAATAATGCATTTTACTGTCTCCCTTTTTAAGAATCCTTGTAAACAACAAAGACATCTTCCCTATTTTTAATAGGGGGACATTCCCAGTCATGTGATGTAGCTTCTCTTACCGAGAGGACCTAGCCGCCCAAGTGTTGTCGTTATAATCCCCTGTTACGGCAGACGTTTGAAAACATCAAAGCGGACTAGTACTCAAACAAGAAATCTCACAATACTCATGGTCGAGGATATAGGTTCTGATAGCCATAATGAGAAGAATACTAATGACGATTTTTAATCTCTTAAAGTATTCTCATAGGTCGATCCAGTATGGTTCTAAACTAATACCTGTGCAAAAATTTTATGACAATCATGTCCTTGTAGCACAAGAAACGCTGCTATAAATCAAACTACACACTAATCTCAAGTGGTCATTAATCTTCCATTGTTTAAATGAACTTTATTAGGGATAGTTTTCTATTATTATAATATTCAACTTCGCTTAGTAGGTGCTTCCTTATCAAGATTGGTCTTGATACCCTATTTTGAATATTTCCATAATCGAATGTACTCATTATTTAATCCTAAACCATAATTAAAAATCAAACGGAGTGATAAAATTGCATGAAATTTTAAACTACTCCAAAACCTGAATGGTTCAACTTATAACACATGGTTTTTCAAAATGTTTTAAGATTAACACTCTTTATAAAACAATTACAGAAATCACACCCACATCTAATATGTTTGATTTCTTTCGTGCAATTTTGAATGTTGTCGTTCACTTATTGCATAGATTTAGTTATAATTACTTGGCTAGTCTTAGCATCTTCATTACTAATCACTTTCATAATAAGATGATAAAATTCGAGAGTTACATGGATTATATGTCATTTAGGATTTATTGTCCAAGCGATGGCTCCCACTCATTTTCATGATTGAGATCTTCAACTTGACAACCTACAATCATTAACGTTGAACAACGAACTTTCCATAGAACATCTTTTATATTATTTCCTTTAAGGCAATAATATACTAAACATATATTTTAGTAGACTTCTTGATGATGTTTTTCTTGGGTTTCACTCCAAACGACTAAGAATGATTTACGATACCCTAATCACTTGTGATCATGGAAATTTACTTTAAATTCCCGCACATTACACATGGATGCACACCCATGTTACCATTCTCAAGCCACGACTTATTATTAGCTCGTGCTTATAAACGGCTTCCTTGTTAAAGATCTAATCCTTGTTAAGGTTTGTACTTGAAACATCAATTCTCAAATTGTGTTTGTTTCCAAAAGTTAAGAACTCATCCTGTTACATATCCAAGTACTTTGGATCTTCTTGGCCATAATCTAATGATCTGTTACATAGATTCAGGTTGATTGGTACTATATACATACTTCACATTCTCTAAGCAAGTAAGTCGTGTGACGATTCCATATCGTAGCGTACATGATAGATTTAATTTTAAAATGATTCTCAACCTTTTTCCACCCACGTTAAGTTTTGGCTCATCCGATTTCACTAACTCTAGCTAAACTGTTTGTTGTGTGATATGGTTGAAAATCTCCACTAGAGTCTTTCTTGATTGACTCATTATTTAGCCTAGCTCATACATAGTTCAAATATTTACTTAGTTTTATACATACGGGTCGAAAGACTTTAACAGTCCTTCAGGTCATGTTTAACACGGTAAATTCCTCTACTCGTTCAAACATTTATTAAGTCTATACAATAGATCTTAATACCCAATATGTACTAAGTATCGTGTTTTTCTTAGTACATTGTTAAAAACACTTTCAAATGTAAGCATTTAGCATTTAATAGTTAATTTTCAATAGAGTTTGTACACTTTGTTTCTCGACTCTTGCTCCCACTAAACTACTTATTCATAAGACTTTCTATGTTTCTTCATTAGTCAATCCTTTTATTAATTTTATGATAAAACACGTTACAATTCCTTTATGCAATGCTTCCTTCAATCCCATAATGGATTTCTTGAGCTTTATTTCAAATCTAGCATTATTTAGATTTTCAAAACCCTTAGACTATTTTCATAGTCACTTCCAAAATCCTTTTTTAGGAAAGCGGTTTTGGTATCTATTTTGCCACATTTCATATGTGCAATTTTTCTAGAATAACCATGAAAATACTTGAGCATTCCGATTGGTGAATAGTTTTTGTTAAAATTAACAACGTGAATTTAATTATATCCTTTTCAACCAATCTAGTTATGTATGCGTATACATTTTCATATTTGTTAGTTTTCTCTTGAAAACTTATTTGCAATCGATGGGTCTTTCACCCTTCATGCAAATTAATCAAGTTTTAAACATGATTTTCAAACATGGAGTCTATTTTGGATCTTATGGCCTCAAACCATTATTTGGAATTTGAATTTTTCGTTGCTATCTTTCAAGACATTATTCCCTTACTATCTAGTAGTAGTAAGTCTTAGGTTTATTTCTAACTTAATTGAAAGTTTATAGGATTCAATCCAAGCCTTTGGTGAAATATATACCTATACGGGGTTATTGCATCAAACACTGAGTTTCAAACGTTTCCAAAGCTCTTTTATTATCATGATCTTACTCCAACTTTTCAAAATTTTTGGGAGTAATGAATTTTCTTTCAAGGCACTTGTAAAGTCCATTTGCGTATTCTTGAACAATTATTCTTACAAAGCCCTTTTAAGGTCTTCCGAGATTCTCAGTTCTAGTATGTTGCTAATCTCGATGGTCATCGAGTTCAGTTTCCTCCCACTTATCGTTTTGGAAAGGTGTTACTTTCCAGAAATACACCACTTAGAGAAACAAACATTATGTTCTCATTTAGGTTGTGGAGGTAGTGCTTGTGGTCTCACTTGAAAGCTTACAAATAGATAGTATATTATCTTTGGGTAGAATTTCTTTGTGCAACAAACAGTTAGCTCCCACTTGAGCTATCTTAGATTTTAATGAGTCATTAAGCTCCCACTGAACCACGTAGCTCTTGCTAAGCCGGTGAGCTCCCATTGAGTCACTTAGCTCATACAGAGCCAGTAAACTCCCTAATGCGTGTTGAGACTAGGTCGTTGAAACCAATCCTCCCATGGTCAAAACTAAATTTGTAAACACTTAACCAACCCAAATACTAGTATAGTAGCAGGTAAAGGGTCGAGAATGGAGAGAAGTTAACTACTGCTAAAGTTAAGTTATCTCGAAGCGTAAATGGGAATGTAGGTGATGAGTATCATTTATGGAACTCATTTGGTTTTTCTTATGGTGAATTTCATGTTATTCTATAGCTCTTTCACTTAGCTTTTCCTTAATTTTACTCTTTATTTCTTTAGTTTGCATTTTCTTAGTTTAATTTCTATCTTTATACCTTTCTTGGTTTATTTTGTTATTTTCTCTTTTATTTTCTTGTTTTCCTTCATTTTTAAGGTTTAAGTCGTTATCCAAGATTCCCAAGGCCTCTTCCCAAGTTTGGCATTCATTAGGATGCCTAATGTTTTCCATTTGAAGTTTAATCATGGAGAAGCGAAAGTTCTTAAAGACCTTAGGTCGTGCATTCAAGTCGTGGGGGCATGATTTCTCGTGTTGAACCCACAAACATGGAGTTTGGAAACTGCAAGGTCTTGTGTTTATCAAGAGCATTGAGTGGAACGCACAAGGAGCATCGACATGATGGTGAAGAGGGCTGCCCTGTTCCAGGGCGAGGGCGCGCGCAACTACGGCGCGGCCGCGCCTCTCTCGGGAGCAGCCGCGCCTGTTTGGTTCTCTGTTCCGTACTAGATTTGCGCGGTCGCGCTCTTCCTCATATTTGGCCACCCTTGTATAGCTTTATTTGGGGACGATCTAACTAATTTCTCTTAGTTAGTTTTATTATATATAGATTTTCATTCTATTTTTAGGAGGAGAAGATTATAATAGATTTTAGAAGAATTAGAATTAGAATTTTAGAGAGAGAAACTCTTGATTGTAGATAGAGAAGTTCTTGATTTATGATTGATAATTCTAGCATTTTCTCCATTGAATTGAAGCAAGTTTGTAAGGATTTCTTTTACTTTAATGCAATCTTTAGCTTATCATTTCAATTGTTCTGTTGATTGTTCAAGTTTGAATTGAATTTGTGATTGAATTTGTTTTATTGATTTGATGATGATCAAATTGTTTATTAGCTTAGTTTTGATCTTAATTTCTATGGATTGTGAGTAGTTTTGTTGCAACGGGAATGGTGAAGCATATATTAGTAATGGATTCATGCTAATTGGGGGAAATTGATGGAGTTGATGTTGTGATTAAATTGGTTGATTGATTAAGTGCATGTGTGTTATTAATTGAAGAGTAGCTAACCTTGATTGTTACACTAGAATGCATTGTATGCTTGCATTGATACGAAAAATTGATTTGTGGCTTGCTTTTGTCGATTGAGTAGGTTGCAAGGTTCCTAGTTAGTGTCTCTCATAGTTGACGCTAGCTTGACCTCTAGGAGATTAGACTACCATACTTTCTTATTACTTAATTGATTTTCCCTCGCAACACTCGACTTAGTCATCTCCAACCCCAATTAGCTATATCCATTCCTAGTATATGCAGATCCTTACCCTAGTGCTTGATATTATTTGATTTCTTCTTGATTGTTTAGAATATACACACCTTACTTCAATACATCAGGATAGCTTAGCTTTGGCATTAACATTAATCTCCCATTCCTAGTGGTTCGACCCAGGACTTACTCCTATGTTAGGTATAAGGGTGTGTTGAGAGATTACAAATTTTGTTTTGACCGAGGGTGTATTAGTTTTCAATGACCTAGTCTTCACGCTAGATAAAAAATGGCGCTGTTCCCGACGAGTGGCGTAGTTGTTTGCTATTGTAATTGAGTCTATTTCACTTAATTTCAAAAATACAAATAGATTTTTCTTCTAAGGCTACATCTGTAGCCGTGCTATTGATATTTGCTTTGAGTTTTTTGTATGCATAGGATAAGAAGAAGGAATATAGTGCCATTTGATCCGATAATCGAGAGAACAATAACAAGGATAAGGGTTGCTAATCGTTCTTTGTGTCCAAGCTCTCCAAGAGAGAAAATTCACCAAGAAAGAGAAGAGGAGGATCGAGTAAGCATGGGAGATAATCCTAGAGTTTCTTTGAAGGAGTTGGGAACTCGCGGCGCTTACAAGTTTGAGAGTGGCATATCTCAACCAACAACTCCCGCCAATGACTTTGATATAAAGCCGAAAATGATAACAATGATGGAACGAAGGAAATTTAGTGGAGCCAGGCATGAAAGCCCACTAAACCATCTCAAAGTGTTCGAGAAGCATTGTAACACCATCAAGGTCAATGGGGTTTCTGAAGAGTTCATAAGGCTCAAGCTAATTCCGTTTTCTCTAATCGGAAGGGCTTTGGAATGGTTGGAGAAGGAAGTGAAACCTAATTCCTTGTGAACTTGGGATTAGGTTACTAAAAAGTTTCTTTCTCGCTTCTATCCTAAAAAGAAGACCACCGAGGCAAGAACTCTAATCCAAAGTTTCAAGAAAAATTCTAATGATAGTTTGTAAGAGTCTTGGGAAAGATACAAGGAGTATCAACGAGAATGTCCTCATCATTGAATTCCAACCAATTAAATCATACAAATTTTCTATGGAGGATTGAGCCCCCAAGGGAAGTCGTGTCTTGATGCCAGAGCCGGAGGCCCGATTATGAACAAGACCGAAGAAGAGGTTGTAGATATAAGTGAGGATGTAGTTCGTCACTACATGTATTGACAAGAGGGGGGAGAGAGTCCGTAATCAAGAGTTGCTAAACGGTTTAATTGGTTGATCATCTTAACACAATCAATAACTTGTCTTCCTAAATCTCAAACTTGGTAAAGGAGATGACATTGATTAAGGCCAAGCTAGAGAGTGCCTCTTGAATTGCACCAACTATTCCCTCCCACATAAAAGTGAGAGGTACACCTTCTAACTCTACTCCTCCTTCTACTTTGAGTAATATTCCAAGTGGTTGTGTATTTTGTGATGTTTATGGGTCTTATGACCATGATTCTTCAAACTTTTAAATGATTTTGAGAATTGTGATGATGTTGAAAAAAATGATTGTGCGCAAGTGAATTTTATTTCTAATAATATTAATGGACAAATATTTGATGGTCCAAGGAATTTTTGAAATAGGAATTCTCACCAACAAGGTAGTTTTGATAACTACAACAATGGTGGTTATAGGAACCAAGGAAATCAAGGTTTCCAAAGTAATTATAATAACCAAGGTTAGATTAATCAACTCCAAGGCCAAGGGTATGGAAATCAAGGCCAATCTCATGGCTTTTGTGGCCAACACCAAAATTTTGGTAACAATCAAGGCCGAGGTAATTGGAACAATCAAAACAGGGGAACTTTTCAAAAAAACAACCTAAGGGACCCCCACCCGGATTTGCTCCTAGACCTCAAGGAAATGGTGATAATTTTTATGCTCAACCCCCATCTTCTAAGACTACCTTAGAAGAGATCATTGAGAACCAAACAAATATTTTGAACACCTACATGTCGGTGAGTGATAAGTTCAATGAGATGATGACACACAACAAGATGCTTGAAACCCAAATCACTGAACTAGCCAACACTATGAAAGATTGTTCTAGCCATTCTTCACTAGCCTCTCAAGGAGTTGATCCTAAAAAACCCGTTTATTCTATAATAATAAGGAGTGGAAGAGTGCTTGAAGAGAGAGTTTCTAGGAATAGTGAGGAGGATGAGAGGAAGAGTGATTGTGATTCAAGTGAGGAAAAAGAGAAAGATGTGTTAAAGAGTGTGAGCAAAGAGGAAGTCCATGAGAAAAAGAGGAGTTTTAAGAGAGTGCAAGAAGAAGTGAGAAAACCCGACCTTCCATATCCTTACCAGTTTATGAGGAACAAGTTAGATTATCAATTTGGGAGATTTCTTGACATGTTAAAGGAGGTCCATTTTTCTATCCCTCTCACCGAAGCTATGAACCAAATGCCTAGATAATCCAAATTCCTTCAGGATATTTTGAGTGGCAAGAGAGAGTGCAGTGAGATAGATTTGGTAGAGCTTGGTGAGTGTTGTAGTGAATTGATTCATAATGAGTTACCAAAGAAGATGAAAGATCCGGGCAATTTCTCTATTCCTTGTAAGATCAAGAGTAAGTTGATTGAAAATGCTTTGTGTGACTTAGGTGCTATTGTTAGCATTATGCCTTACTCGGTGTTCAAGAAGCTTAATATAAGAGAACTTCTTCCTACGAATATGACCTTGCAATTGGCCGATATATCTATTAAGTTCCCAAAAGGATGAGTTGAAGATGCTCCCCCTAGGATAGGTGGTTTCATAATTCCCGTAGATTTTATTGTGCTAAACATTGAGGAGGATGACTACATTCCTATTATTTTAGGGAGACCATTCATAGCTACTTCGGATGCTCTAATTGATGTTAAGGGAGGCTGTATCACTTTCAGATTTGGTAATGGAAAAGAAAGTTTTAAGCTAAAACCAATGCATGAATCCTTTCCTTTTGTGAAAAGAGTCATGAATGATAATTCCCTTCGTTCATTGGATAATGTGTGTGTGATTAACTCTTCAACTAACCGTGTTCACGAGATTTTTGATGATGTGCTTGAGAAGTTTGATGGCATGAAAGTTAGTGAAGAAGAAAAGCTTTCGAATTCCAGGGACGAAGAGGTAATTGACATTCTACATTGGTTTAAGCTTTGTCCTCAAGAGGAGGAGGAAGATTCCAAGGAAGTGGATTGTGTTAACCTGTCAACGAGAAGGAACAAGGCTAAGAAAAAGGCAAGATTCTAGGAAGAAGTAGATGAGATTGAAGTTGAAGAATGAGAAGGTTGTTTTGAAGTTCAAGCAAATGAGGTTTCATCAGGCAACAACGAGGAGTTGCTACAAATTGAAGAGAAGTTTTTACTTTCAACCACTTTGAGTAAGATAGTGTCCTTTGACCCTCCATGATTTGGAGGAAGGGTTGAGCTTAGGACCTTAAGCAAGTGCTTCACGGGAGGAAACTCGGAGATTTCTAACCTTTCCTTTTGATTTCTATTTTCTTAATTTTCTTTCTTTCATTTTCTTTTCTTTCACTTGTTTTTCTTTTGGAATTATAAGGTAATTCATGGAGATGGATTAATTCAAATGAGCACGAGCAATGAATAGGAGTTTTGCGGTTTTCGATGTGATATATCTTCGATTTTATCGAATTTTGAGGTAACAAGGGTAAGAAATATTAGTGAGGTAAGATAGGGAAATTGTGATAAAATTTGAAGGAAATTTGAACTTGGTGAGTTTATTGTGGTGCTATCATTATTTTAGGGGTGTTTAACCCACTTTCTTCATGTTTAGAAACTGAACATTACGATGGGTTCAAAAATCTCGGGATGATATTGAACGATAATCCTACAGATGAACGCACCAAAGAAGCAAAAAGCCGAGACGTCTGAGTGGCGCGGATGCTCCAGGGGAGGGCACGGGCGCACGCGACATAGGCGCGGGCGCGCAGCCTGGCCGCGAGGGCGCGCACCCTTGAAGACGAACCTTTACTTTCTTCTTTTCCTTTCTTTTCCTCATTTCTTTTTCACCCTTATCTCATTCAAGTGCACACTCCTCTCATATCACTCTTGAAACCACACAAACCCTAACCCCATTCATCAAATTTGATCACATATTCATCAAATTTTCAATCAAAAATCATCAAATCTATGCACATTTTCATCATTTTCAACAAACACTATTTTAATCTATTTCAAGCTTCAATCTCTCTTATCCATTGTTGAAGCAATTGGGGCTTTTTCGTTTGTGAGGAAATTGGTGGCCGAAACATGTTCAACCTTGCTTCTTGTATGGTATAAACATCTTCTTTTACTCTTAATTGCATAATCATATAACATAGTTACAAGTATTGGATTGTTCATAGTTGTGAATAGCAGTAGTATGTATTCCGGGTGTGGATCCAAGGGTTCTGCAGGGTGAGCTGGGCCCCGTCGACAACCTACACAAGGCAACACACATAAATTTCCCTAGGGGGTGGCTCGAGGAACCCCCCTCCGATGCTTAAGTTAGAGAGTGTTAAGAGAGAGAAAGTGTACTTAGAGAGATGTAGAATGTAATAACTTGTGTGTCTAACCTCTTTCATTTTGTACTTTCCCCTCCATTTATAGGTGTACGATCTCCTTTATGCAAAGTTCGACCTGGCCAGCTCTGCAGGCTAACTGCATCAGGCTGGTGAGCCCCTCATAGTAGTTCAATCAGCAGAGGCTGAGGCTGCTGCGAGGATGAGTCGACCTCATACATCCTACCACCTCTTGGAGGCGAAGTCATCTCTCTCTGGCCTACCGGCCCATCATGTGCACCCTCAGATGAAGAGCCCAATCCCTCCACCGCCTCGGTCCAAGCAGCGTCAGATCCGCCACCCCGACTGCCAGAAATAGTGCGGCGACGCCTCGAACTAGACCTCGCCGGCTCTCTCCGAACCTCTGGTCTCGTCCAAGTACGGGAAGAAATGGGTTGTCCCTACAAGAACAAACCAAGTCAAAAGCAATCAAAATATAAATACAAACAATGTAGAAATAAAAAAAAGCTACCTCTTGAACAACGTCGTCGCGACGACAGGATACCACTTTCCTTATCCGCATGAGCGAACTCCAGAAGGCGTCTATGCACCTCGCCATCGCCGTAACCACCTCGCGCGAGAACTGTCAGAGAAATAAAATCAGTAACAATACTAGACAAATATAAACAAATATCAAGTAAATAACTCACCCGAGTCTGGTGGCGAGGAATAGATCGCTCCCCACAGCGCTGGTCCTCGGGAGCCAGAGGAATTATTGAAAGGAATGGTGTCCTTCGAACAAGTGTATTATTCTGATAGCGGGTTCAGAATTATTAGAAAGCTAACATATTCAGTAAGGTGAAGTGATCGGAATGCCTGGGTGGAGGGCGCTTTCGATCAGTAATATTAATATAATTAGGGTTTTTCTAAGCTATACCCCTAAGGTATTCGAGTTTCTAAGGTGTACCCATACTTTTTCAAGTTTCGAAGTTGTGCCCCTCAACTCACTACCATTAATTAATGGTACCATCCTTGGGACTTCCACGTCACCTAAAGTTAACTATTAATTTAATAGAAAGATGATAAAAGGTAAGGAAATGGTAGGAGAAAGAAATCTTAGCCACCGCAACCCTAATAATGAAAACTGAAGCCACGAAATCACACTCTCAAATAACTTTTAAACAACTAATAAGGGTACATTTTAGTACTAATAAAGAGTTGAAGGGCACAGCTTAGAAACTTGAAAAAGCATGGGTACACCTTAGAAACTCGAATACCTTAGGGGTATAGCTTAGAAAAACCCATATAATTAATATTACAGCTTAATCTTGACTGAACCCTTCGGGTCACACCCAAGCAAATTATATGCGAACCAACTCGACGAATTAATTCGGAAGAAATTAATTCGTCGCCCGAGTGTTAAACATTTAGACTTCGGAAATTCGAGCTTGGAGCGTCGAAACCGAGCGTCGGAGAATCTCAAATGTCGAGCCAAAATTTAGGATTTGGCAAGACGGGAAAATGCATCAAGTAACAAGTAAAATCCTAGCCACGCAAAAGGCTAGGAATTCATGCCCAATAGGAGCATGCCACGTGGCAGCACACATGGAAAAACGCCATGTGGCAGCACACGTGGCCTCCACGTTGGCAGCCACCAAGTGGTAGCAGCCGCCAAGTGGTAGCAGCCACGTTGGCAGCCGCCACATTGGCAGCCACCTAGTGGCAGCCACCAAGTGGCAGCGTGCCACGTTGGCAGCGTGCCATGTGGTAGCGCCATGGTGGAGGCGCGCCACGTGGTAGCGCCATGGTGGAGGCGCGCCACGTGGTAGCGCCATGGTGGCGGCGCGCCACGGTGGCGACTCATGTGGCAATGGCCGTGGACTCGGGTTGATGGGTCATGGACACGGGCCAAAATAAAATGGGCCAACCGAACCCAACTTGGGGCTCAAGGTTGGGTGACACATGGTTAGTACACAATGCATATGAAATGCCTTGGGGACCAAGTGAGAAAGTGGTCCACACCTAACCATGTGACACTTGTTACTTGTTCCTTTGTTTATTTCACTAAGGGTTGAATTCACCAATCTTTCCATGTGGGATCTTTTTGTGAAAAGTCCCACATTGAAAGATGAGTGAAATTCACAAGGCATACTTCCTTATAAATAGTCATAGAATGGCTTGAGAATTCTTTGCTTGAGTGGGAGTTAAAAAGAGCATTCCATAATTTTGGGAAAACTCTTAAACTCATATAACACTCGGGTTTTGGTCGGACCTCGCTAACCCCCATGTAGTAGACCTTAAAGTTGTGTTCGCCTTTTTGTGGGTGGATACCGTCGGAGGCGCGGCGCTTGACGTGCTCGTAGCTTTCAAGTAAGAGCCCTGATTTTTGGGCGAAGCTCGCTTCGAGGGTAAGATTCGTTATATTTTTCTTTGTGATTATTTATTTATGCTTATGATTTTAATTATTGCGAGTAGTTCCTTGGGTCGGGGTTTGTTTCCGCGGTGAGTCGGACTCACCAAACCCCAACAGCGGTATCGGATCCCCGCTCGTTTATTTTTATAATCATGTTTTTCAAGATTTATTTTGGCTTAATTTTCTGGTTTAAGTTGCTAATTAGATTAGTAGCTCGGTTTTATTTATTTTAATCCCGTTTTAATGTCGATTTTGGCCCAGAAACCCAGATTTTCGCCCAAGACTAGTGAATTTTGGGTGGAAAACGTGTTCTAGAAAGGTTTTTTTTTCCAAACGGGAAGGTGATTTTAGCCAAATTCTGACCAGAAATGCCTTTTTCGAGGGGTTTTTCTTTTTTGACGAAAAATTTAAGTCTTTTCTAACCTTGAAGTTAATGGCATAAATTGTTGATTATACGGTTGATTATGTGCATTATTTTCTGCATTTTTATGTCCCCTTAAAGCACACTTACTTGGTAGTATTTGATGCTTAAAGGTTGATTTATTTTCACATAGTTTCAAACTATTTGCTTTTTAGTGTGAAAGTTTTATTTTTGAGGCTTCCTAAGTGTTAAAGATTCAATCTTTATTTGTGATAAGTGATTGAAACTTTAAAAAACCACTAAATTCCATGTTATTTTGTGTTAAACTTTGATGTTTTAATCATTTTGAGTTGATTGGAAACATAAAGTTTCGATATTTGTGATAGAAATTTTGTTATCTTCATGTTGGAAGATATAATATTCAAGGATTCACAAAATTAAGATGTTGGAATTTTCATTTGAACATTAAAGTTCATATTTTTCCAACTTCCCTTTACTTTGTCAAATTCTCAAGTTTAATTTAAATTGATTAAATTGTAAGTGAGAAATTGCCTCAATTTTATGTTGCACCAAGCTAAACCAATTTAATTAAGAATGGTTCTTGGAATTATTTTGGTTATTTGCACTTTGAAAATTTTATTAAGTTAGACTTGTTTAAAATTTTATTTTGCTCTCTAAATTAGTTCTAAAATTAATTTAGAATTAATTATTGTTGTCTCGCGAAAAGGGATCAAATCCTGAGGCCGTGGCACGCAAAACGAGGTATTGCATCACCTTGGCGAGCGGGGCTGCATAGCAGCCCATATGTGGCTGCCAAGGTGGCAGCGCCGCCTTACATGCGGTCACACGCGCGGCAACAGCCACGCACGGCAGCAGCACACGCGCGGCTATGTCGTGGCAGCAACTCGCGGCTGTGTGCCGTGGGTCGTGTGTCTGTGGTCTTGGCGTGTGTGTATGCTTGGTGCGGTGAGGTGGCTAGCCGTAGTAGGCTTTATGTTGCTTATTTTGCCTTTTTATTTATTTTAATTAATTTTGTTTCTTTTAATTAAAATTTTGGGAGGCTAGGCCTCGGTTATGAGCGGCATTGTCAAAATTTCATTTTGATAAGTTTGGGTGCTACCGACTTAATTAATTAGATTAATTAAGGAAATGCGGAATTTAGTGGGAGCTTCAATTATTAATGACGTAAATTATATAATCGGTTAAACAACTTTGACTAGTTTTAATTAAGCATGTTAATCATATTAACCACCTAGATTAGTTACTAGAGCGCGCGTTGTCTAAATGCATTTTACTTTGTTTTAGTTTGTAAATTGCATGGGCCATTCACAAATAGTGAATGGATGAATGGAATATATATATTCTCTCTCACAGGTTTTATGAAATGGCAACTAGTGGGACCCGACTAGGATAGAAAATACGGACTACGTGCCGTTATGTATTTTTGTAAATCTAAATACGGTCTACGCACCGTTAAGTATTTTTGTACTTTAATATTTAGATTATTCCTAGTTATAGACACTAGTTTTTGCATAGTTTGGTTAAGTCTTGAAGACGGCGTATCTTGGAAGATAAAGCCTTGAATTGAAAATGAAGACCTTTTGAAGATATGAAGATTTCAAGGGGTCATGCCAGTTGCCAATACGCATCTATAATTTCGCTTTATATTTTACGATTACATATATATGTGTGTGAATTATTCGTTAGATGCATGTTTAGGTTTTCTTGGTGTTGCGATGATTAGTTAAGTTCACTTAAATCAACCAACATAGAAATCCTAGGTCCCTAATAATATTGAGTCAAACTTGCCTTTCCAAAACAACACTTACTAACCAAACGAGAGTGATGGTAGGCTACGCCAAAGCGAGGTGCCATCACTTCTCCAAGGGGTATAAGGCACACCGGGTGTGCACGTTGGTTTTGGTTTAACTCATCGGTATGAGTGAGGAGTCCTCACATACCGTGGCAAAAGAGATACATCGTCAAAAATGCATTAGATGCGACGATTGTCTAACCAAGAGTGGCTTAGAGCCATTAGCAAGGCAATGCTTACCCTAGAAGATTGATTGTTTAAGACAAGCCAAAGCATGCTTAACCACTCTTTGTTTCTTCGGATCTTGGAATCGCCTTATTTTCGCCAAATAGGGACAATTATTATGAGTAAATAAGACGTTTAATAAGATTGAAGTTTGCATGAATGCTATTAAATTTCAAACTTATTATGTTCTTGAAAAATAGTTATACTTAGCACTTATATTTATAGTATTCTAAATCAAATAATATTGTTTCCATGATTGGTAAAGGAAATCCTTGAGAATAGTTCTCAAAGAAAGGAAAAGCATTTCTAAAATACAATTCTCATAAATGACTTTTATAATTAAGTCCGAAAGGACGGTTGGACATCATGTATTCAAAATACTAGGTAATTTTGATAAAACATGAGGTATTGAGTTGCAAACTCAAGATTGTCAATGTTTGACAACCAACGTATCTTTTCGTATCGGATACTGCTTGAGTGTTCCACTATGATAGTGACCTCAAACTATTGAAGTTAAGCTAAGTTATCGACTTACAAGCTTAGAATGAATGAAGAAGAACTACATCAGTTGTAAGGTTGTATGTTTTGTTTAAAGACCTTTTAAGCCAAAGGATGGAACAAGTAATGGTTATTATGTTCCATAATCAGCAACTGATCCGATTACACACGGAAAGACTCACATTCAAAGTAATGAGCAATAGTTGCGAGATTTATTTGAATGGGATGGTTATCCAAGCGTTGAGTTAAGAATGCTTGATTATAAACAAACATTTCTCTAACATGATAAACTTACTAAGTTCAAGTCATGGGCTTGATTTGCGTTCCAAACATCTTTAGCAATGTCACATCGACAAGAACGTACTCAAAGGCTCTATTAGATAGACTCTTGATAGTTGCTCGATTTGGAATCGTTCTAAGACAAGCAAGTCTTACTTGTTGAAACCGACAAAACAGAGAGCTATTGTTCTTGGTATAGACAGTTGACTCCGAAGGCTAAAGAGGATTAAATTACTTCAACGTTTCACAAAGAATTTGAAAGGATATGCCTATATTCATCAAATGTGAACAAACTTGACTTGAGCAGCTCAAGAGTTCGGTGAAGTATAGAATCGACTTGGCAAGATATCAAAATGTCTAGATTAGATCGAGCGATGTTTGCTTGAACCAAGCGTGACTATCTCAAAGTTATGAATGGAAATTTTTATAAATAACTCCACAAAGAACATGGTGTGTCTTCACGGAGACCTCGGTGTCATTTGAAAATGACTCGAACGATGATGGTTCACAACCCTTCCTATAAAGTTCGTAAAGATTTTGCACAAATGACTAATGTTACACTAAACAAAATGTCGAAGCTAAGAAAGGACGCCATATTTAGTCATGGATAGAAATAACTTCTAAAAGTCTTTTCAAGTATATGTATAAGGCTCTTAGTCTCAGTGGGAGTTCACTAGCTCAGTGGGAGCTAGGTGACTCAGTGGGAGATGAATGGCTCAATAAAGACTAAGATAGCTCAAGTAGGAGCTAACTATTTTTTTCACAACGAACTTTTACCCAAAGACAATATACATGTCTCTTTGTAAGCATTCAAGTGAGACTACGGGTATTACCTCCACATCCTAATTGAGAACAAAAAAATTGTTTGTTGCTCTAAGTAGTGTCTTTCTGGAAAGTAACACGTTTTCAAAACGACAAGTGGGAGGAAAATGAACTCGATGACCATCGATCTTAGCAACAAACTAGAACTGAGAATCTCGGAAGACCTTAAAGGACTTCGTGATAATGCTTGATCAAGAATACTCAAAAGGACTTTACAAGTGCCTTAAAAGAGAATTCATTACTCACAAAACATTATAGATGTTGGAGTAAGATCAACATAATAAAATGGCTTTGAAAGCGCCTTAAAACTCAGTGTTTTATGCCCCATATAGGTATAGAATTCACCGAAGGCTTGGATTGAATCATATAAATTTTCTATTAAGTTAGAAACAAACCTAAGACTTACAAGCATACTATTTACTATTAGATAGTAAAGGAATAATGTCTTGTAAGATAGCTACGACAAATCCAAATTCCAAATAATGGTTAGAGGCCATAAAAATCCGAGATAGACTCTATGTCTGATAATCATGTTTAAAACTTGATTAATTTCCATAAAGGGTGAAAGACCCATCGATTGCAAATAAGTTTTCAAGGAGAAAACTAACAACTGTGGAAATGTATATGCAAACGTAGCTAGATTGGTTGAAAAGGATACAATTAAATTCACGGAGTTGATTTTAATAAAAATCTATTCATTAATCGGAATGCTAGAGTCTTTTCGTGATTGTTTTAGCAAAATTTGTCATATGAAATATGGCAAAATAGACACTAAAACCGCCTTCCCAAAATAGGATTTTTGGAAGTGACTATGGAATAGTCTAAGGGTTTTGAAAATATAAATAATGCTAGATTTGAAAGCAAGCACATGGAATCTGTCATGGGATTAAAGGAAGCATTGCATGAAGGAATTGGAACGTGTTTTCTCATAAAGTTAATAAGAGGATTGACTTATGGAGAAACATAAAAATATCTGATGAACAAGAAGTTTAGTGGGAGCAAAAGTAATGGTCCAACAAGAAGTTTACGAACTCTATTCTGAAACAACCATCAAATGCTAAATGTTTAGATTTGAAAGTATTTTCGACAATGGACCGAGCTAAAGACGATACTTAGTACATGTTGGGAATTAAGTTCTATGGTATAGACTTAATTAAATGTTTAAATGAGTAAAAGAAATTACCATGTTAAACATGAAAGACTTTGAAAGGCTTTCGACCCATATGTATGAAGCTAAGTAAATGTTTGAACTAAGTATAAGCTAGGCTAAGTACTAAATCAAACAAGAAAGACTCTAGTAAGAGACTTTCAATCATATCATACAGCGAACAGATTGGCAAGACTCAGTGTAACTGTATGAGCTAAATGTCACATGGATGGAATAAAATTGAGAATCATTCTAGAATTAAATCCATCATGTAAGGCTATGATATGGAATCGTCAGATGACTTACATGCTTAGAGCATGTGAAGTACGTATATAATACCAATCGACATTAATCTAAGTATTAGATCATTAGATTATAGTTAAGAACATCCAAAGAACTTAGATAAGTAGTTGGATGAGTTCTTGACGCATGGAAACAAATATAATTTGAGTTTTGATGTTGCAAGCACAAACCTTAACAAGGATTAGATCCGTAGCAAGGAAGCCATTTATAAGCACGAGGCAAGAAGTGTCGTGGGCTGAGAATGGTAACATGGATGTGCATCCATGTATAATGTGCGGGAATTTAAGGAAAATTTCCATGATCACAAGTGATTAGGGTATCCCAAATCGTTGTGAGTCGCTTGGAGTAAAACCCAAGAAAGGCATCATCGGGGAGTCTACTAAAATATATGTTGAGAATATTTTTGCCTTAAAGGCAATAATAAGATAGATGTTAAATGGAAAGGTTCGTTGTTGAACATTAATGATTGTAGGTTGTCAATTAGAATGTCTCAAATCATGAAAATGAGTGGGAGCCATTGCTTAGACAATAAATCCTGAATCACATGTAATCCATTAACACTCTCAAAATTTTATCATCTAATTATGGAAATGGTGGATAATGATAATGCTAAGGTTTGCAAAGTAATTTTAACTAAACCTTTGCAATAAGTGAACGACAACATTCATAATTGCATGAAAGAAATCAAGCATATCAAATATGGGTGTGATTTCTATGAATGTTTTATGAAGAGTACTACTCTTAAAACATTTGGGAAAAACCATTTATCGTAAGATGAAACATTGTGAAGTTTCATAGTGGAATAAAATATTTCTAAATATTCCACAAAACTATTTAATTGTGGTTTAGAATTAAATAATGAGTCCATTCGATTTTAATAAATATTCAAAATAGGGTATCAAGTCAATGGCTTGGATAAAGAAACACCTATTAAGTGAACATTGAATATTTTAATCAAAATTATCCCTAATCAAGGTCAAATTTTGTGGACAATTGATGACCATCAGAGATTAGTGTGTAGTATGATTTGTAGCACCGTTTCTTGTGCTATGAGAATATAAATCATTTGCACAGGTATTGGTTTAAAACCATACTAGATCAACCTATGAGGATACTTTAAGAGATTTAAAAATCGTCATAAGTATTTTCTGATTATTACTATCGGAACTTTTTTCCTTTGACCATGAGTAGTGGAGATCTCTTGTTTGAGTACTGGTCTGCTTTGGTATCCGCCAAACGTCTGCCGTAACTGGGGATTATAAAGACAGATATTGGGCGGGTGAGTCCTCTTAGTAAGAGAAGCTACATTACAAGACTGGAAATGTCCCCCTACTAACAATAGGGAACATGTCTTGTTGTTTACAAGGCCTCTCGAAGAGCGAGACTGTGAAAAATGCATGGTCGTGCTCAGATGGATTTTAGAAATCATCTGCTTATTAACAGTCAAACTCGGATTTCAAGAAACACTTCAGAACGTAACAGAGATGACTAGTAATCTTACTCTGTAGTTCATGAAGAGACATGAAGAGACATAAGATAAGGGCTATAGACTAAATGCACACTTGTCCGGAAGGACAAGTAGGAGATTGAAAGGAATGGTGTCCTTCAAACAAGTGTATTATTCTGATAGCGGGTTCAGAAATATTAGAAAGCTAATATATTCAGTAAGGTCAAGTGATCGGAATGCTTGGGTGGAGGCCGCTTCCGATCAGTAATATTAATATAATTAATATTACAGCTTAATCTTGACTGAACCCTTCGGGTCACACCCAAGAAATTATATGCGAACCAACTCGACGAATTAATTCGGAAGAAATTAATTCTTCGCCCGAGTGTTAAACATTTAGACGTTGGAAATTTGAGCTTGGAGCGTCGAAACCGAGCGTCGGAGAATCTCAAATGTCGAGCCAAAATTTAGCATCAAGTAACAAGTAAAATCCTAGCCACGCAAAAGGCTAGGAATGCATGCCCAATAGGAGCATGCCAGGTGGCAGCACACATGGCAAAACGCCATGCGGCAGCACACGTGGCCGCTACGTTGGCAGCCGCCAAGTGGTAGCAGCCACGTTGGCAGCCGCCACATTGACAGCCACCTAGTGGCAGCCACCAAGTGGCAGCGTGCCACGTTGGTAGCGTGCCACGTGGTAGCGCCATGGTAGCGGCGCGCCACGGTGGCGACTCATGTGGCAATGGCCATGGACTCGGGTTGATGGGTCATGGACACGGGCCAAAATAAAATGGGCCAACCGAACCCAACTTGGGGCTCAAGGTTGGGTGACACATGGTTAGTTTACATTGCATGTGAAATGCCTTGGGGACCAAGTGAGAAAGTGGTCCACACCTAACTATGTGACACTTGTTACTTGTTCCTTTGTTTATTTAACTAAGGGTTGAATTCACCAATCTTTCCATGTGGGATCTTTTTGTGAAAAGTCCCACATTGAAAGATGAGTGAAATTCCCAAGCATACGTCCTTATAAATAGTCATGGAATGGCTTGAGAATTCTTTGCTTGAGTGGGAGTTAAAAAGAGCATTCCATAATTTTGGGAAAACTCTTAAACTCATATAACACTCGGGTTTTGGTCGGACCTCGCTAACCCCCAGGTAGTAGACCTTAAAGTTGTGTTCGCCTTTTTGTGGGTGGATACCGTCGGAGGCGCGGCGCTTGACGTGCTCGTAGCTTTCAAGTAAGAGCCCTGATTTTTGGGCGAAGCTCGCTTCGAGGGTAAGATTCGTTATCTTTTTCTTTGTGATTATTTATTTATGCTTTATGATTTTAATTATTGCGAGTGGTTCCTTGGGTCAGGGTTTGTTTCCGCGGTGAGTCGGACTCACCAAACCCCAACAGCGGTATCGGAGCCCCGCTTGTTTATTTTTATAATCATGTTTTTCAAGGTTTATTTTGGCTTAATTTTCTGGTTTAAGTTGCTAATTAGATTAGTAGCTCGGTTTTATTTATTTTAATCCCGTTTTAATGTCGATTTTGGCCCAGAACCCAGATTTTCGCCCAAGACTAGTGAATTTTGGGTGGAAAACATGTTCCGGAAAGGTTTATTTCCCCAAGGGGTTGTGATATTAGCCAAATTCTGACCAGAAATGCCTTTTTCGAGGGGTTTTTCTTTTTTGACGAAAAATTTTAAGTCTTTTCTAACCTTGAAATTAATGGCATAAATTGTTGATTATATGGTTGATTATGTGCATTATTTTTTGCATTTTTATGTCCCCTTAAAGCACACTTACTTGGTAGTATTTGATGCTTAAAGGTTGATTTATTTTCACATAATTTCAAACTAATTATGTCCTCGATAGGCACATTATGTCCCCTGGTAGTAGATGGACATACGAGGGGGCACGAACTCAGTAGGCCCAATCTAACAAAAAGCAAATAAAGTGAATTAAATATCGCTTGGGGGCTACTTAGTAAAAGGTAAAAGATAAAAAAAACATACCGCCGCCTCCGCTGACAGAACGGGGGCCGGAGCTAATAACGGCACCAACTCCTCCTCGTAGCACCGCCTTGGCATCGCTTGAAATCGCCAAGGTGTACCAGCAGGCGACCTCTCCGACATGTTGAGCAGCCTCACATCATTGAACATGTGATGTGGCGGAGGAGCTGGGACGACAAGAATCTCCGAGGAGTGTTGAATAACAACTCTCTCTCCTAGGTACGTCGCTGCCCCATATGTGACTAGGAAGTAGCGACGCTCAACAGTATACTGCGCGGCCAACCCAGGGATAACCAAACCGCCCCGTGGCCGCTATAGCACCTCAGGCTCTTGCAAAGAATGCCTATAAGATAAAGATCTACCAAAAGGCAATACAAAGATGATAACTATGCAAAAGATCATACCGAGAGGATCAGCTCTCGATCATGGGCACTAGTCGCACGGCTGTAGCGTCCTCCACAGCAGGCACCAACAGGAAACTCGCGTGGAGACGGCCTTGCCAGCGCGAGTGAAGGAAAATACTCGCAGAAGCAGATCTAAAAAAGACAAAAGATATTAGCAAATGCTAACAAGAGCTTAGAGCTAACTTTATAGGAGATAAAGTATACCTCTACGACTCTTCAGAAGCCGGACAGAGCGACGTCTCCCATGTAAGACCGGTATCGACAGGAGCTCTGCAACGAGCACGGGCATAGGCCAAGCTGGCCCGGTCATAAGTCCCAATCAGGTGAAGATCGCGGACATCAGGAAGGTAGTAAAGAAGCACCCAAGTGTAGACATCTACTATTGACCTCTTGTCCCGACAGGAAGTGCAATGACGATAAATAAAGCAATCTTCGTGTTGGATCAAAGTGAAGAATACTAATGGATAACTGGTTAAGCCATAAAACACAAAAGACTAGCCCAAATTTAAAAATAAAAAAAAATAAAAAATAAAAAAAAAAGCCAAATCAAAGGTCAAATTAACTAAACCCGATCATAATTAGGCTTAAGCCCGTGCTTAAACCCTAATAATGACAGATTTAGGAGCGCCTAGGTTAAAACTTAGTGATGTCGCAGCAAAAGCCGCGTGAATCTCACAAAGTCGCGCAAGGCTGTCGCGCGCAACTATATCTGTTGCGCGTGATACCCAACGAAACTTTATAACTATATCGGAAATTTGTAATTATTCGGAAATTATACGGAAAAATATAAAATTGAATCTTACCATAGAGTCGCGCGCAAGACCAATAGTTGCACTTCACATAGTAGCGTAACTTTATAACTTGCGCTGGGTTGCCACGCGCAACTTCCTTTTTTGCGCGTGAAACCTGCTGCAGCAGAAAGCTAGAAACAATAAACCTAAACCTTCTCTATAAATAAGAGCTTAAACTGAGGCTTCAACATACATAAATTAACCTAAAACTCTGGCGAAATAACTTGTGAACTTGTGTAACCTAGCCCTCTTGTGCTAAACACTCACCCTTTCAATACTTTGTTACTACGGTGGAGGTTCCCTAACACGAAGGTGTCCATAAGTGTTCTAAACGAAGATCTAACAAAGAGAAGTGGTAAATTCCCGAGCACTTAGTTAAATCACCTTTATTTTTCTTTTTTAAAAGGACTTTAATTAATTAATTAGTGTGGTTTGATCAATTTTAATATAATTAATTAATCAATTCCACATAGTATCTTGCGTTAAATAAATAATAGAATTGAATTAAATAATTGTTGGTTGATCACTTAAGCCAAGGCGAATCTTGTTTATTTATTGTTCTTTCACGAGTATTATTAAATAAGAATAACGACTTTTGCAATGTAATTCCTACGTGAATTAGTGCTTGTAAATAAAATCCACTAACATAGTGTTAGGTATCGCGTTGCATATATTGTTTGGTGATGAAATTGTGAAAAAGGAAGAGCTAGTAGAGACCATACTAGAGATAGGATGACGATTAAAAGGAACGTTATCTTATTAGTAACCTCGCTCCCGAACTCATTTTTGGTTTGTATTCCAATTTGGGCATGGGTAAACTTCTGATTAGTGCTAATTATTCCATGAATTCCACATGGAAGAAAGGCATGAACGAGGTTTATGAGTTTTTCCTAAAACTCATTGGCGACTCCTACATGTTTCTTATAAAAAAGCGTGATGATAGAATCAATTCTAATTCAAGGTCCCCCAACACAGTCAGGAATTCAAATCCTACTACTGGGAATTAAAGTCCTAGGCTTTTAAGTGGCAAAGGTCATTTAAGGAGAGTACCCCTTACAATGGGAACCCCCTCCTTATAGCGGCGACTCCACTGGGGACGTAGAGGTTACAAGATTAGTTCGTAGTTATGGTTCAAGGATTCCAACACTAGGTTGCCTGTGGATTGTAACAAAAACTAACTTAGATAATCTCTAGTTAGAGAGCGAGACTCAAACGCATAACATCTTCCTTTTTCACAAAAGTAAAAATCAAACAAGCAACATTGCATCATGTTTAAGAATAGCACACTTTAACCATTGGGGACTGGCTCATTGATTAGGGGCTGCCAACACTGGGCTTCTATCCTGAAATCAATAACAATCATCCCACCCATATCGCCAACAAAATGTTGAAAGGGCGATGTCATGAGTCAACACGTTGAGTGATTGATTTGTGCATCGTTTCTTAAGATATGGTACCTTTGGACACCCAAGCCTTGACCTTATAATGGCATTGTATGCTTTGACGGTTCCTTTTATGTGACTACATGAATATGTGCTTCGTGTCTAATCTAATTAATTTCAACTTGTTACCTAGAGATATAATTAAAAAATAAAATTCGCAAAAAAATTTTGTTCGACAAAAAACAAAATTAAATAAAAAAAATTAAATAAAAAAAGAAAAAGTATGCACTTCAATTTTCATAAAAAAAATAAATAAATAAAAGGGGCATGTGGTAGATGCTACTCTTGAAATTGCACTTTCCACCTTAGCGCAGGACGGAAAATTGCACGCGATACTATTTTTTATTGTGACGATTCGTTTACGTACTTTATAATCGAGCTAATGACATTATTTCTTATAAGGTTCGTCATTAGAAGTTCGCATCTCTTAATAGGACGTCATTAATATGTTTATTCTTAAACGTGCCTATTTTCGTGTTCATCATTTTTTTAGTTGTAATTGGTCAACCGTGATTTAAGAGTATAATTTGTTTACCTCATCTATGGTTTAAAAAGAAAATCCCAAGAACTTTACTTGGGATGATTGATTCACACAAAAATAAAAAAAAGGGAGAAATAGAACGAATAAAAAAAGAAACGTCGTTCTTAAAAAAAAATAAAAAAAAGAGAGAGAGAGAGAGAGAGAGAAAATAATAAATGATAAAATCAAGAAAATGATTTAATATTTCTTGGATTTTACATTCGGAGGCCATCATTCTTTTTTAGTTAATATTAAATATTATCCTTTAAAGATGAGCAATATGAGAATCATAATTAAAAAAAAAATAATGATATAGATCTCTATTGTAATCTAAGTGATCAAAAAATACCATAGTATATTTTATCATTTTAAGGAGTATGTTCGGACAGATTAATATTTCTAAAATTTGATGAGCATTTTCAATCCAACTTTCTTGTATTTCTCTACTACCTTTTTCGAAAACAATTCATTTAAAGTGAAATCCTTAAATGATTACCTAGTTGAAGTCAACACAAATCATAATAGTCCATTAATGATTGTTCGTGAATTTTTTGACATGCTTCATCAACAAACTTGCTTAAAGTGAATTCGTATTACAAGGATTAAAAAAAAAATAAATAAAACAATCATTTTGACTTTGGTTCATTATTTGAATGTATGGTAGAAAAGGTTTAAGTGAACGTGCTCAATTTCTCGTGATACACATTACTAGATCATCTTCCACATTCGCATACTAGTCCAATCATGGATGACAAAGCAGCATTGGAGAAACTTAGAGGGGAACTACAAACTCTAAAGGCCTTACTAGAAGAAGAAGCCCAAATGAAGGCTCGTAAAAAAGTAGAAAAGGCTAAAATAAAAGCAGAAAAAGAAAATTTGGAAGAAAAAGCAAGAGCCAAAAGAGTAGAGGCCTTGGAGAAACTTGTCCTTCGAGCTAACTTAGGGAATTATTAGCTTGCACCACAACCTAGTGGCAAGACTCTCCAAAAAAAGTTCTTGACTACGGATTTTCCAACCTTTAAGGTTACAGACAATCCTAGAACTCACTTAATGAGCTTTATTGGAATTATGGGATTGAAAGGGGTTGAGCTAAGCCTATATGCATGTACTTTTCCTCTTTCATTGGACCCAACTTCTAGATCATGGTTTTATAACCTCGATGTAAAACAAACTTCCACTAGGAGTGACCTTGTAAAAGCGTTTTTAACCCAATATGGAGATAACATCGAGCTCACAACTACCTTGCGCGATCTCGAATTGCTTAAGCAAGGGAAGAAGAAGGCTTCATTGACCTCTTTTCCAGGTGGCGATCAAAGGTTTCTCTTATTCCACATAGACCTCTAGATCATGAACTTTTCCCAAAGTTCATAGAGAATATGTCTCCACCATACAAGTGCCATTTACAATACCTTGGTTTAGACACATTTCAAAAAGTTTATACTGTGGGAACATTAATTGAAAGTAACTTGATAAATGAAACAATGAATCATACAGATGGACTTGATTTTTAGAGAGGATTTCACCTACGTCAGAAACAGACAAAGCTCGAAGACGCAATCTCAAGAAGTTGTCAACAATTCAAGATACAGCACCCTAGGTCTTGTTTTGTTTATTTCCTTTGTTTTTTTAAGATAGACTAAGAGATTCACGCTGTAGAATCTACTTATTTTGTACCCTCATTAATTAATGAATAAAAAATATATTTTCAAGTACGTATATGTTGTTCTCTTTTCAATCTCTTTATTGTTATTGACTTGAATTAAATAAAACGTATACATACAAACAAGCAATATTAAAAGGCATACATACTCAACACCTTAAGAATCTTGATAAGATTTGGCTTACTAGATTTATCAAACAAAAAGAGGCCCATCTTTGGCCCACAAAGAAAGGATATGATGATTTCACCAACACAGGAGGCAACTTGAAACTCCATAAGTATAATCCCATGTTCTTAACCTTAGAGAAAATCCATCATTTTGGAAGCCCTTTTGAGCCTCGTCAATTGAGCCATAGTTATTCAACCTACATTATTCCATACCTTGGGATGGGAATGGTGCAAAGATACAAATAGGAAATTGGGGGAACGAAACATAAGAAGGGGACGCAAAGTTAGTCTAAACCCAAAAGGAAAGATCCAATGCAAAAGAACGAAAGAAATCGTTCTAAACCCAAAACAAAACTTGTCAAAAAAAAATGAAAGAAAGAAAGGAGAGATGACAAGGAAAAGGCACCTAATGTAGGAAGTTGCCACACAAAGAAGAAAGGTTTATATTTGAGAAGAACAGAAAGTAAAGGATTTTGGGAGTATACTTGAGCCTGTCCATTGTTCATAACCCCAAGCCTAGCCACGTTACAACCTTGGAAAGGCCCTCCTTGAGGTAGACTATAACCATGTACTAAAATCATCATTCCATGAAAATATGGCCAACATTAGGCCTTTGCACATATGTACCTACTATTAAGAAGTCATGCTCATATATAAAATGCATGAAGTGTTAAGTTATAATTAACAAATCATTAAAAAAATCAAATGATTTGGATGATTTAATAGCCATTGGCTTGATGACATCATGTTAATAAAGCAATCAAATCAAACTAAATTCGATGTTTTCTATATCTTTTGCCAAAGAAAAATGAGATGATTATCACTTTAAAAAAACAAACAATCATCTTATTTTCTTTTAATAATAGGGCTATTTATTACCAAGGTAATTCAGGTTCTATATACATTACCTAGAAAGAAAAAGAGTTAATATAATAAATTAATTTGATATGTCGATAGCCTCGACGTCAACTTTAGATGTCTTTTACATCTCTTGAGAATTAGTCTTTTCACTTGTCATGACCAAATAAAATGTCAGCCTACGTGGGATACCTCCATCTTCTCTAAGCGAGGAATATTGATTGAACATGATCGCTACATGAAAAAAATGATTGTTATCGCTATCACACGTATACCTCACTGCCAAGTCATCACGATGATTCAAATATTAAGTCAATAATCCTTGATTTTCGAAAACATGTCTAATTGTCTTTCTTTATTCTTCTATGGGAAAGTTGGATTCCTCTTCCTTTTTATACAAATCTGTATTTTTTGTTCACTTCTTTTTTAAGGGGGTAAGTTGGGATGATCCCTCCCATTTGGCATATAAAATACTCAAAAATAGTATATTTTTTTCTCTCTTTGCCTCAAATTGGGGGCTTAAAAAAGCCAGGACATCCCCACTTCTCTCTATTTACAGATTTGAACACGCTATTTATGCTGCAAAATCAATGTCATTCAAAGCTTATTACGAACCATCTTAATAACTTTAAATGACAAAGGGAAGAATACCACTTCCTATTATTTGACCAAGATAATTAATTATGATACTTGATCAAACAATTCATGATAAACATATGAAATATTCCACAAATTAAAAATAAAAACCTTGGGGCTTCAAATAAACATGAGAAACATCCCCTAGCATTTGTATACATGAATTGCAAAAGCCACCTAAGGTTACACTTGGGGGCTACAATAATATAGGTCTCTCCTCAACTTTCATTTTGAAATAAGACCATATTTTGGAAAGTGATTCGAATGATTTTATAAATTATTCTAACACTACATCAAACCTAAGTTTGGTAAATATTTATTTTCAAACTATGGCACTTTTTAATTAGAAGAACTTCACTATCAATTATCAAAGTATGACAATGATGACAAACACCAAAAAAGGAGAGATGAAAAAAATTGGATATACAAAATATTTCTCACATCGTTGTTGAAATAAGTTGCAAATTACAACTTACCTTCATCAATCTTGGACAAAAAAGTCACATTCAATTACGAGCTAGACTTTTCTTTCCATTTTGGGTCCATTTTTGAAAATAATATGATTATGATTTTTGCCTACTAGAAAAAGTTGCTTTCCAAAACAAACTATTGGATCCTTTTCAAAATTTGAATTCTTGTTCGAAAAAACATGTTTCTAATAAAAATAGTATTCAAAATTTTCTTTCTGAAATTTTGTTTTCTCAAAATAAGTGAATTTTCAGATTCTCAATAACCGTTTGGATAATACAGGTATATACATAAATATTTCCAAAAGGAATGAATTAAGTTTCGACTTCTTCTTGACTCGAACTTGTTCTCGCTTATTGGCTAAGGGATGGTAAGCGAACCACCTACAAGACCAAAATCAAAGATTGATAACAACAAAGGAAAATATTTGATGTTCTAAATCATATTTGGGAATAAAATCACCGCAATGATCTTTACAAACGTCTAGACATTAGGTAAGATTACTAAACCTTGAACACAATTATTTTTGGTTTGTAAACAAGCAAAGAACTAACTTGCTTTCTTGAACATGACTTTAACTAAAATGCAAAAGTCATGTCATTATCCTAAATATCTCAAACACAAACATATGATATATACATAGGTCCATCCCAATATCATGATTATATGAATGGCCTAAACAATATCAAGTCATTAGAACTACCCCAAAGTGGGGGCTGCAAGACTTGTCAAATAGCAGGAATGCGCATAACTCGACACATGGGGGCTCCAAAATCAACAAAAAAAATAAAATGAGACATTCATGCCATTTGAGCTACTTTCGAGAATCGCCTAAGCTACAAATGGTTTACGTAGATTTCGAGCCTTTCAATTTTCAAATGTATCAAAATCATATAATATCATGTTGTTCCTTTGAAAACTAAGTTTACAACTGAACTTGGACATTAAACATGTTACATACTCAAGCCATTTTCAAGTTCAACTTCAAAAACTAATCTTAGTGCATAATTGTTGTTTCAATACTTCAATCTACTCAAGAGATTAGAGAGTATGACTAGTATAGAGAAAAAGAAACAAAATCATACTTGCTCATACGAAAGTTTGGTACTCAATCATTCATCATGAAAATTGTATCAACACACAATATTAACATAAGACAAACAATTTCATGAGTTAGAATGTAAACATAAGACTCCTAAATTCGAAATTAAGGAGTCTTCATTTAAAACTATTCTCCATTGTTGCAGACATTGGAATTTCGCAAGGAGGATAACGTCTACTTTCTCGAGATTCAAAACAGTGACAAAATTTGAACTTAAAAGAAAGATTTCAAAAGTAGCAAGAATAGACGAAAAATTTGAACAACATTTCATTTTTTCCCTTACTTGCTCTAATGAATGACCAATATTACTAGACTTAGAAAATTTCTTTGTTAAAACTATGAATGGTCAAAAAATTGTTTAAACACACTAGTTTAATCATTTCCAAGATCCTAGTTGATATCATAATAAGACTAAACGAGGGATTTGTAGACCCATTTCAAGCGACATGAAAGGGTTTAATTATTGACAACAAGCAAATCATCAAAGCACCCAACACTGGGATCTACAACATTCGAAAATATAAAATGGGGGCTTACAAACCCGCGATATAACCAAGCTACACTAGTTCGATGATCACTTCAAGAATTTCCTAAACTAACTAAATCTTGAAATCACAGTTTTATAAGTAAATAACAATACCTGTCGGTTATTTTTATCATTCATAAAACCAATTTTGAAACTTACGCATGAAAAAAATAAACATGAGTCACAAGAACAAATTCATGCTATTATAAAAGTTCAAAATTTCATTTATAACTTTAATGCATAATTGTTGTTCTAAACACTTCAATTTTCATTAAAATTAAAAAGTATAGTCTATATGAGCAAAACAAAAGAAAAATAAAGTTCCAGCACAAATTCAAAATTAGAACAAATATATATATATATATATATATATATATATATATATATATATATATATATATATATATATATATATATATGTATATATGTATATATGTATATATATCAGCACAAAGTCAAAATTAGAACAAATATATATATATACATATATATATTTATATATATATATATATATATATACATATACATATATATATATATATATATATATATATATATATACATATACATATATATATATATACATATACATATATATATATACATATATATATATACATATATATATATATACATATATATACATATATATATATACATATATATACATATATATATATATATATACACATATATATACATATATATATATATACACATATATATACATATATATGCTTGGCATGCTCATACAGGATCAATAATTTGTCACTTTACATGAAATTTGTTGCAATATATTGCTTAAACAAGTCACAAAGACAAACAAACAAATTCATGAATAAAACTCGAATCAAAACCCCCAAATTAAAAATTTGGGGTTTAACGGTTCAAAAGTCGCCCAAATTCAGCCAAGAATGAACGAATTATGGCAAATATGAATAAGGGACGAGATCTACTTCCTTTAGCTTCGAAAAACAAGAAAATCCGAGCTCTTTTTGTTGACTTAAACGTCGCGCCCAACGGAACTAGTTGCGCGTGACAAACCAGCGCAACTCATAACGATGTGCACGCCTGGCCAGCGTGACCTACTGAGTTGCGCGTGGAACTGGTCATTAAAATGACCGGTAACCAGATTTCGATCTGTTTGATCTTTTTTTTTAACGATTTTTGCTCGTTATTAGACTTAATGACGCGCAAATTATCAAAATGTTTTCAATTGCTTTGCATATTGTAGTTTGTTTTCTTTTTTGTTAGTTTTTTGCATCATATTGCATGCACACCGTGCTTTGTGCCTTCCCCAAGCATACGTTTTGAACGTTTTTCGTAAGAGTGCCTTAAGACGTTCCGTGGTGGTTCTTTACGTAAAATCACCTATAGATAGGTTTGTCATTTTACTGTACTGACGTTACAAAAGTCCTGGTTTTCTTCTTTATTCACATCCGAAGCAAAAAGGAAGGCGTTTTCATGCAGCGTAAAAATGCAAATGTCGTATCGTACGGCGCAAAATTGTACGACGTAGGTGATGCGTAAAATTTCACTCAGCCTAAGCTTTGCGAGATTCACCTCTAAGAACTAATAGGTATAGAATTATTGTAGGTGTTAGCTCAACGAGTCGACAGGCACGCCGAACCTTAAGGAACATGCACTTCTTGAATGGGAACAATACGATAGTTAGTGCGCTTACTAACTTACCAGACAGTTAGGGTGTCGAATCCACTCCATGTATAAAGAAGCGACGAGATGATGTCGCGCCTATATAGTCACGTGCCCCCAAACCTGAGACACGTGTACTCATCTTGTGGACAAAACTGATGAGAGAGTTGCTGACTTTCTTCCCTCTCACTTAATTTGGATATATACCTCCAATCATGAGACATGTATCTCTATCTTGTGGACGTTCGGCTCGAATATTGGACCCGGCTCGAATACATGACCATTTCGGCTCGAATACTGAAAACCCCTTTTTCATCTTTCTTACTTTGTTATAGTTAGGTTAAAGTTTCAATGACATATCGAGGGATTTTAGACAACCGATAACACGATTGAGAAGAAATCTTCCCCTTTTATCCTTTTAAAACTGATCTTTTCTCATGACCTGACATCACCCAGAATACTTTTACTTATAAGAGTGATCTACAATTGCAAAGGATCAATCTAGATTTTTTAGCGCGTTAAGACTAGGAAGGACTTTTTCTAGCCTCAATAGCTAATTGTTTTAAACACTTAGCCAAGGATTGTTTCGACATCCTTAAACATTACTGAAAGATTCTCTATCCTTAGAGAACTTCACAGAATGAGTCTCGGATTTATTTCCTTGACTACTTTGATCATCGTCTATTCTAGACTCGATCAAAGTGGGGGCTAACTATAGACATCTACTTTTGGCCTTTTCTCCCGACAGGAAGTGCAATGATGATAAATAAAGTCATCTTCGTGTTGGGTCAAAGTTATAAATACTTATGGATAACTGGTAAAGCCATAAAACATGAAAGATTAGCCTAAATTAAAGAAAACGCCAAAACAAAGGTCCAATTAAGCCCTAATAATGACGGATTTAGGAGCGCCTAGGTTAAAACTTAGTGTTGCCGCAGCAAAAGTCATGTGCATCTCAAAAAGTCGCGCTGAGCTGCCGCGCGCAACTATTTCAGTTGTGCATGATACCCAGCGCAACTTTCGGAGTTGCGCTACAGATGATTTGTAATTATTCGGAAATTATATGGAAAATATAAAATCGAATCTTACCATAAAGCCGCGCGCAAGATCAATAGTTGCGCTGCAATGTGCAACGCAACTTTATAACTTGCGCTAAGTTGCCACGCGCAACTTCATTTGTTGCACGCGACACCTGCTTTGGCAGAAAGCTCGAAACCCTAAACTTAATCCTTCTGTATAGATACGAGCTTAAACCGAGGCTTTAACAGACATAAATTAACCTTAAACTCTGGCGAAATAACTTGTGAACTTGTGTTACCTAGCCCTCTTGTCCTTAACACTCACCCTTTCGATACTTTGTTACTACGGTGGAGGTTCCCCAACAAGAAGGTGTTCATAAGTATTATAAACAGAGATCTAGAAAAGAGAAGTGGTAAATTCCCGAACACTTAGTTAAATCACCTTTATTTTTCTTGTTTAAAAGGACTTTAATTAATTAATTAGTGTTGTTTGATCACTTATAAATTAATTAATTAATCAATTTCACATAGTATCTTGCGTTAAATAAAGACTAGAATTGAATTAAATAATTGTTGGTTGATCACTTAAGCAAAGGCGAATCTTGTTTATTTATTGTTCTTTCACGAGTATTATTAAATAAGAATAACGACATTTGCAATGTAATTCCTACGTGAATTAATGCTTGTAAATAAAATCAACTAACATAGTTTTAGGTATCGCGTTGCATATATTGTTTGGTGATGAAATTGTTAAAAAGGAAGAGCTAGTAGAGGCCGTACTAGGACTAGGATGACGATTCCCCTCTAAAAGGAACGTTATCTTAGTACCCTCGCACCCGAACTCATTTCTGGTTTATAGACCAATTTGGGCATGGGTAAACTTATGATTTGTGTTAATTATTCCATGAATTCCACTTGATGTTTTTGCTAGCAATTCTTGTCCAATTTGTCACAATAATTATCATAGTATTGTAAGAAATCGTTTGGATGCATGAAAATGACATATATGCTTGATTTGAAATTGTGCTCTATTTTAGTAATACGTACTCGGTTTTTGCGAACATAGTATCATGCGGCTAGGCAAACCTTAAATACTATAGAAACTTAATTTTGTCAATTTTGCACAATGTATATATGGCTAAACAGCGAGGTTCGGGTTCACAGTCCCAAGATACGCGATGGGACCATGAGCCTGTTGAGGAGGATGTCGATCCGTCCACTTCTCTTAGTCCCTTCCCCGAGTGGGAAAAGCGGACATTGTACTTTGCCCCCGGCCACCACATTTCTGAGAGGGTGCGTCGTTGGATCACTGTTGGTAGGACACATTGCCATGTTTGGGGCAACGATACCTTAGGCAACACGGATATGGCAACGATACCTTAGGCAAGCGGTATATGACGTTTTTCAGGGTTCATGGGGAATTGAGACTTCTATGGGAGTCTTGTGGGATGACTGCCCTGTTTGAGGCCACGCAGGCCATAAGCTCTTTTGACGGGGGCCATCGCGTGGTTCACGCTCTGGTGGAGTTCTTCTGAGATGATGGTCACCCCAGCCGACTTCAATCTCATCTCAGCATTGGAGTTTAGCTCAACCGCGATGCCTTTTGAGAGCACCATCAACGTCTACTCCCCTGAGGTTGATGAGCTGCTGGGTCCGATTGCTGTTCGGGCCCATGCTGAGGTGGAGTCATCACAATTCAGCACCAATTGCATTTGCCGGTCTACTCTAGCGGTAGATTTCGAGGACGATGCGACCACCCGAGAGCAGCGGGTGCGCATGTTTGTGCTTATTTTGCTGTCATGGATGTTTTCCCCTCATAAGGGTAGTAGGGCGCTGCTTTAGTACCTTCCTGTTGATCGCAATCTTCACCAGATCGGGACTTATGACTGGGCCAGCTTGTCCTATGCCGACTTTTCGCGTGCATTGAGAGACTCCTGTCGACACCGGTCTTACACGGGAGACATTGCTCTGTCCGGCTTCTTGAGAGTCGTAGAGGTATAGTTTATCTCGTACAAAGTTAGCTCCAAGCTCTTGCTAGCACTTGTTGATATCTTTTATCTTTTGTAGATCTGGTTCTACGAGTACTTTCCTTCACTTGCGCTGGCGAGGTCATCACCACGCGAGTTTCCCGTTGGTGCCTGCTGGGGAGGCTGCTACATCCGGGCGACTACCGCCCATGTTCGAGAGCTAATCCGTTCAGTATGATCTTTTGCATAGTAAAAACTTTGTATTGCTTTTTGGTAGATCATTATCTCATAGGCATTCTTTGCAGGAGCCAAAGGTGTTATACCGGCCATGGGGCAGTTTGGTTATCCCTAGGTTGGCCGCACAGTACACTGCTGAGAAATGTTACTTCATCGGGACATATGGGGCGGCGGCATACCTAGGAGAGAAAGTCGCTATTCAGCACTCTTCGGAGATTCCTGTCGCCCCTGCTCCCCCGCCACGTCACATGTTCAATGACGTGAGGCTGCTCAGCATGTCAGAGAGGTCGTTGGCTGGTACCCCTTAGCGATCTCATGCTTTCCCGAGGCGGTGCTACGAGGAGGAGTTACTGTCGTTGTTAGCTCCGGCCCCTGTTCTGTCAGCGGCGGTATGATTTTTTATCTTTTACCTTTTACTAAGTAGCCCCCAAGTGTTATGTTATTCACTCTGATTTTCTTTTTTCCAGGCTCAGCCTACTAAGTTCATGCCCCCTCGTATGCCCATCAACTACTAGGGGACATACGGGCCTATCGAGGAGATGATTCCTCGCCACCTGACTCGGGTGAGTTATTTACTTGCTATTTGCTCATATCTGTCTTATATTGTTACTGATTTTATTTCTTTGACAATTCTCGTGTGAGTTGGTTACGGCGATGGCGAGGTGCATAGACGCGTTCCGTAGCCAACACGTACGGATGAGGAACGTGGCTTCCTGTCGTCGCGACGATGCTGTTCAGGAGGTAACTTTTTGTCTTTATTTTTTCATTGTTTATAACGCTATTTTCATTTCTTCTGACTCGATTTCTTCTTGCAAGGGCGGCCCATTCCTTATCGTACCCGGACGATACCAGAGGTTCCGAGAGAGCCGGCGAGGTCTAGTTCGATGCGTCGCCGCACTACTTCTGGCGGTTGGGGTGCTCGATCTAACGCTGCCTAGACCGAGGCGGTGGAGGGCTCGGGCTCTTCATTTGAGGGTGCGCATGCTGGGCCGGTAGACCAGGGAGAGGCGACTTCGGCTCCAAGAGGTTGTGGGACGTACGAGGTCAGCTCGTCGTCGCAGCTGCCTCCTCAGCCTCAGCCTCTGCTGATTCATCAGGGGGACTTGGGTGGACATGTCTTGAGATGAGTTTTCCTCATCCTTGAGAGACTGGAGCTGGAGGGGAGCATACTCCTCGTTCTGCACAGTTCTTTGATATGATAAACATCCCTCATCATCTGTGTACTCTAGCACCGTAGTTGTACCTCTATTTCATTTTAACTTGTATAGGACTTTGTCTGATAGACTCACTTATTAGAAATATTTGTATATACATATTATTATTTATTATGACTGTATTTATTTTTCATTTTATGTGCATATTTGTGTGAGCAAAAAATTGTGATTAATTTTGCGAAAAGATTTCCGTCATTTTTATTATTAATGGAGGGTATCCGACTTTCTCCCCAAAAAAGAAAAAATGAAAAATAAATTGGATTTGAAAAAAACCTAAAAATTAAATCCTAAAAGAAAAAAAATATGAAGGAAAAAATATGAAATTAATATGTAAGGGTATTTGTAGAAAGGGTAAAATCGTAAAGTCATTTTACAAATTGGAATCATAGCCAGAAAAACGTGGTTTGTATAGCTCGTTGATAAAACGCTGCAGCCCCACATGTCGCCACGTGTTTTGCGCTGTCGCCAGGCAACAGAGTTGTCGTTTGGTGTTGAAGTGCGCTGACTCCGAGTCCTTTCCGGATTAAAACTACATCGATTTTGTGCATAAATAGCTCCCTAATCTGCCGCGTTTCTTTATAATTCCAACAGATTAACCATAATCTTAGTTCTTAACAAATAATCATGACTTTAGTTACTAAGAGTTTTACCAATTTCACTCGTGAATAGTGCCGGTCTTTAATTGCTAAAGAGAGAAAAGAACTTGACGTTTTTCACATGGGAGGTGTTTATGGTGTGAATGGGGTAGATCTTGATATAGATTTCATTCATTCCGCCTTAGAATATTGGGACATAGATACTCATTGTTTTAACTAGGGTGTGATGAATTAAGCCCTTTACCAGAAGAATTTGGTGCCATCTTAGGCTTCCCTTCATTAGATCTTGCGGTAATCCCTAGAATAAATGAATATTATTACAAAGATTTTGTGCGCTTCTTTAATTTGAGAGACAAAAATCTAATAAATAATGTAGATGGTAGTGTAGTTAATTTAAAAGAATTTGCACGCCATTACTTTGATAGACCTTATTCTGAATCTTTTTATGTTTATAGAAGAAGGGCTTTTCTCTTTTGCATGCTTAACCAATATCTTCTCACTAGTGGTAGAACTAATGAGGTTCAAGCAATTTTATTAACTGTTTTGAAGCAAATTGATTCTGGAAGAAATCCAATGCCATTAATTGTTGGAGAGACTATGCTTAGTCTTAATTAATTGAAGAGAAATCCAACAGCACCTTTTCGGAGCTCTCTAATTTTATTACAGGTAGAAAAATAATATTTTTAATTACAGAAATTAAAAACATATTTTTGTATAGTAACATTAATTTATTTGCATTGAATTTTTCCAGATATGGCTAATGGAGGGACTATAATTAATTAGTCCTCCTGGCAATGTTGAAAAATATACTACAAATTTCTTTGTGAGGTGAAAAAAACGCTTCTCTAAGATGGGGCACCATGAGTGGAATATAGTCTTCGCCTCTTGCAACTTTGCTATCAAATGGGTCATCCCTTGGTGGAAAATAGAGAAGATGGTTTGTGTCAACAAGCAACGTTTCTGTCGTCTTCCAAGCTTAACCAAGATGACTTTTTATTATCCCTAGAGGGTAAAAAGACAGTACGACCTACTTCAAACAATTCCTTCTGGGGATCTTCGGCGTCCCTATGAATTCTTTGTGTCGCAAGAAGCAGAGAAATTTGACGCATATTGGAGCGCTAGACCTTTATGGGAAGTGATTACCCAAAAGGTTCCTTTTTCCTTGCCCAATGACGTAAAGAGGTGGATACTTAAGAAACCTTCAAAGGACATGAAGAAAAATCAAAATAAAACCAATGTGAAGAATCGTCTAGGTGACAAAGTGATTCCTGTTAAGGAACGCTTAGGTGAAAAGATTAAATTCAAAACACCTGTGATTCCTATAGAGAAAGACTCTACTAAAGATAAAGGGAAAAGAAAAGCTGACACTTCAGAGAAGAAGGTTTGAATAGAGAAGAAACATGGAGTCCTAGCTAATGGAGAAACCATTTATTCTAAAAATGAATGCAGATCCTCTAAAGGATGCCTAATAGCTAAAGTCATGGACGATGAAGAGGATGCAGATAAAAATTGGAAACGAGCAAAGAAATAGAAGAAAGATTGAAGCATTGCTTAACTTCCAATTTATTAGGCTTGGTTTTAAATTTAAAATTAATTTTTTTTATTAAGCTTTTATTTAAATTCCATCAATAATGTAGTTTTTCTTTTATTAATGAAGGAAGTACATCTCCCGAGCCTTACTTAAACTTAAATTTCAGCTTTTAAATTAAATCAACTTCTTTAAATTTAATTTATTAAAGCAATGAAAACTGTAAATTTTATTTTCCAGAAATTTTATTCGAGTACGGAAGTCGAAAATTTTCCGAAAAACACCGAAGTTTTCCCAGGTACTCCCAGAAGAGCGGCAGTGCCGTTTTGCGGCTGTCGCCGGCCGTTGCTGTCCGGCGACAGGCACTGCCGCCTTGCGCTGCAGCCTGTCGGCCTACGACAAAATTCTTTCTGTGACGCTGTTGTTCCGTCGAATTTTTGTCGAATTTCTTTTTATTTCTGGGATGCGAGGTTTGCGAAAATTAAAGTGGCCACACCCTGTAAAGGGTTGCCTATGTATCCTTTCCTAAGGAATCAGGCTAAAAGTAGCTCTCTTGAGTATCTTATTCAAGTAATCATGGGTAGTACTTTTTAAGTTGGTCAAGATTTGTCATGTTCGAGAACTCATTGCCATCCATGTCAATTACTACAAGAAAACAGCAAAATTGCGACGGAAAAAGTTCGTCGAAACCTATAAAAAAATCCGTCGGAAATGAGGTTTACGACGGAATTCCGTCGGAAACGTCCATCGAAAAACCCTTTGTAGGAAATTAGTCATTTTTTGACAGAAATTCCGTCGTAAAACTTATTTTCGATGGAAATTACGACGGAAATGAGTTTGTCGGAATATAATTTGACTTTAATCAAAGGTCCGTCGCAACTTTTCGACGGAAAAAAGTCCGTCGCAATATATATTTTGCGAAGGTATTTTGCGACGGAAAATTCCGTCCGGAAATATATATTGCGACGGAAAATTCCGTCGGAAAATATATATTGCGACGGAAAATTCCGTCGGAATATTATATTAGCGAGGAAAAAAATTCCGTCGAAATTTTGTTTTTGCGACGACAAATTCCGTCGGTATGTTTTGACGGATTTTTCTGTCGGTAACTAATGTTATTTGCGACGGATATAATCCGTCGGAATGACCTTCAAACCCGCCAGTAAAATTTGATAAAAAATGCATTTCCAAACCTGAATTTTGTTTATAATAAATCGACACAAAAAAATGCATTTCAAAACCTGAAGTTTATGTTTAAAAAAATTTAATTACTGACCTACGAAATTATATTTATTTACATATATATATATATATAATAATTATGTCCTAGTACAAAAGATAGTCCATAATTTGGTATCCATATCAAACAAAAGCTATGTTAGAGTGAATATATGCTAGACTAAAGCTAAGCTACGCAATCGCCTGGGTACCCTGTCCTGCTCCACCACTACCCGGGTTGTCCCTTAGGTCTCGATGCTGAGGATGAGTGGTGGAACATGAGTCGTTGTTGGTGAAACGACTCATCATCTCATCCATACTCTCCTTGTATCTCCTCTCTATTTCAGCCATTCGGGAGTCAATTCGGCTTTGCATCTCGACTTCCATTTGATTTTAGGGAGCTTGCACCCTATATTCCATCTGATCTTAAATCTGAGAAATGATAGACGACGTGTATTGTTGTGAAGAACGGGAAACTCGACCCATCCGGTTGCCATAGTAGAGCTCTGCACTTTGGCCAAGTCCCTTCACACGACCCTTCTTATTGCGCCCACCCACCGTCTCCTAGTAAAACTCATTAGGACACTTCTGAATCCCCTGACTCCTTGTTTCTTCGAGCTTCATCTGGTAGGTCTCCTACAAAATATTGAAGATAATAAAAAAAAATTGTCATAAAAACAACCAACAATATAAGGTAAGGTTTCTTATTCTTGATTATTCAAGCTAATTTGGACTATATGGCTGAAATTTTAGGTGTTTTTAATCAAATGGACTACTTCTTTCTTCTAACATTCCAATATCAAATACTTTTAGGTGCCTATGGATAGAAATCGAGAAAAATAAGCACATAAATAAATTTACGCCCATCATTCATCCAAATTCAAGCACATGTGGCCTATATGGGTTAAACCTTGCCTGTTTTCTATGTTTTCAATCAAATGAACTCGTTCTTTCTTCTAACATTCCAATATCTAATAGTTTTAGGGGCCTATGGATAAAAATGAAGAGAAATGAGCACATAAGTCACTTTACGACCCTTATTCATCCAAATTCAAGCAAATTTAGCCTATATGGCTTAAACCATGCCTTTTTTCTATTTTTTAATGAAATGAACTCGTTCTTTATTCTAACATTCCAATATCAAAATAAATTTGTGCCTAAGGATATAATTGAAGAGAAATGAGCCCATACGTCACTTTACGACCCTTATTCATCCAAATTCAAGCAAATTTGGCCTATATGGCTTAAACCATGCCTTTTTTTTTATGTTTTCAATGAAATGAACTCGTTCTTTCTTCTAACATTCCAATATCAAATAATTATTGTGCCTATGGATAGAAATGAAGAGAAATGAGCATATAGGTCACTTTACGACCCTTATTTATCCAAATTCAAGCAAATTTGGCCTATATAGCTTAAACCATGCCTATTTTCTATGTTTTCAATCAAATGAACTCGTTTTTTCTTCTAACATTCCAATATCTATTACTTTTAGGTTCCGATAGATAGAGATCAAGAAAAATAAGCACATAAGCCACTTTACGACACTTATTCATCCAAATTCATTCAACTGTGGCATAAATACCTTAAACCATGCATATTTTCTATGTTTTCAATCAAATGGACTCGTTCTTTCTTATAGCATTCCAATATCAATTACTTTTAGGTGCGTATGGATAGAAATCAAGAAAAATAAGCACATAAGTCAATTTACGACCTTTATTCAAACAAATTCAAGCTAACTTAGCCTATGTGGCTTAAACCATGCCTATTTTCTATGTTTTCAATCAAATGAACTCGTTCTTTCTTCTAAAATTCTAATATCTATTAGTTTTAGGTGCATATAGGTATAAATCAATAAATATAAGCACATAAGTCACTTAACGACCCTTATTCATCCAAATTCATTCAAAGGTGGTATAAATGCCTTAAACCATGCCTATTTTCTATGTTTTCAATAAAATTGACTCGTTCTTTCTTCTAGAATTCCAATATCAATTACTTTTAGGTTCCTATGGATATAAATCAAGAAAAATAAGCACATAAGTAACTTCACGACCTTTTTTCAAACAAATTCAAGCAAACTTGGCCTATATGGCTTAAACCATGCCTATTTTCTATGTTTTCAATCAAATGAACTCGTTCTTTCTTCTAAAATTCTAATATCTATTAGTTTTAGGTTCCTATAGATATAAATAAAGAAATATAAGCACATAAGTAACTTAACGACCCTTATTCATCCAAATTCATTCGAAGGTGGCATAAGTGCCTTAAACCATGCCTATTTTCTATGTTTTCAATCAAATTGACTCGTTCTTTCTTCTAGAATTCCAATATCAAATAATTTTAGGTTCCTATGGATAGAAATCAAGATAATAAGCACATAAGTCACTTTACGACCCTTATTCAAACAAATTCAAACAAACTTGGACTGTATGGCTTAAACCATGCCAATTTTCTATGTTTCCAATCAAATGAACTCGTTCTTTCTTCTAGCATTCTAATACTATTACTTTTAGGTTCCATAAGATAGATATTAAGAAAAATTAGCACATAAGCCACTTTACGACCCTTATTCATACAAATTCATTCAATTGTGGCATAAATACCTTAAACCAAGCCTATTTTCTATGTTTTCAATCAAATGGACTCGTTCTTTCTTATTGCATTCCAATATCAATTAGTTTTAGGTTCCTATGGATAGAAATAAAAAAAAATAACATAAGTAACTTTAGGACCTTTATTAATCCAAATTCATTCAAAGGTGGCAAAAATGCCTTAAACCATGCCTATTTTCTATGTTTTCAATCAAATTAACTCGTTCTTTCTTCTAGAATTCCAAAATAATTTACTTTTAGGTTCCTATGGATAGAAATCAAGAAAAAGAAGCACGTAAGTCAATTTACGACCTTTATTCAAACAAATTCAAGCAAACTTAGCCTATGTGGCTTAAACCATGCCTATTTTCTATGTTTTCAATCAAATGAACTCGTTCTTTCTTCTAAAATTCTAATATCTATTAGTTTCAGGTGCCTATTGATAGAAATCAAGAAATATAAGCACATTAGTCTCTTAACGACCGTTATTCATCCAAATTCATTCAAAGGTGGCCTAAATGACTTAAACTATGCCTATTTTCTATGTTGTCAAACAAATGGACTTGTTCTTTCTTCTAACATTCCAATATCTATTAATTTTAGGGGCCTATGGATAGAAATCAAGAAAATAAGCACATAAGTCACTTTACGACCCTTATTCAAACAAATTCAAACAAACTTGGACTGTATGGCTTAAACCATGCCAATTTTCTATGTTTCCAATCAAATGAACTCGTTCTTTCTTCTAGCATTCCAATACTAAATATTTTTAGGTGCCTATGAATAGAAATGAAGAGAAATGAGCATATAGGTCACTTTACGACCCTTATTTATCCAAATCCAAGCAAATTTGGCTTATATAGCTTAAACCATGCCTATTTTCTATGTTTTCAATCAAATGAACTCGTTTTTTCTTCTAACATTCCAATATCTATTACTTTTAGGTTCCGATAGATAGAGATCAAGAAAAATAAGCACATAAGCCACTTTACGACACTTATTCATCCAAATTCATTCAACTGTGGCCTAAATACCTTAAACCAAGCATATTTTCTATGTTTTCAATCAAATGGACTCGTTCTTTCTTATAGCATTCCAATATCAATTACTTTTAGGTGCGTATGGATAGAAATCAACAAAAATAAGCACATAAGTCACTTTACGACCTTTATTCAAACAAATTCAAGCAAACTTGGCCTATATGGCTTAAACCATGCCTATTTTCTATGTTTTCAATCAAAATGAACTCGTTCTTTCTTCTAAAATTCTAACATCTATTAGTTTTAGGTGCCTATAGATATAAATCAATAAGTATAAGCACATAAGTCACTTAACGACCCTTATTCATCCAAATTCATTCAAAGGTGGTATAAATGCCTTAAACCATGCCTATTTTCAATGTTTTCAATAAAATTGACTCGTTCTTTCTTCTAGAATTCCAATATCAATTACTTTTAGGTTCCTATGTATAGAAATAAAGAAAAATAAGCACATAAGTCACTTTACGACCTTTTTTCAAACAAATTCAAGCAAACTTGGCCTATATGGTTTAAACCATGCCTATTTTCTATATTTTCAATCAAATGACCTCGTTCTTTCTTCTTAAATTCTAATATCTATTAGTTTTAGGTGCCTATAGATATAAATAAAGAAATATAAGCACATAAGTAACTTAACGACCCTTATTCATCCAAATTCATTCAAAGGTGGCATAAATGCCTTAAACCATGCCTATTTTCTATGTTTTCAATCACATTGACTCGTTCTTTCTTCTAGAATTCCAATATCAAATAATTTTAGGTTCCTATGGATAGAAATCAAGAAAATAAGCACATAAGTCACTTTACGACCCTTATTCAAACAAATTCAAACAAACTTGGCCTCTATGGCTTAAACCATACCTATTTTCTATGTTTTCAATCAGATGAACTCGTTCTTTCGTCTAAAATTCTAATATGTATTAATTTTAGGTGCCTATAGATATAAATCAAGAAATATAATCACATCAGTCACTTAACGACCGTTATTCATCCAAATTCATTCAAAGGTGGCCTAAATGACTTAAACTATGCCTATTTTCTATGTTTTCAAACAAATGGACTTGTTCTTTCTTCTAACATTCCAATATCTATTAATTTTAGGGGCCTATGGATAGAAAAAAAAAATAAGCACATAAGTCACTTTACGACCCTTATTCAAACAAACTTGGACTGTATGGCTTAAACCATGCCTATTTTCTATGTTTCCAATCAAATGAACTCGTTCTTTCTTCTAGCATTCCAATACTAGGTATTTTTAGGTGCCTATGAATAGAAATGAAGAAAAATGAGCATATAGGTCATTACCACCCTTATTTATCCAAATTAAAGCAAATTCGGCCTATATAGCTTAAACCATGCCTATTTTCTATGTTTTCAATCAAATGAACTTGTTTTTTCTTCTAACATTCCAATATCTATTACTTTTAGGTGCGGATGGATAGAGATCAATAAAAATAAGCACATAAGCCAATTTACGACCCTCATTCATCCAAATTCATTCAAATGTGGCATAAATACCTTAAACCAAGCCTATTTTCTATGTTTTCAATCAAATGGACTCGTTCTTTCTTCTAGCATTCCAATATCAATTACTTTTAGGTGCCGATGGATAGAGATCAATAAAAATAAGCACATAAGCCAATTTACGACCCTCATTTATCCAAATTCATTCAAATGTGGAATAAATACCTTAAACCAAGCCTATTTTCTATGTTTTCAATCAAATGGACTCGTTCTTTCTTCTAGTATTCCAATATCAATTACTTTTAGGTGCGTATGGATAGAAATAAAGAAAAATAAGCACATAAGTCACCTTACGACCTTTATTCAAACAAATTCAAGCAAACTTGGCCTATATGGCTTAAACCATGCCTAATTTCTATGTTTTCAATCAAATGAACTCCTTCTTTCTTCTAAAATTCTACTATCTATTAGTGTTAGGCCTATAGATATAAATCAAGAAATATAGGCACATAAGTCACTTAACAAACCTTATTCATCCAAATTCATTCAAAGGTGGCATAAATGCCTTAAACCATTCCTATTTTCTATGTTTTCATTCAAATTGACTCGTTCTTTATTCTAGAATTCCAATATCAATTACTTTTAGGTTCCTATGAATAGAAATCAAGAAAAATAAGCACATATGTCACTTTACGACCTTTATTCAAACAAATTCAAGCAAACTTGGCCTATATGGCTTAAACCATGCCTATTTTCTATGTTTTCAATCAAATGAACTAGTTATTTCTTCTAAAATTCTAATATCTATTAGTTCTAGGTGCCTATAGATATAACTCAAGAAATATAAGTACATAAGTCACTTAACGATCCTTATTCATCCAAATTCATTCAAAGGTAGCATAAATGCCTTAAACCATGCCTATTTTCTATGTTTTCAATCAAATTGGCTCGTTCTTTCTTCTAGAATTCCAATATCAATTACATTTAGGTTCCTATGGACAGAAATCAATAAAAATAAGCAAATAAGTCACTTTACGACTTTTATCCAAACAAATTCAAGCAAACTTGGCCTATATGGCTTAAACCATGCATGTTTTCTATGTTTTCAATCAAATGAACTCGTTCTTTCTTCTAAAATTCTAATATATATTAGTTTTAGGTTCCTATAGATAGAAATTAAGAAATATAAGCAAATAAGTCACTTAACGGCCCTTATTCATCCAAATTCATTCAAAGGTAGCCGAAATGCCTTAAACTTTGCCTATTTTCTTGGTTTTCAATCAAATGGACTCGTTCTTTCTTCTAACATTCCAATATCTATTAATTAAAGGTGCCTATGGATAGAAATCAAGAAAATAAGCACATAAGTCACTTTACGACCCTTATTCAAACAAATTCAAGCAAATATGGCCTATATGGCTTAAACCATGCCTATTTTCTATGTTTTCAATCAAATGAACTCGTTCTTTCTTCTAACATTCCAATTTCAAATAATTTTTGTGCCTATGGATAGAAATGAAGAGAAATGAGCACATAAGTCACTTTACGACCCTTATTCATCAAATTTCATTCAAATGTGGCCTAAATGCCTTAAACCACGCCTATTTTCTATGTTTTCAATCAAATGAACTCGTTCTTTTTCTAACATTCTAATATCTATCACTTTTAAGTGGTTATGGATAGAAATCATGAAAATAAGAGCATATGTCACTTTACGATCCATATTCATCCAAATTCATTCAAAGGTGGCATAAATGCCTTAAACCATGCCTATTTTCTATGTTTTCAATCAAATGGACTCGTTATATCTTCTAGAATTCCAATATTACCTAAACTTAGGTTCCTATGGATAGAAATATAGAATAATAAGCACATAAGTCACTTTACAACCTTTATTCAAACAAATTCAAGTAAACTTGGCCTATATGGCTTAAACCATGCCTATTTTCTATGTTTTCAATCAAATGAACTCGTTCTTTCTTCTAAAATTCTAATATCTATTAGTTTCTGGGTCTATAGATAGAAATCAATAAATATAAGCATCTAAGTCACTTAACGACCCTTATTCATCCGAATTCATTCAAAGGTAGCCTAAATGCCTTAAACTATGCCTATTTTCTATGTTTTCAATCAAATGGACTCGTTCTTTCTTCTAACATTCCAATATTTATTAATTTTAGGTGCCTATGGATAGAAATCAAGAAAATATGCACATAAGTCACTTTACGACCCTTATTCAAACAAATTCAAACAAACTTGGCCTGTATGGCTTAAACCATGCCTATTTTCTATATTTTCAATCAAATGAACTCGTTTTTCTTCTAACATTCCAACACTAAATATTTTTAGGTGCCTATAAATAGAAATGAAGAGAAATGAGCACATAAGTCACTTTACGACTCTTATTCATCCAAATTCAAGCAAATTTGGCCTATATAGCTTAAACCATGCCTATTTTCTATGTTTTCAATCAAATGAACTCGTTTTTTCTTCTAACATTCTCATATCTATTACTTTTAGATGCCTATGGATAGAGATCAAGAAAAATAAGCACATAAGTCACTTAACGACCCTTATTCATCCAAATTCATTCAAATGATGCATAAATATCTTAAACCAAGCCTATTTTCTACGTTTTCAATCAAATGGACTTGTTCTTTCTTCTAGCATTACAATATCAACTACTTTTAGGTGCCTATGGATATAAACCAAGAAAAATAAGCACATAAGTCACTTTAAGACCCTTATTCAAACAAATTCAAGCAAATTTGGCTTATATGTCTTAAAGCATGCCTATTTTCTATGTTTTCAATGAAATGAACTCGTTCTTTCTTCTAACATTCCAATATCAAAAAAATTTTGTGCCTATGGATAGAAATGAAGAGAAATGAGCACATAAGTCACTTTACGACCCATATTCATCAAAATTCATTCAAATGTGGCCTAAATGCCTTAAACCACGCCTATTTTCTATGTTTTCAATCAAATGAACTCGTACTTTTTCTAACATTCTAATATCTATTACTTTTAGGTGCCTATGGATAGAAATCATGAAAATAAGAGCATATGTCACTTTACGATCCTTATTCTTCCAAAGACATTCAAAGGTGGCATAAATTCTTTAAACCATGCCTATTTTCTATGTTTTCAATCAAAGGGACTCGTTCTATCTTCTAGAATTCCAATAAGAACTACTTTTAGGTGCCTATGGATAGAAATACAGAAAAATAAGCACATAAGTCACTTTACAACGTTTTTTCAAACAAATTCAAGTAAACTTGGCCTATATGGCTTAAACCATGCCTATTTTCTATGTTTTCAATCAAATGAACTCGTTCTTTCTTCTAAAATTCTAATATCTATTAGTTTCTGGGCCTATAGATAGAAATCAATAAATATAAGCATCTAAGTCACTTAACGACCCTTATTCATCCGAATTCATTCGAAGATGGCATAAATACCTTAAACCAAGCCTATTTTCTATGTTTTCAATCAAATGGACTCGTTCTTTCTTATTGCATTCCAATATCAATTAGTTTTAGGTTCCTATGGATAGAAATAAAAAAAAAATCACATAAGTAACTTTAGGACCTTTATTAATCCAAATTCATTCAAAGGTGGCAAAAATGCCTTAAACCATGCCTATTTTCTATGTTTTCAATCAAATTAACTCGTTCTTTCTTCTAGAATTCCAAAATCAATTACTTTTAGGTTCCTATGGATAGAAATCAAGAAAAAGAAGCACGTAAGTCAATTTACGACCTTTATTCAAACAAATTCAAGCAAACTTAGCCTATGTGGCTTAAACCATGCCTATTTTCTATGTTTTCAATCAAATGAACTCGTTCTTTCTTCTAAAATTCTAATATCTATTAGTTTTAGGTGCCTATTGATAGAAATCAAGAAATATAAGCACATAAGTCTCTTAACGACCGTTATTCATCCAAATTCATTCAAAGGTGGCCTAAATGACTTAAACTATGCCTATTTTCTATGTTGTCAAACAAATGGACTTGTTCTTTCTTCTAACATTCCAATATCTATTAATTTTAGGGGCCTATGGATAGAAATCAAGAAAATAAGCACATAAGTCACTTTACGACCCTTATTCAAACAAATTCAAACAAACTTGGACTGTATGGCTTAAACCATGCCAATTTTCTATGTTTCCAATCAAATGAACTCGTTCTTTCTTCTAGCATTCCAATACTAAATATTTTTAGGTGCCTATGAATAGAAATGAAGAGAAATGAGCATATAGGTCACTTTACGACCCTTATTTATCCAAATTCAAGCAAATTTGGCCTATATAGCTTAAACCATGCCTATTTTCTATGTTTTCAATCAAATGAACTCGTTTTTTCTTCTAACATTCCAATATCTATTACTTTTAGGTTCCGATAGATAGAGATCAAGAAAAATAAGCACATAAGCCACTTTACGACACTTATTCATCCAAATTCATTCAACTGTGGCATAAATACCTTAAACCATGCATATTTTCTATGTTTTCAATCAAATGGACTCGTTCTTTCTTATAGCATTCCAATATCAATTACTTTTAGGTGCGTATGGATAGAAATCAAGAAAAATAAGCACATAAGTCAATTTACGACCTTTATTCAAACAAATTCAAGCTAACTTAGCCTATGTGGCTTAATCCATGCCTATTTTCTATGTTTTCAATCAAATGAACTCGTTCTTTCTTCTAAAATTCTAATATCTATTAGTTTTAGGTGCATATAGGTATAAATCAATAAATATAAGCACATAAGTCACTTAACGACCCTTATTCATCCAAATTCATTCAAAGGTGGTATAAATGCCTTAAACCATGCCTATTTTCTATGTTTTCAATAAAATTGACTCGTTCTTTCTTCTAGAATTCCAATATCAATTACTTTTAGGTTCCTATGGATATAAATCAAGAAAAATAAGCACATAAGTAACTTCACGACCTTTTTTCAAACAAATTCAAGCAAACTTGGCCTATATGGCTTAAACCATGCCTATTTTCTATGTTTTCAATCAAATGAACTCGTTCTTTCTTCTAAAATTCTAATATCTATTAGTTTTAGGTTCCTATAGATATAAATAAAGAAATATAAGCACATAAGTAACTTAACGACCCTTATTCATCCAAATTCATTCGAAGGTGGCATAAGTGCCTTAAACCATGCCTATTTTCTATGTTTTCAATCAAATTGACTCGTTCTTTCTTCTAGAATTCCAATATCAAATAATTTTAGGTTCCTATGGATAGAAATCAAGATAATAAGCACATAAGTCACTTTACGACCCTTATTCAAACAAATTCAAACAAACTTGGACTGTATGGCTTAAACCATGCCAATTTTCTATGTTTCCAATCAAATGAACTCGTTCTTTCTTCTAGCATTCTAATACTATTACTTTTAGGTTCCATAAGATAGATATTAAGAAAAATTAGCACATAAGCCACTTTACGACCCTTATTCATACAAATTCATTCAATTGTGGCATAAATACCTTAAACCAAGCCTATTTTCTATGTTTTCAATCAAATGGACTCGTTCTTTCTTATTGCATTCCAATATCAATTAGTTTTAGGTTCCTATGGATAGAAATAAAAAAAAAATCACATAAGTAACTTTAGGACCTTTATTAATCCAAATTCATTCAAAGGTGGCAAAAATGCCTTAAACCATGCCTATTTTCTATGTTTTCAATCAAATTAACTCGTTCTTTCTTCTAGAATTCCAAAATCAATTACTTTTAGGTTCCTATGGATAGAAATCAAGAAAAAGAAGCACGTAAGTCAATTTACGACCTTTATTCAAACAAATTCAAGCAAACTTAGCCTATGTGGCTTAAACCATGCCTATTTTCTATGTTTTCAATCAAATGAACTCGTTCTTTCTTCTAAAATTCTAATATCTATTAGTTTTAGGTGCCTATTGATAGAAATCAAGAAATATAAGCACATAAGTCTCTTAACGACCGTTATTCATCCAAATTCATTCAAAGGTGGCCTAAATGACTTAAACTATGCCTATTTTCTATGTTGTCAAACAAATGGACTTGTTCTTTCTTCTAACATTCCAATATCTATTAATTTTAGGGGCCTATGGATAGAAATCAAGAAAATAAGCACATAAGTCACTTTACGACCCTTATTCAAACAAATTCAAACAAACTTGGACTGTATGGCTTAAACCATGCCAATTTTCTATGTTTCCAATCAAATGAACTCGTTCTTTCTTCTAGCATTCCAATACTAAATATTTTTAGGTGCCTATGAATAGAAATGAAGAGAAATGAGCATATAGGTCACTTTACGACCCTTATTTATCCAAATTCAAGCAAATTTGGCTTATATAGCTTAAACCATGCCTATTTTCTATGTTTTCAATCAAATGAACTCGTTTTTTCTTCTAACATTCCAATATCTATTACTTTTAGGTTCCGATAGATAGAGATCAAGAAAAATAAGCACATAAGCCACTTTACGACACTTATTCATCCAAATTCATTCAACTGTGGCATAAATACCTTAAACCAAGCATATTTTCTATGTTTTCAATCAAATGGACTCGTTCTTTCTTATAGCATTCCAATATCAATTACTTTTAGGTGTGTATGGATAGAAATCAAGAAAAATAAGCACATAAGTCACTTTACGACCTTTATTCAAACAAATTCAAGCAAACTTGGCCTATATGGCTTAAACCATGCCTATTTTCTATGTTTTCAATCAAAATGAACTCGTTCTTTCTTCTAAAATTCTAACATCTATTAGTTTTAGGTGCCTATAGATATAAATCAATAAGTATAAGCACATAAGTCACTTAACGACCCTTATTCATCCAAATTCATTCAAAGGTGGTATAAATGCCTTAAACCATGCCTATTTTCAATGTTTTCAATAAAATTGACTCGTTCTTTCTTCTAGAATTCCAATATCAATTACTTTTAGGTTCCTATGTATAGAAATAAAGAAAAATAAGCACATAAGTCACTTTACGACCTTTTTTCAAACAAATTCAAGCAAACTTGGCCTATATGGTTTAAACCATGCCTATTTTCTATATTTTCAATCAAATGACCTCGTTCTTTCTTCTTAAATTCTAATATCTATTAGTTTTAGGTGCCTATAGATATAAATAAAGAAATATAAGCACATAAGTAACTTAACGACCCTTATTCATCCAAATTCATTCAAAGGTGGCATAAATGCCTTAAACCATGCCTATTTTCTATGTTTTCAATCACATTGACTCGTTCTTTCTTCTAGAATTCCAATATCAAATAATTTTAGGTTCCTATGGATAGAAATCAAGAAAATAAGCACATAAGTCACTTTACGACCATTATTCAAACAAATTCAAACAAACTTGGCCTCTATGGCTTAAACCATACCTATTTTCTATGTTTTCAATCAGATGAACTCGTTCTTTCGTCTAAAATTCTAATATGTATTAATTTTAGGTGCCTATAGATATAAATCAAGAAATATAATCACATCAGTCACTTAACGACCGTTATTCATCCAAATTCATTCAAAGGTGGCCTAAATGACTTAAACTATGCCTATTTTCTATGTTTTCAAACAAATGGACTTGTTCTTTCTTCTAACATTCCAATATCTATTAATTTTAGGGGCCTATGGATAGAAAAAAAAATAAGCACATAAGTCACTTTACGACCCTTATTCAAACAAACTTGGACTGTATGGCTTAAACCATGCCTATTTTCTATGTTTCCAATCAAATGAACTCGTTCTTTCTTCTAGCATTCCAATACTAGGTATTTTTAGGTGCCTATGAATAGAAATGAAGAAAAATGAGCATATAGGTCAATTTACCACCCTTATTTATCCAAATTCAAGCAAATTCGGCCTATATAGCTTAAACCATGCCTATTTTCTATGTTTTCAATCAAATGAACTCGTTTTTTCTTCTAACATTCCAATATCTATTACTTTTAGGTGCGGATGGATAGAGATCAATAAAAATAAGCACATAATCCAATTTACGACCCTCATTCATCCAAATTCATTCAAATGTGGCATAAATACCTTAAACCAAGCCTATTTTCTATGTTTTCAATCAAATGGACTCGTTCTTTCTTCTAGCATTCCAATATCAATTACTTTTAGGTGCCGATGGATAGAGATCAATAAAAATAAGCACATAAGCCAATTTACGACCCTCATTTATCCAAATTCATTCAAATGTGGAATAAATACCTTAAACCAAGCCTATTTTCTATGTTTTCAATCAAATGGACTCGTTCTTTCTTCTAGTATTCCAATATCAATTACTTTTAGGTGCGTATGGATAGAAATAAAGAAAAATAAGCACATAAGTAACCTTACGACCTTTATTCAAACAAATTCAAGCAAACTTGGCCTATATGGCTTAAACCATGCCTAATTTCTATGTTTTCAATCAAATGAACTCCTTCTTTCTTCTAAAATTCTACTATCTATTAGTGTTAGGCCTATAGATATAAATCAAGAAATATAGGCACATAAGTCACTTAACAAACCTTATTCATCCAAATTCATTCAAAGGTGGCATAAATGCCTTAAACCATTCCTATTTTCTATGTTTTCATTCAAATTGACTCGTTCTTTATTCTAGAATTCCAATATCAATTACTTTTAGGTTCCTATGAATAGAAATCAAGAAAAATAAGCACATATGTCACTTTACGACCTTTATTCAAACAAATTCAAGCAAACTTGGCCTATATGGCTTAAACCATGCCTATTTTCTATGTTTTCAATCAAATGAACTAGTTATTTCTTCTAAAATTCTAATATCTATTAGTTCTAGGTGCCTATAGATATAACTCAAGAAATATAAGTACATAAGTCACTTAACGATCCTTATTCATCCAAATTCATTCAAAGGTAGCATAAATGCCTTAAACCATGCCTATTTTCTATGTTTTCAATCAAATTGGCTCGTTCTTTCTTCTAGAATTCCAATATCAATTACATTTAGGTTCCTATGGACAGAAATCAATAAAAATAAGCAAATAAGTCACTTTACGACTTTTATCCAAACAAATTCAAGCAAACTTGGCCTATATGGCTTAAACCATGCATGTTTTCTATGTTTTCAATCAAATGAACTCGTTCTTTCTTCTAAAATTCTAATATATATTAGTTTTAGGTTCCTATAGATAGAAATTAAGAAATATAAGCAAATAAGTCACTTAACGGCCCTTATTCATCCAAATTCATTCAAAGGTAGCCGAAATGCCTTAAACTTTGCCTATTTTCTTGGTTTTCAATCAAATGGACTCGTTCTTTCTTCTAACATTCCAATATCTATTAATTAAAGGTGCCTATGGATAGAAATCAAGAAAATAAGCACATAAGTCACTTTACGACCCTTATTCAAACAAATTCAAGCAAATATGGCCTATATGGCTTAAACCATGCCTATTTTCTATGTTTTCAATCAAATGAACTCGTTCTTTCTTCTAACATTCCAATTTCAAATAATTTTTGTGCCTATGGATAGAAATGAAGAGAAATGAGCACATAAGTCACTTTACGACCCTTATTCATCAAATTTCATTCAAATGTGGCCTAAATGCCTTAAACCACGCCTATTTTCTATGTTTTCAATCAAATGAACTCGTTCTTTTTCTAACATTCTAATATCTATCACTTTTAAGTGGTTATGGATAGAAATCATGAAAATAAGAGCATATGTCACTTTACGATCCTTATTCATCCAAATTCATTCAAAGGTGGCATAAATGCCTTAAACCATGCCTATTTTCTATGTTTTCAATCAAATGGACTCGTTATATCTTCTAGAATTCCAATATTAACTAATTTTAGGTTCCTATGGATAGAAATATAGAATAATAAGCACATAAGTCACTTTACAACCTTTAATCAAACAAATTCAAGTAAACTTGGCCTATATGGCTTAAACCATGCCTATTTTCTATCTTTTCAATCAAATGAACTCGTTCTTTCTTCTAAAATTCTAATATCTATTAGTTTCTGGGTCTATAGATAGAAATCAATAAATATAAGCATCTAAGTCACTTAACGACCCTTATTCATCCGAATTCATTCAAAGGTAGCCTAAATGCCTTAAACTATGCCTATTTTCTATGTTTTCAATCAAATGGACTCGTTCTTTCTTCTAACATTCCAATATTTATTAATTTTAGGTGCCTATGGATAGAAATCAAGAAAATATGCACATAAGTCACTTTACGACCCTTATTCAAACAAATTCAAACAAACTTGGCCTGTATGGCTTAAACCATGCCTATTTTCTATATTTTCAATCAAATGAACTCGTTTTTCTTCTAACATTCCAACACTAAATATTTTTAGGTGCCTATAAATAGAAATGAAGAGAAATGAGCACATAAGTCACTTTACGACTCTTATTCATCCAAATTCAAGCAAATTTGGCCTATATAGCTTAAACCATGCCTATTTTCTATGTTTTCAATCAAATGAACTCGTTTTTTCTTCTAACATTCTCATATCTATTACTTTTAGATGCCTATGGATAGAGATCAAGAAAAATAAGCACATAAGTCACTTAACGACCCTTATTCATCCAAATTCATTCAAATGATGCATAAATATCTTAAACCAAGCCTATTTTCTACGTTTTCAATCAAATGGACTTGTTCTTTCTTCTAGCATTACAATATCAACTACTTTTAGGTGCCTATGGATATAAACCAAGAAAAATAAGCACATAAGTCACTTTAAGACCCTTATTCAAACAAATTCAAGCAAATTTGGCTTATATGTCTTAAAGCATGCCTATTTTCTATGTTTTCAATGAAATGAACTCGTTCTTTCTTCTAACATTCCAATATCAAAAAAATTTTGTGCCTATGGATAGAAATGAAGAGAAATGAGCACATAAGTCACTTTACGACCCATATTCATCAAAATTCATTCAAATGTGGCCTAAATGCCTTAAACCACGCCTATTTTCTATGTTTTCAATCAAATGAACTCGTACTTTTTCTAACATTCTAATATCTATTACTTTTAGGTGCCTATGGATAGAAATCATGAAAATAAGAGCATATGTCACTTTACGATCCTTATTCTTCCAAAGACATTCAAAGGTGGCATAAATGCTTTAAACCATGCCTATTTTCTATGTTTTCAATCAAAGGGACTCGTTCTATCTTCTAGAATTCCAATAAGAACTACTTTTAGGTGCCTATGGATAGAAATACAGAAAAATAAGCACATAAGTCACTTTACGACGTTTTTTCAAACAAATTCAAGTAAACTTGGCCTATATGGCTTAAACCATGCCTATTTTCTATGTTTTCAATCAAATGAACTCGTTCTTTCTTCTAAAATTCTAATATCTATTAGTTTCTGGGCCTATAGATAGAAATCAATAAATATAAGCATCTAAGTCACTTAACGACCCTTATTCATCCGAATTCATTCGAAGATGGCCTAAATGCCTTAAACTATGGCTATTTTCTATGTTTTCAATCAAATGGACTCGTTCTTTCTTCTAACATTCCAATATTTATTAATTTTAGGTGCCTATGGATAGTAATCAAGAAAATAAGCACATAAGTCACTTTACGGCCCTTATTCAAACAAATTCAAACAAACTTGGACTGTATGGCTTAAACCATGCCTATTTTCTATGTTTCCAATCAAATGAACTCGTTCTTTCTTCTAGCATTCCAATACTAGGTATTTTTAGGTGCCTATGAATAGAAATGAAGAAAAATGAGCATATAGGTCAATTTACCACCCTTATTTATCCAAATTCAAGCAAATTCGGCCTATATAGCTTAAACCATGCCTATTTTCTATGTTTTCAATCAAATGAACTCGTTTTTTCTTCTAACATTCCAATATCTATTACTTTTAGGTGCGGATGGATAGAGATCAATAAAAATAAGCACATAAGCCAATTTACGACCCTCATTCATCCAAATTCATTAAAATGTGGCATAAATACCTTAAACCAAGCCTATTTTCTATGTTTTCAATCAAATGGACTCGTTCTTTCTTCTAGCATTCCAATATCAATTACTTTTAGGTGCCGATGGATAGAGATCAATAAAAATAAGCACATAAGCCAATTTACGACCCTCATTTATCCAAATTCATTCAAATGTGGAATAAATACCTTAAACCAAGCCTATTTTCTATGTTTTCAATCAAATGGACTCGTTCTTTCTTCTAGTATTCCAATATCAATTACTTTTAGGTGCGTATAGATAGAAATAAAGAAAAATAAGCACATAAGTCACCTTACGACCTTTATTCAAACAAATTCAAGCAAACTTGGCCTATATGGCTTAAACCATGCCTATTTTCTATGTTTTCAATCAAATGAACTCCTTCTTTCTTCTAAAATTCTACTATCTATTAGTTTTAGGCCTATAGATATAAATCAAGAAATATAGGCACATAAGTCACTTAACAAACCTTATTCATCCAAATTCATTCAAAGGTGGCATAAATGCCTTAAACCATTCCTATTTTCTATGTTTTCATTCAAATTGACTCGTTCTTTATTCTAGAATTCCAATATCAATTATTTTTAGGTTCCTATGAATAGAAATCAAGAAAAATAAGCACATATGTCACTTTACGACCTTTATTCAAACAAATTCAAGCAAACTTGGCCTATATGGCTTAAACCATGCCTATTTTCTATGTTTTCAATCAAATGAACTAGTTATTTCTTCTAAAATTCTAATATCTATTAGTTCTTGGTGCCTATAGATATAACTCAAGAAATATAAGTACATAAGTCACTTAACGATCCTTATTCATCCAAATTCATTCAAAGGTGGCATAAATGCCTTAAACCAAGCCTATTTTCTATGTTTTCAATCAAATTAGCTCGTTCTTTCTTCTAGAATTCCAATATCAATTACTTTTAGGTTCCTATGGACAGAAATCAATAAAAATAAGCAAATAAGTCACTTTACGACTTTTATCCAAACAAATTCAAGCAAACTTGGCCTATATGGCTTAAACCATGCATGTTTTCTATGTTTTCAATCAAATGAACTCGTTCTTTCTTCTAAAATTCTAATATCTATTAGTTTTAGGTTCCTATAGATAGAAATTAAGAAATATAAGCAAATAAGTCACTTAACGACCCTTATTCATCCAAATTCATTCAAAGGTAGCCGAAATGCCTTAAACTTTGCCTATTTTCTTTGTTTTCAATCAAATGGACTCGTACTTTCTTCTAACATTCCAATATCTATTAATTAAAGGTGCCTATGGATAGAAATCAAGAAAATAAGCACATAAGTCACTTTACAACCCTTATTCAAACAAATTCAAGCAAATATGGCCTATATGGCTTAAACCATGCCTATTTTCTATGTTTTCAATCAAATGAACTCGTTCTTTCTTCTAACATTCCAATTTCAAATTATTTTTGTGCCTATGGATAGAAATGAAGAGAAATGAGCACATAAGTCACTTTACGACCCTTATTCATCAAATTTCATTCAAATGTGGCCTAAATGCCTTAAACCACGCCTATTTTCTATGTTTTCAATCAAATGAACTCGTTCTTTTTCTAACATTCTAATATCTATCACTTTTAAGTGGTTATGGATAGAAATCATGAAAATAAGAGCATATGTCACTTTACGATCCTTATTCATCCAAATTCATTCAAAGGTGGCATAAATGCCTTAAACCATGCCTATTTTCTATGTTTTCAATCAAATGGACTCGTTATATCTTCTAGAATTCCAATATTAACTAATTTTAGGTTCCTATGGATAGAAATATAGAATAATAAGCACATACGTCACTTTACAACCTTTATTCAAACAAATTCAAGTAAACTTGGCCGATATGGCTTAAACCATGCCTATTTTCTATGTTTTCAATCAAATGAACTCGTTCTTTCTTCTAAATTTCTAATATCTATTAGATTCTGGGTCTATAGATAGAAATCAATAAATATAAGCATCTAAGTCACTTAACGACCCTTATTCATCCGAATTCATTCAAAGGTAGCCTAAATGCCTTAAACTATGCCTATTTTCTATGTTTTCAATCAAATGGACTCGTTCTTTCTTCTAACATTCCAATATTTATTAATTTTAGGTGCCTATGGATAGAAATCAAGAAAATATGCACATAAGTCACTTTACGACCCTTATTCAAACAAATTGAAACAAACTTGGCCTGTATGGCTTAAACCATGCCTATTTTCTATATTTTCAATCAAATGAACTCGTTTTTCTTCTAACATTCCAACACTAAATATTTTTAGGTGCCTATAAATAGAAATGAAGAGAAATGAGCACATAAGTCACTTTACGACTCTTATTCATCCAAATTCAAGCAAATTTGGCCTATATAGCTTAAACCATGCCTATTTTCTATGTTTTCAATCAAATGAACTCGTTTTTTCTTCTAACATTCTCATATCTAATACTTTTAGATGCCTATGGATAGAGATCAAGAAAAATAAGCACATAAGTCAATTAACGACCCTTATTCATCCAAATTCATTCAAATGATGCATAAATATCTTAAACCAAGCCTATTTTCTACGTTTTCAATCAAATGGACTTGTTCTTTCTTCTAGCATTACAATATCAACTACTTTTAGGTGCCTATGGATATAAACCAAGAAAAATAAGCACATAAGTCACTTTACGACCCTTATTCAAACAAATTCAAGCAAATTTGGCTTATATGTCTTAAAGCATGCCTATTTTCTATGTTTTCAATGAAATGAACTCGTTCTTTCTTCTAACTTTGTTTGAAATAAGCACATAAGTCACTTTACGACCCATATTCATCAAAATTCATTCAAATGTGGCCTAAATGCCTTAAACCACGCCTATTTTCTATGTTTTCAATCAAATGAACTCGTTCTTTTTCTAAAATTCTAATATCTATTACTTTTAGGTGCCTATGGATAGAAATCATGAAAATAAGAGCATATGTCACTTTACGATCCTTATTCTTCCAAAGACATTCAAAGGTGGCATAAATGCTTTAAACCATGCCTATTTTCTATGTTTTCAATCAAAGGGACTCGTTCTATCTTCTAGAATTCCAATATGAATTACTTTTAGGTGCCTATGGATAGAAATACAGAAAAATAAGCACATAAGTCACTTTACGACGTTTTTTCAAACAAATTCAAGTAAACTTGGCCTATATGGCTTAAACCATGCCTATTTTCTATGTTTTCAATCAAATGAACTCGTTCTTTCTTCTAAAATTCTAATATCTATTAGTTTCTGGGCCTATAGATAGAAATCAATAAATATAAGCATCTAAGTCACTTAACGACCCTTATTCATCCGAATTCATTCGAAGATGGCCTAAATGCCTTAAACTATGGCTATTTTCTATGTTTTCAATCAAATGGACTCGTTCTTTCTTCTAACATTCCAATATTTATTAATTTTAGGTGCCTATGGATAGTAATCAAGAAAATAAGCACATAAGTCACTTTACGGCCCTTATTCAAACAAATTCAAACAAACTTGGACTGTATGGCTTAAACCATGCCTATTTTCTATGTTTCCAATCAAATGAACTCGTTCTTTCTTCTAGCATTCCAATACTAGGTATTTTTAGGTGCCTATGAATAGAAATGAAGAAAAATGAGCATATAGGTCAATTTACCACCCTTATTTATCCAAATTCAAGCAAATTCGGCCTATATAGCTTAAACCATGCCTATTTTCTATGTTTTCAATCAAATGAACTCGTTTTTTCTTCTAACATTCCAATATCTATTACTTTTAGGTGCGGATGGATAGAGATCAATAAAAATAAGCACATAAGCCAATTTACGACCCTCATTCATCCAAATTCATTAAAATGTGGCATAAATACCTTAAACCAAGCCTATTTTCTATGTTTTCAAATAAATGGACTCGTTCTTTCTTCTAGCATTCCAATATCAATTACTTTTAGGTGCCGATGGATAGAGATCAATAAAAATAAGCACATAAGCCAATTTACGACCCTCATTTATCCAAATTCATTCAAATGTGGAATAAATACCTTAAACCAAGCCTATTTTCTATGTTTTCAATCAAATGGACTCGTTCTTTCTTCTAGTATTCCAATATCAATTACTTTTAGGTGCGTATGGATAGAAATAAAGAAAAATAAGCACATAAGTCACCTTACGACCTTTATTCAAACAAATTCAAGCAAACTTGGCCTATATGGCTTAAACCATGCCTATTTTCTATGTTTTCAATCAAATGAACTCCTTCTTTCTTCTAAAATTCTACTATCTATTAGTTTTAGGCCTATAGATATAAATCAAGAAATATAGGCACATAAGTCACTTAACAAACCTTATTCATCCAAATTCATTCAAAGGTGGCATAAATGCCTTAAACCATTCCTATTTTCTATGTTTTCATTCAAATTGACTCGTTCTTTATTCTAGAATTCCAATATCAATTACTTTTAGGTTCCTATGAATATAAATCAAGAAAATAAGCACATAAGTCACTTTACGACCCTTATTCAAACAAATTCAAACAAACTTGGACTGTATGGCTTAAACCATGCCTATTTTCTATGTTTCCAATCAAATGAAATCGTTCTTTCTTCTAGCATTCCAATACTAGATATTTTTAGGTTCCTATGAATAGAAATGAAGAAAAATGAGCATATAGGTCAATTTACCACCCTTATTTATCCAAATTCAAGCAAATTCGGCCTATATAGCTTAAACCATGCCTATTTTATATGTTTTCAATCAAATGAACTCGTTTTTTCTTCTAAAATTCCAATATCTATTACTTTTAGGTGCGGATGGATAGAGATCGATAAAAATAAGCACATAAGCCAATTTACGACCCTCATTCATCCAAATTCATTCAAATGTGGCATAAATACCTTAAACCAAGCCTATTTTCTATGTTTTCAATCAAATGAAATCGTTCTTACTTCTAGCATTCCAATATCAATTACTTTTAGGTGCCGATGGATAGAGATCAATAAAAATAAGCACATAAGCCAATTTACGACCCTCATTTATCCAAATTCATTCAAATGTGGAATAAATACCATAAACCAAGCCTATTTTCTATGTTTTCAATCAAATGGACTCGTTCTTTCTTCTAGTATTCCAATATCAATTACTTTTAGGTGCGTATGGATAGAAATAAAGAAAAATATGCACATAAGTCACCTTACGACCTTTATTCAAAAAAATTCAAGCAAACTTGGCCTATATGGCTTAAACCATGCCTATTTTCTATGTTTTCAATTAACTGAACTCCTTCTTTCTTCTAAAATTCTACTATCTATTAGTTTTAGGCCTATAGATATAAAACAAGAAATATAAGCACATAAGTCACTTAACGACCCTTATTCATCCAAATTCATTCAAAGGTTGCATAAATGCCTTAAACCATTCCTATTTTCTATGTTTTCAATCAAATTGACTCGTTCTTTATTCTAGAATTCCAATATCAATTACTTTTAGGTTCCTATGGATATAAATCAAGAAAAATAAGCACATATGTCACTTTACGACCTTTATTCAAACAAATTCAAGCAAACTTTGCCTATATGGCTTAAACCATGCCTATTTTCTATGTTTTCAGTCAAATGAACTCGTTATTTCTTCTAAAATTCTAATATCTATTAGTTTTAGGTGCCTATAGATATAACTCAAGAAATATAAGCACATAAGTCACTTAACGATCCTTATTCATCCAAATTCATTCAAAGGTGGCATAAATGCCTTAAACCATGCCTATTTTCTATGTTTTCAATCAAATTGACTCGTTCTTTCTTCTAGAATTCCAATATCAATTACGTTTAGGTTCCTATGGATAGAAATCAATAAAAATAAGCAAATATGTCACTTTACGACTTTTATTCAAACAAATTCAAGCAAACTTGGCCTATATGGCTTAAACCATGCATGTTTTCTATGTTTTCAATCAAATGAACTCGTTCTTTCTTCTAAAATTCTAATATCTATTAGTTTTAGGTTCCTATAGATAGAAATTAAGAAATATAAGCAAATAAGTCACTTAACGACCCTTATTCATCCAAATTCATTCAAAGGTAGCCGAAATGCCTTAAACTTTGCCTGTTTTCTTTGTTTTTAATCAAATGGACTCGTTCTTTCTTCTAACATTCCAATATCTATTAATTTAAGGTGCCTATGGATAGAAATCAAGAAAATAAGCACATAAGTCAATTTACGACCCTTATTCAAACAAATTCAAGCAAATTTGGCCTATATGGCTTAAACCATGCCTATTTTCTACGTTTTCAATCAAATGAACTCGTTCTTTCTTCTAACATTCCAATATCAAATAATTTTTGTGCCTATGGATAGAAATGAAGAGAAATGAGCACATAAGTCACTTTACGACCCTTATTCATCAAGTTTCATTCAAATGTGGCCTAAATGCCTTAAACCTTGCCTATTTTCTATGTTTTCAATCAAATGAACTCGTTCTTTTTCTAACATTCTAATATCTATTACTTTTAGGTGCCTATGGATAGAAATCATGAAAATAAGAGCATATGTCACTTTACGACCATGCCTATTTTCTATGTTTTCAATTAACTGAACTCCTTCTTTCTTCTAAAATTCTACTATCTATTAGTTTTAGGCCTATAGATATAAAACAAGAAATATAAGCACATAAGTCACTTAACGACCCTTATTCATCCAAATTCATTCAAAGGTGGCATAAATGCCTTAAACCATTCCTATTTTCTATGTTTTCAATCAAATGGACTCGTTATATCTTCTAGAATTCCAATATTAACTAATTTTAGGTGCCTATGGATAGAAATATAGAATAATAATCACATAAGTCACTTTACAACCTTTATTCAAACAAATTCAAGTAAACTTGGCCTATATGGCTTAAACCATGCCTATTTTCTATGTTTTCAATCAAATGAACTCGTTCTTTATTCTAAAATTCTACTATCTATTAGTTTCTGGGCCTATAGATAGAAATCAAAAAATATAAGCATCTATGTCACTTAACGACCCTTATTCATCCGAATTCATTCAAAGGTAGCCTAAATGCCTTAAACTATGCCTATTTTCTATGTTTTCAATCAAATGGACTCGTTCTTTCTTCTAACATTCCAATATTTATAAATTTTAGGTGCCTATGGATAGAAATCAAGAAAATATGCACATAAGTCACTTTACGACCCTTATTCAAACAAATTCAAACAAACTTGGCTTGTATGGCTTAAACCATGCCTATTTTCTATGTTTCCAATCAAATGAACTCGTTCTTTCTTCCAACATTCCAACACTAAATATTTTTAGGTGCCTATAAATAGAAATGAAGAGAAATGAGCACATAAGTCACTTTACGACTCTTATTCATCCAAATTCAAGCAAATTTGGCCTATATAGCTTAAACCATGCCAATTTTCTATGTTTTCAATCAAATGAACTCGTTTTTTTCTTCTAACATTCTCATATCTATTACTTTTAGGTGCCTATGGATAGAGATCAAGAAAAATAAGCACATAAGTCACTTTACGACCCTTATTCATCCAAATTCATTCAAATGATGCATAAATATCTTAAACCAAGCCTATTTTCTATGTTTTCAATGAAATGGACCTGTTCTTTCTTCTAGCATTACAATATCAATTACTTTTAGGTGCCTATGGATATAAACCAAGAAAAATAAGCACATAAGTCACTTTATGACCCTTATTCAAACAAATTCAAGCAAATTTGGCTTATATGTCTTAAACCATGCCTATTTTCTATGTTTTCAATGAAATGAACTCGTTCTTTCCTCTAACATTCCAATATCAAAAAAATTTTGTGCCTATGGATAGAAATGAAGAGAAATGAGCACATAAGTCACTTTACGACCCTTATTCATCAAAATTCATTCAAATGTGGCCTAAATGCCTTAAACCACGCCTATTTTCTATGTTTTCAATCAAATGAACTCGTTCTTTTTCTAACATTCTAATATCTATTACTTTTAGGTGCCTATGGATAGAAATCATGAAAAATAAGAACATATGTCACTTTACGATCCTTATTCATCCAAATTCATTCAAAGGTGGCATAAATGCTTTAAACCATGCCTATTTTCTATGTTTTCAATCAAAGGGACTCGTTCTATCTTCTAGAATTCCAATATGAACTACTTTTAGGTGCCTATGGATAGAAATACAGAAAAATAAGCACATAAGTCACTTTACGACCTTTTTTCAAACAAATTCAAGTAAACTTGGCCTATATGGCTTAAACCATGCCTATTTTCATGTTTTCAATCAAATGAACTCCTTCTTTCTTCTAAAATTCTAATATCTATTAGTTTCTGGGCCTATAGATAGAAATCAATAAATATAAGTATCTAAGTCACTTAACGACCCTTAATCATCCGAATTCATTCGAAGATGGCCTAAATGCCTTAAACTATGGCTATTTTCTATGTTTTCAATCAAATGGACTCGTTCTTTCTTCTAACATTCCAATATTTATTAATTTTAGGTGCCTATGGATAGAAATCAAGAAAATAAGCACATAAGTCACTTTACGACCCTTATTCAAACAAATTCAAACAAACTTGGACTGTATGGCTTAAACCATGCCTATTTTCTATGTTTCCAATCAAATGAACTCGTTCTTTCTTCTAGCATTCTAATACTAGATATTTTTAGGTGCCTATGAATAGAAATGAAGCAAAATGAGCATATAGGTCAATTTACCACCCTTATTTATCCAAATTCAAGCAAATTCGGCCTATATAGCTTAAACCATGCCTATTTTCTGTGTTTTCAATCAAATGAACTCGTTTTTTCTTCTAACATTCCAATATCTATAACTTTTAGGTGCGGATATATAGAGATCAAAAAAAATAAGCACATAAGCCAATTTACGAGCCTCATTCATCCAAATTCATTCAAATGTGGCATAAATACCTTAAACCAAGCCTATTTTCTATGTTTTCAATCAAATGGACTCGTTCTTTCTTCTAGCATTCCAATATCAATTACCTTTAGGTGCCGACGGATAGAAATCAATAAAAATAAGCACATAAGCCAATTTACGACCCTCATTTATCCAAATTCATTCAAATGTGGAATAAATACCTTAAACCAAGCCTATTTTCTATGTTTTCAATCAAATGGACACGTTCTTTCTTCTAGCATTCCAATATCAATTACTTTTAGGTGCGTATGGATAGAAATAAAGAAAAATAAGCACATAAGTAACTTTACGACCTTTATTCAAACAAATTCAAGCAAACTTGGCCTATATGGCTTAAACCATGCCTATTTTCTATGTTTTCAATCAAATGAACTCCTTCTTTCTTCTAAAATTCTACTATCTATTAGTTTTAGGCCTATAGATATAAATCAAGAAATATAGGCACATAAGTCACTTAACAAACCTTATTCATCCAAATTCATTCAAAGGTGGCATAAATGCCTTAAACCATTCCTATTTTCTATGTTTTCAATCAAATTGACTCGTTCTTTATTCTAGAATTCCAATATCAATTACTTTTAGGTTCCTATGAATAGAAATCAAGAAAAATAAGCACATAAGTCACTTTACGACCTTTATTCAAACAAATTCAAGCAAACTTGGCCTATATGGCTTAAACCATGCCTATTTTCTATGTTTTCAATCAAATGAACTCGTTATTTCTTCTAAAATTCTAATATTTATTAGTTTTAGGTGCCTATAGATATAACTCAAGACATATAAGCACATAAGTCACTTAACGATCCTTATTCATCTAAATTCATGCAAAGGTGGCATAAATGCCTTAAACCATGCCTATTTTCTATGTTTTCAATCAAATTGACTCGTTCTTTCTTCTAGAATTCCAATATCAATTACTTTTAGGTTCCTATGGATAGAAATCAATAAAAATAAGCAAATAAGTCACTTTACGACTTTTATTCAAACAAATTCAAGCAAACTTGGCCTATATGGCTTAAACCATGCATGTTTTCTATGTTTATAATCAAATGAACTCGTTCTTTCTTCTAAAATTCTAATATCTATTAGTTTTAGGTTCCTATAGATAGAAATCAAGAAATATAAGCAAATAAGTCACTTAACGACCCTTATTCATCCAAATTCATTCAAAGGTAGCCGAAATGCCTTAAACTTTGCCTATTTTCTTTGTTTTCAATCAAATGGACTCGTTCTTTCTTCTAACATTCCAATATCTATTAATTTAAGGTGCCTATGGATAGAAAGCAAGAAAATAAGCACATAAGTCACTTTATGACCCTTATTCAAAAAAATTCAAGCAAATTTGGCCTATATGGCTTAAACCATGCCTATTTTCTATGTTTTCAATCAAATGAACTCGTTCTTTCTTCTAACATTCCAATATCAAATAATTTTTGTGCCTATGGATAGAAATGAAGAGAAATGAGCACATAAGTCACTTTACGACCCTTATTCATCCAAATTCAAGCAAATTTGGTTTATATAGCTTAAACCATGCCTATTTTCTATGTTTTCAATCAAATGAACTCGTTTTTTCTCCTAACATTCCATTATCTATTTTTTTTAGGTGCCGATGGATAGAGATCAAGAAAAATAAGCACATAAGTCACTTTACGGCCCTTATTCATCCAAATTCATTCAAATGTTGCATAAATACCTTAAACCATGCCTATTTTCTATGTTTTCAATCACATGGACTCGTTCTTTCTTCTAGCATTCCAAATAAAATTACTTTTAGTTACCTATGGATAGAAATAAAGAAAAATAAGCACATAAGTCACTTTCCGACCCTTATCCAAACAAATTCAAGCCAATTCGGCTTATATGGCTTAAACCATGCCTATTTTCTATGTTTTCAATCAAATGAACTCGTTCTTTCTTCTAGGATTCCAATATAAAATAATGTTAGGTCCCTATGGATAGAAATGAAGAGAAATGAGCCCATAAGTAAATTTACGACCCATATTCATCCAAATTCAAGCAAATTTGGCCTATATGGCTTATACCATGCCTATTTTCTATGTTTTCAATCAAATGAACTCGTCTTTTTCTAATGTTCTAATATCTATTACTTTTAGGTGCCTATGGATAGAAATCAAGAAAAATAAGAACATAAGTAACTTTACGACCCTTATTCATCCAAATTCATTCAAAGGTGGCATAAATGCCTTAAACGATGCCTATTTTCTATGTTTCAATCAAATGGACTCGTTCTTTCTTCTAGAATTCCAATTCCTATTACTTTTAGGTCGCTATGGATAGAAATCAAGAAAAATAAGGACATAAGTCACTTTACGACCCTTATTCAAACAAATTCAAGCAAACTTGGCCTATATGGCTTAAACCATGCCTATTTTCTATGTTTTCAATTAAATGAACTCGTTCTTTCTTCTTAAATTCTAATATCTATTAGTTTTAGGTTCCTATAGATAGAAATCAAGAAATATAAGCACATAAGTCACTTAACGACCCTTATTCATCGAAATTCAATCAAATGTGGCCTAAATGCCTTAAACTATGTCTATTTTCTATGTTTTCAATCAAATGGACTCCTTCTTTCTTCTAACATTCAAATATCTATTAATTTTAGGTGCCTATGGATAGAAATCACGAAAATAAGCACATAAGTCACTTTACGACCCTTATTCATCCAAATTCATTCAAATGTGGCAAAAATACCTTAAACCGTGCCTATTTTCTATGTTGTCAATCAAATGGAGTCGTTCTTTCTTCTAGCATTCCAATATCAATTACTTTTAGGTGACTATGGATAGAAATCAATAAAAATAAGCACATAAGTAACTTTACGACCCTTATTCAAACAAATTGAAGCAAATTTGGTCTATATGGCATAAACCATGACTGTTTTCTATGTTTTCAATCAAATGAACTTGTTCTTTTTTCTAGCTTTACAATATCAAATAATTTTAGGTTCCTATGGATAGAAATTAAGAGAAAAAAGCTCATAATTCCATTTACGACCCTTATTACTCCAAATTCAAGCAAATTTATTTTATATGGCTTAAACCATGCCTATTTTCTATGTTTTCAATCAAATGAACTTGTTCTTTCTTTTAAAATTCCAATATCAAATAATTTTCGGTTCCAATGGATAGAAATGAAGATAAATGAGCACATAAGTCACTTTAAGACCCTTATTTAAAAAAAATTCATGCAAATTTGGCCTATATGGCTTAAACCAAGCCTAATTTCTATGTTTTCAATTAAATGAACTCGTTCATTCTTCTAGCATTCCAATACCAAATAATTTTAGGTGCCTATGGATACAAATGAATAAAATGAGCAAATAAGTCACTTTACGACCCTTATTCATCCAAATTCAAGCAAATTTGGCTTATATGGCTTAAACCATGCCTCTTTTCTATGTTTTCAATCAAATGAACCCGTTCTTACTTCTAACATTCAAATATCTATTAATTTTAGGTGCCTATGCATAGAAATCAAGAATAATAAGCACATAAGTCACTTTACAACCCTTGTTCATCCAAATTCATTCAAATGTTGCATAAATACCTTAAACCATGCCTATTTTCTACGTTTTCAATCAAATGGACTCGTTCTTTCCTCTATCATTCCAGTATCAATTACATTTAGGTGCCTACGGATATCAATAAAGAAAAATAAGCACATAAGTCACTTTACGACCCTTATTCATCCAAATTCATTCAAATGTGGCATAAATAACTTATACCATGCCTATTTTCTATGTTTACAATCAAATTGACTCGTTCTGTCTTCTATAATTCCAATATCAATTCATTTTAGGTTCCTATGGATAGAAATCAAGAAAAATAAGCACATAAGTCACTTTATGACCCTTATTTATCCAAATTCATTCAAATGTGGCCTAAATGCCTTAAACCTTGCCTATTTTCTATGTTTTCAATCAAATGGACTCGTTCTTTCCTCTAGCATGCCAATATCAATTACTTTTACGAGCCTATGGATATAAATGAAGAAAAATAAGCACATAAGTCACTTTACGACCCTTATTCAAACCAATTCAAGCAAATTTGGCCTATATGGCTTAAACCATGCCTATTTTCTATGTTTTCAATCAAATGAACTCGTTCTTTCTTCTAGCATTCCAATATCAATTACTTTTAGGTGCTTATGGATAGATATCAAGAAAAATAAGTACGTAAGTGTAGACACCCATTTGTGTCTCCCCAAAACCAAACCCGGTGATGAGTACCTTTCACATCGAATCATAATCGAATGAAGCGAAAGTGTGGAAAGTCTAGTGTTGCGGAAAGTTTTATTTTCTTTTCTCTTCTCTCTGTTTTTGAAAACTTATTTTTAAGAAAACATCACATCCAGTTTGGTTGGTCCATGATATGGTTCCAATAGTAGTATAGTTGGATGGGGCTTGCAAAGACCTTTCCAACGATATATTATATGCCCAATTCCGATGAATATTTAGGAAGTTATGGCCAATTTACTAAACTGGGCAAGGTTTGAACTTTATATACGGCCCAACGATCTAGGGGAGGGCCTAATATGATTTATCATTCCTAATGCAATTAGGAATGGTTTTGGTCTTCTAGAATCTTCTAGAAGGTTCTTTTCATTCCTAATTCAATTAGCATTGATAAATTGACTTTTGTTGACTTTCAGAGTTTTAATCAAAATCAAATAGAAATTTTGAGGAAATTATATGATTTTATCCTCCAGTACGGCAAACTTATCTGATTTTCGAAATCGCGTTAAATTTAAGCTTGGCGTCTGACCCCAGGCCTGGCGCTAGCCATTGGCGCCTGGCGCTAGTGTTGGTGCCTGGCGCCAGCTAGCCAGGGTTGGCGCCAGCTCTGTTTTTTATGCGCCAGACTCTGTTTTGTTTAATTTATCTTTTTGGCTGGTTTTCTCTATAAATAACGTATTAAAAACTCCGTTTTCATTCACGAATTCTCACCTACAATCAGTTTTCATTCGCAATCATTAATTTTCTAATTCTCTCTTAATCTTTTTGGCATTCGTTCATCGTTCTTCTTTAAACTTTGTTTTCACATACAAAATTCCGCATTCACAAGATCTAGAAACACCTAGCCATATTCAAAGTTGCCTTCGCCCTAGACGTGAAAGGTTTTAATTTCTGAGGGTTTGGTCCCAAATCTCTCTTTCAATTATTTAATTTAATTGTTTGTTTATTATCTTCCTTGAAGTTACTAACGTGTGTATTTTGTTATTAGAAAGAGGTACGAAGCATCAAAGTAAGTACTTTAATTGATTTTAATTGATGTTATGATGTAGAAATCATGTTTATATTGTTATTATGATATTCCTCGTATCTGTCTAGGGTAATTTTAATATTAAATATGATTGTTACGATGCTTCCTATGTTCTTCGTAATATTTATTCATGTTAGTATCATGTTAGGGTTAAAGATTTGATTTTTATTGCTTAGTGACATGCTAGGGTTTGTTATTAATCTTGTTAGTATCATGCCTAGGATCTTGCTCATTTTATTATGCTTTAATATTAACATGAACATGATTATGATTATAATTGTTATAATTTATGATGATTATTTTATTTATAATTATTATTGTTATGATTATAATTTTATTATTCATGATATTGTTTATTATTGTTGCTTGATGATATTTATTGTTATTGCTTGATCACACCTTTTATGTATGTTTAAAGGAAATTTGTACTTGTAATCATTCTTAATAAGATAATTAATAATCTTTTTTAGGGTTAATGTGATTATAATTCAAGTGATCGCCAATAATAGATTTATTTGTGCATTAAATTCGACCAACATAGATAAACAAGTTTAGGGTTATTCCTATTGATTGCATGTTAGTTAGAAAGCGCACATGAATACGATCAGAATAAAGTAGAGGCCTATTATTAGGGCAGGTTCAATCTCTTTTAGTTTGGATTTGTACCATCATCCCCGAACCCTTATTTGGTTCAAGACCTTTATGGAGTTGACGATCTCTTGGATCGTTAAGTGGTGTAACCTTCACCTCGTGAACGGTTTACAAGTTCCTAAAACTTGTTGGCGACTCTTTTGCTCTAACTTCTTCCCTTTTGGACGCCACCGTACTTTAGTGTATGATCACAGTGGGGTTCAAGCTAGTGGGATTAAAGCTTGAAATTATTCCCTATAGTTTTTTGGCGAGTCCACTGGAGAGGATTTTTATTTTAATTCCTGAATTTGTTTCGGCAATGATTTAGAATGAGTGGATGAGACTCGAAAAGTTCTAAGTATTTCATGTGCGTAATTTTGATTAACATTATTGTCATATGCATAAAAAAGATCTCATTGGAAAGACCATACGTAATGAGTTAAAAACATAGGATTTTACATGTAGGAAATTTGAGAAATATCTTTCACAACTAGGACTGAAATAACACCGCGCGAAACTGGAAAATTTTATCGAGCACAGAAAGCTGCTGAGGCATGTGGGAAGTAGCGTCAGGGGCCAGAGCTTGGCGCCAGTGTTTTAGTTGTAGCGCCAGACGCCAGTATTGGCGCCAGGTGCTACAGTTAAAATCTGGCGCCAGTCTTTGATTGCTGGCGCAAATTTCCCCCAATACCGAGCCAGAAATATGCGTTCTAATTTCGACCGATTTTTCGTATTGTTTGCTCGATCCTACTTCCTGATTGAATTTTTTCTCACTTTTCTGAAACCCATATGTGTTCTACATATGGACATAACCCTCTGGGAATTCATTCTCCATCTACCCGATTGAACGCTCCGTGCAACAAAGGGTACATCCGAGATGTTGAATTCACCAAACCATGGAAGCGAGTTTTTTCTAAAACTCCCGGTGTCCCATCCACTTGCGCCAACCCTTCACGGTTAGGCTTCCGCGCGGTGCATCCGGACAATTAACCATGGACCCTCTTTGACTAAACCATATGCCGAACTTTAGAGAACTAGAGCCATGGTTATGTTGCAAACTCATTGCATCATATTGTGCCTACTTGACTAAGTGTGCATTATTTGTTGTGCATATATATTCTATGTTTTTCTTAACCGTTTGTTGACTTGTGTTGAGACTAAAAAAATTAATGACTTAATGAACTTTGCCTATTTAATTTAATAATTAATTAATTTGAGTCATTAAAGTCTAATATTTCAATCGGAATTGACCTAGTACGACTTTAGGCATACCCCTATTGACTAATATCAACGAAAACAGTCCCAGACCGAAGCTCCAATATTATCGCCAAGGTCTGAGCTATAGCGCCACATCATTGAGTGTAGCGCCTGACGACAACTATGTTGTCTGGCGCCAAGCTTCACAGTGCGACGCCAGTCCTGTCGCTTGGCCGACAGTTCAGATTATTGGTCGAGTCATCACTTAGAGTCTAATTAATCAGTTTAATTCGGCTAAAATGTTGCTGTCAATAGTTTTTATTTGAGTCAATGATCAAGTTTAGGCACTAAGTCCCATGGTCTTACACAAGAGTCCAAAAATGTCACTTACACTCAACGCACACACCAATACACATACTTTGACCATGTTTAAGAGAGTCTTGTGTGCGCGTTTTTTCCGTCATTTTTTTTAAGGGGGTAAGTCGGATATTAATCCTCCAAAAAAAAAAAACTATACTCAATTCCCTAAAAATATGTATTTTTTTTGCAAAAAATAGACACCTTTTTCCCTTTTTCTTTCTTCTTCCCTCTCAAGATAAACCGTAAAGTCAAGTTGATTCGAGTCAAGTAATTAAAACGCAAAATGGTTTAATTTACAGCGCGTGGTCAAGAAAGGAAGGACGGTTAATCAAAGATAACCTCTTCGTACAAGTCCAACTTTTCGACAAACCCATAGCTCGTAAGAGAAAAGCTAAGACTATAATGGCAACACAAGAAGAAGTCAATGATCTTAAGAACCAACTGGCTACTGTGACTGAGACACTAAAGCTTCTCGCACTCAAGATTGATGATCCCGTGAAGCAAAAACAGATGGACCTCATGCAAGAGAGTCTAAGAAAGTTGTCTAGCGACTACAAGTTTCAAGAGCTTACATCACAAGGGGTCTCGGTGGACAAAGAGCTTCTTCCGCAGAAGTTCAGCGCCAACGACATCCCAAAATTCAGAGCAATTGACAACCCTTACTTTCATTTAAGAGCATTTGAGACAATAATGAGTATCAAGGGTATCGATAAGAAGGTCTTCCCTTCTCTATTCTCACTATCTCTGGAGACCATTTTCCAACAATGGTTCTTTTCTCTCGAGAAAGAAAAGACCTCTACCTGGGAGTCTACAGCAAACGCTTTCGTTGATAGGTACAAGTGCAACATTCAAGTCGAGACTGGCCATAGAGAACTTGAAATCCTCAAAGAGAAAGAGAATGAAGGTTTCACCTCTTTCTTTAACAAATGGAGAGAAACCTCGGCTAAAATGATTGAGGTTCCAAAGGAAAAAGAGTCTGTGAGACTGTTCATAAAAAATCTTCAAGAAAAATATTCCAAGCATCTCAAGTATCAAAATAATCTCCATACCTTCAAGGCCGTTTATGACATTGGGATTAATATTGAAGATGACTTGGCTAAGTCAAAAGCTGCTAACAATAAATCCAACAGTGGCTGGAAAGGAAAGAAGAACGACAATCCTTCTTCTTCCAAAACCCCCACTCAAATAATGTTAGCACCTTTAATTTAGGAGAAGTCCTTTCCATGAACAACCAAGGACAGAAGAAACCATTTAGGAGGAATTCACTCCTATTGGCATGAGTTATGACACCGCATTTGATCGATTAAATGCAAAAGGTCTTATAACTCCTATTGGACCATTTGAGGGCCCACCAGTTGAGAAGAGGTCGGTTAACTGGAACCCCAATTCACACTGCAAGTATCACTAAGGTAGGGGCCATCTCATTGAAAGTTGTTGGAAGCTTAAGGAAGCTATCCAAGACCTAATCGACAATAACAAACTGTCGTTGCCCCCTGCCAGTAAGAAGCCAAGTATTGACAATGCACCTCTCGCTCATACCCTAGCTATCTCCGATGAAGAAAACGAGGTTGAACCCTCATCTCTCATTAAACCTGTCAAAGAAATCTGTGTCAAAGAAAAAGAAGAGGAAATCTTTTTCGATGTCAAGGATAGCCTTCCAGAACCGGGAAATAAGGAAGATATACAATTGCTCACACTGTCTATGAGGGAGGTATCACAACTACTACGCGAAGCTCTCCAAGTTATGAACAAACTCCAAAGGAAATATGATGAGCTTCCACTTCCGAAAGAAGAACCTAAAAGAGAATTCACACCAGTGAGAACGACTTATGAGGCAAAGCGCTTTCCCTTACAAGTCACTAAAAAACCCAAGAAGAGCAATAGAATCTACACTCCAATTGGGATCCCATATGCGCAAATGTTCGAAATTCTCTCCGAGAGTGGCGAGGTTAAACCTCTCGAACCGAGACCATTCGAGTCATTAAAAAGGACAGATAGATATTACTGTCAGTATCATCAATCAGGGGGTAACACTATAGAAACCTGTTTCAAATTCAAGGATTTGGTACAGAAAATGATGGATGAAAAAAAACTAGTCCAAGTTCAATAAGAAGAGGATACAAACATTAATGGAGTTTGGGTCAGTGATGAAGAAGATGTCTATCTAAAGGACATAGTAGGACCTTCACCTTCTGTGTCATACACCACAGATGACATTTGGGGTGAAGAAGATTCATCGATAGATGTCCTCACAAGATCTGGGAGAATGCAACCTCCCATTTCAACACAACCTACGCCAACCATAAACCAAGTTCCCATACCTATCATCGAAGACAATGACATTGTTAAGCAGTTTAAGAAGACGAAAGTTGAGATGAATGTATGGAAACTTCTGGAAACATCTCGAGAGCATAGGTTGGCTGTAATGTATGCCTTGGATAAAATCGGGATAGATTCTGACACTACTTTTGAGGGACTAGCCAACTTCCTCACAAGTGACCTTCCTAGTCCGATTAATTTGATCACCTTTTCTGACAAAGATTTACCCCCAGAAGGTGACAAACATTACAAGGCATTAAACCTCACGGTAGTTTGCAAAAGGATGAATGTTCCTATGACTCTTGTAGACAATGGATCGGCTGTCAATGTCTGTCCACTTAGAACTGCGAGGATGCTCGGCATAAGGGATGAAGACTTAACTCCGTCCACACAAGGAATAAGAGCCTACGATAATACTCGTCGTCAAGCTCTTGGCAAAATTACCCTAAATGTAACGGCAGGAGCAATAGAACATGCTACTACTTTCCAAGTAGTGGACATCAAAGCTTCATTTAACTTATTATTGGGACGCCCTTAGCTTCATGATCTAAAGGCCGTCCCTTCATCTCTCCACCAATAAGTAAAAGCTATAGTTGGGGGAATTCCAATCACTATAGATGCTTCGCCCATGAGAATCAAATCCATAGAGAATCCAATCATTAATGTAGAGCACGACGAAGATGATAAAGATTTATGGGGCTTTAACGAAGAAGTCTCCTTAATCCAGGAGGATGAAAGGACCCCTCTTTGCCATGACCCCCATTCCAACATGATTGTCAACGCCATGCTGAAGAACAAGGACACTTTCTTGGGATGACTTTAGGAAGAAGAAAGGAATGGCAAAACTGCTGGAGTCACCTGGCCTCCCTAAGTTAGATACTTTCGGACTTGGTTTTGAACCGACTCGGAAAGATCTCAAGCGAGCCCAGGAAAAGTTAAAAGCACGTAGGGCGCTCGCATTCAAAAGAAAGCAATTCTAATAGATCAGTACCCTCTTATGCTTAATGGTCAGTTCATAAAAGAAGGAGAAGACTATCCATGCCATGAATTTCCCAAGCCATTTGTTGTAAACGACATAAAACAACCGGGATTCGAGATTTTCTTGGATTGCTACTTCACTGATGAAATCCCAACTCCCGTCCATAAGGAGAAAGCACCCCCATGCTTTGACTTTAACCTCATGGGATTACTTTTCGGGCGAGAAAAGAATGAGCCAACTTATGAAGAAGATAACTCCTCGCTCATTCAAACAGTCCTACAAAGTGAAAGCTTTGACCCCTCGAAGCTAATTACTCCAGCTGAAGGATCATTACAAGGGTGGCGCAAGACTATCAAAGTGAATACTCCAAGCGGAAGGAAGATATCAATCACGACAGGACATGGACCGATGTTTGAGGAGTCGTCTGAGTCTGAGTCTGAGTCGGAGTCTTTCCCTCTAGAGTTTTCTAAGTCTTTAGTAGTAACACCTCCCCATCTTATTTCTTCTCCTAAGATATTTAGTGATCTAGTCCATGAGGACATATCACTCTTTGATGTAATGATCTCAGAGTATAATAATATTTCTCATTCTCCTTACTTCTTGTGTTCCTCCCTAACCCAAGATGACGAGCATTGCTTAGCTAACGATGAAAAAGACAAAGAAATTATTAAAGCAATGGAAACACTTGAAAATAAAACATCGGTAATTGAAGAAACTGAAACAGTTAACATCTCAAATGATTCAACTCATAAAAGAGAAGTTAAATCGGAATAACATTGAATAAGCAAGAAAGAACCGACTTAATGGACCTACTTAAAGAATTTATCGATGTATTTGCTTGGTCATATGAAGACATGCCAGGCATTAATAGAGAAATAACTCAACACACTATACCACTAATTCCAGGAATGAAACCTGTAAAACAAAAGTTACGTCAAATGAAACCCGACATAGCACTTAAAATAAAAGAAGAAGTTCAAAAACAGATAACCGCAGGTTTCATCAAGGTATCCAAATACCCCGAATGGGTCGCCAACGTCGTCCCAGTTCCGAAGAAAGACGGAAGGGTAAGGATGTGTGTCGACTATCGAGATCTAAAAAAGGCAATTCCAAAGGACGACTTCCCTTTGCCACACATCGATATTCTAGTAGATAACACGGCAAATCACGCGCTTCTTTCGTTTATGAATGGATACGCAGGTTACAACCAGATTCTCATGGCAGAAGAAGACATGGAGAAAACAACCTTTATAACACCATGGGGCACTTACTGCTACACGGTAATGCCATTCGGGTTGAAAAACGCGGGTGCTACTTACCAACGTGCAGAAATTGCCTTACTCCATGACATGATGCACAAAGAAGTCAAGGTATATGTCGACGACATGATTGTAAAATCGAAAGACCGTCTAGGCCATCAAGTAGCCTTAAGGAAATTTTTCGAAAGGTTAAGAAAATATAATATGAGGTTGAATCCATCTAAGTGTGCTTTTGGAGTCACCTCAGGCAAGCTCTTGGGTTATGTCATAAGCTCTAGAGGAATAGAGGTAGACCCAACCAAGATCAAAGCAATCATGTCCATGCCACCGCCCAAGACTGAGAAACAGATTTGAGGATTTATTGGCCGGTTGCAATACATAAGTGGGTTCATATCTAAACTGACGACGATATGTGAACCGATCTTCAAAAAACTCAAGAAGAATGTACCAGTAATATGGGATGACGAGTGTCAAAAAGCCTTTGAAAAAATCAAATCCTATCTCTCAAATCCTCCCGTATTAGCACCAGCACTCCCCGGAATACCTCTTAGGTTATATTTGATGCTTACCAAAGAGACAATGGGAGCTATGCTAGCACAAGAAGTAGAAGACAAAGAGAACACAATTTACTACTTAAGCAAAAAAATGCTCGAATACGAGGCACGCTATACACCGCTCGAGAAGTTATGCCTCGCCTTGGTGTGGGCCACAACTAAGTTAAGACATTACATGTTGGTGCATACCGTTTTTGTAGTCTCTCGATTAGATACACTCAAGTATCTATTCGAGAAATCTACACTCAATGGACGCATTTCAAGATGGATAGTCAATCTAGCCCAGTTTGATGTGAGATTCATGCCACAAAAAGCTATCGAAGGATCCGTGGTATAAGACTTTCTAGCAGATTTTCCAATAGAAGAATCGACGCCAATGCAAGACAATGAATTTCCAGATGAAGACCTAATGGTTACTGAAGACGACACTTGGACCTTGTATTTCGACGGAGCCTCAAACCAAAAGGGATGTGGCATTGGAGTACTACTAGTATCACCTAAAGAGGAGCATGTTCAAATCTCCATAAAGCTTGATTTCGACGTTACCAACAATGCTGCTGAATATGAAGCATGTGTGGTAGGCCTTGAAACAACTTTGGCATTGGGAGTAAAGAAGTTAAGGATATTCGGAGACTCTTCTTTGATCATCAATCAGATATCTAAGAGGTGGAAAGTAAGGAGTGAAAGCCTAGCCCCTTACCAAACCTATCTGGAAACTCTTACCGATCAGTTAGAGAAGGTAGAATACACATATCTACCTAGAGAAGAAAACCAATTTGCTGATGCCTTGTTAAGATTAGCCTTAATGGTTAGGATTCCCACGGAAATCGAGCAAATGCCTCTAACTATTGAAAAAAGGCACAAACCAGCATACATCCAGGCCATAGAAGACGGCGAAGAAGAAGAAGAAGAAGAAGAAGAAGAAGAAGAAGAAGAAGAAGAAGAAGAACCACGGTACACGGACATACTCAATTATGTCACCAACGGAGAATACCCTCCTCATGCTGACAAAAGAGCAAAGCGAGCATTAAGACTTTTGGCTTCTCAATATGTACTCATAGACAACGAGCTACATTAAAGGGACCTAAAGGCCGAGCTCTCCTATGCGTAGGAAAAAAGGATGCACAAAGAGCAATGCGAATAGTCTACGAAGGAATCTGTGGGACACATATAAATGGCAAAATGTTAGTCCAGAAAATAATGCGAGAAGGATATTATTGGACTACAATGAATAGGGATTGCCATCAATACGTAAAAAGATGCCCTAAGTGCCAAATTTATGCCAATTTACAACATGTCCCTCCATCTTTGCTCTACACCTACACATCGCCATGACCATTCTCTACATAGGGAATTGACATCATTGGCAAAGTCACTCCCACAGGAAAAGGAGGCCACGAATTTATCCTAGTAGCAGTCGATTACTTTACAAAGTGGGTCGAAGCGCAATCGTACGCTAAACTCACTGCAAAACATGTAACACTCTTTGTCGAATGAAATATTATTTGTCGATATGGAGTCCCACATGAAATGATAAGTGACAATGGAACTCACTTTCAAGCCGAATGTGAAGAATTGCTACAAAAATATGGCATTCAACATCATCATTCTTTCCCTTATAGACCTCAAGCAAACGGAGCAGTCGAGGCAGCTAATAAAAATTTAAAGACTATCATCGAGGAAATGACGGAAAATTATAAGGATTGGCCTGACAAGCTTCACTTCGCATTGTGAGGTTATCGCACGTCAATCCGTACATTAAAAGGAAATACGCCATTTTCCTTGGTATATGGAATGGATGTCGTACAACCAGTCAAACTAGAAATACCATCCCTACGCATCGCGCTAGAGAGTAAACTCGATGAAGTCGAATGGACTAGGGCAAGATATGAAGAATTGATTCTACTCGATGAAAAACGACTAGAAGCTCTACATCACACTCAGTGTTACCAGACTCGTATGGCTAGGCATTTTAATAAGAAGGTCAAGACAAGAAATATCAAAGTAGGAGACTTAGTGTTAAAAGCACTAAGGAAAAATGTTTTAGATCCAAGGAGTAAATTTAGACCTAATTGGTCTGGACTCTAAATTGTCAAAACAATCCTGTCAGGAGGTGTAGCAAAATTAACTGATATGGATGGCAATGAATTCTCAAACATGACAAATCTTGACCAACTTAAGAAATACTACCCATGATTACTTGAGTAGGATACTCAAGAGAGCTACGTTCGGCCTGATTCCTTAGGAAAGGATACGTAGACAACCCTTTACGGGTGCGACCACTTTATTCTTCGATATCCCCGCGTTCCAGAATTAAGTAAAAATTTGACAGAAGATCGGCGAGAATCAACGGCGTCGCAGAGAAGAACTTGGCACCAGCCAACAATCATCAGCGCCAGCCGATGATATTGGCGCCTGGCGCCAGACTTCAATGATTGGCGCCAATTGCAAATAAGTGGCGCCAATCTGGAAATAAATTCTGGGCGAAGTTCGGTGTTTTTTTTTTTTGGAAAATTTTCGACTTCCGTACTTGAAGAATTTCTGGAAAATTATTTTTTTTCGATTTTCATTGCTTTAATAAAATAAATTTAAAGTAAATAATAAATTGAAAGCTCAAATTTCATTAATAAAATAAAATTACATTATTGATGGAATTGAAATAAAGATGAAATAAATTAACTTTAAAAAAAAATAATAATCTAAGTCTAATAAATTTAAAGCTAAGCAATGCTCTTAATCTTTCTTTTCCTTTCTAGCTCTTTTCCAATTTTTGTCTGCTTCCTCCTCCTCATCCATAACTTTAGCTAGTAGGCATCCTTTAGAGGACCTACATTCAATTTTGGAGTAGATGGTCTTTCCTTCAGCTAACACTCCATGCTTCTTTTCCACCCAAGCCTTTTTATCTGTGGTGTTAGCTTTCCTTTTCCCTTTATCTTTGGTAGCACCTTTCTTCCTAGGCATTGCAGGTGTTTTAAATTCAATTCTTACACCTAAGCTTTTCTTGGCGGGAATCACCCTGTCACCTAGACGATTCTTCACATCGGTTCTACCCTGATCAATCAGCAACCACTTCTTTACATCATTGGGAAAAGAAGGAGGAACCTTTTGGGTAATCACTTCCCATAAAGGTCTAGCGCTCCAGTAAGCATCAAATCTATCTACTTCTTGATATACAGGGTACTCATAGGGAGGACGAAGATCCCCGGAAGGAATATTCTGAAGCACGCCATATTGTCTTTTTACCCTGCAGGGGTAATAATAAGTTACACGAGACAAGCTTAGAAGACGGCAGAAAGGTTGCTTGTTAACACCAACCATCCTTTCTATTTTCCACCATGGGACGACCCACTTGATAGAAAAATCACGTGATTCAAAGACTTTTCTCCACCCATGGCGCCCAATTTTAGGGATGCGCTTCTTCCTTCTCACGAAGCAATTGGGAGTATACTTTTCAATATCGTCCGGAGGGATAATTAATCATAGCCTCTCCATTAGCCACATCTGTGAAAAAATTGCAATGCAAATAAATTATTATTACAATACAAAAATATATTTTTTGATATCTGTAATTAAAAATATTATTTTTCTACCTATAATAAAATTGGAGAGCCGCGAAAAGGCACTTTAGGGTCCCTTTTCAATTCATCCAGACTAATCATAGTCTCTCCAACTATCAATGGCATTAGATTTCTCTCTGATTCAATTTGTTCTAAAACAGTGGTTATAATTGATTGGCCCTCATTATTTTTACCACTAATAAGAAAAAATTGATTAAGCATGCAAAACAGGAACACCCTTCTTCTATATATATGAAAAGATTCAGAAAGAGGTTAATCAAAATAATGGCGTGCAAATTCTTTCAAATTAACTATGTTGCCATCTACTATTTTTGATAAATCCCTTTCTTTCAAATTAAAGAAGCGCACAAAATCCTTATAATAATATGCATCTACTCTAGGGATTGCTATAAGGTCTATTGCAGGGAAGCCTAAGATAGCACCAAATTCCTCCGGCAAAGGGCTAATCTCATCATACCCTATTATGAAGCAATGAGTATCAATATTCCAAAATTCTAGAGCGGTATGTATGAAATCTAAGTCAAGATCTACCCCTTTGATGCCATAAATTCCCCCCAAGTGAAATAAATCTAATTCTTTTCTCTCCCTCGCATTAAGAGATCGACACCATTCATGAGAATATTGGGTGAAGGTTTTGGTGACTAAAGACATGGTTATTATTTCTAAAGCAAAGAATAATTTTATTCGCTGGAATTACGAAAAGAATCGGCTTGGCAGGGGGCTATTTATGCACAAATCGAGAAGTTTTAATCAGAATGAAATACGGAATCAGCGTCAATTGGCATCAAAATCCTGTAATTGGCGCCAGTCGCCAACGCTTGGCGCCACACGCTAAGTGTATCGCCTGGCGCCATGCGCCATATTGTGGCGCCAACTGGCGCCAACTTGTCACAGCACATGCGTGATTAACCTGTGTTTTTAATACTGAACTTGAGTCGACTAATGACTTTACGGCTCCGACTATCTTTCCTAAGCATCTTATTTTTTATCCTTTTTCTTAACTAATTAAAATAGCTATCATTTTTTAATTATATTATTCTTTCTTTTGGACTTTATTTAAATTCCAACACCCGACATTTCATGTGACTTTTTTCCTTTTTTTTTTCTTTTTGGGGGAGAGAGTCGGATACCCTCCATCAATAATAAAAATGACGGAATTTTTGCGCAAAATTGTTGTCACACTTCTCTTGCACACACAAACATACACATAATAATAAATAAATTCATAATAGCATAAATATACAAAATGTGTCTATAAATAATGAGTCTAAGGCAAAGTTCTAGTCAAAATAAAATAGAAACAGGAACAAACTACGGCGCTGGAGGACGTAGGCCCATCATATCATAAAATTACGCCGTACGAGGAGTCACCTCTCCACCATCTCCATCTCCAGTCTCCGTAGGAGGAGGAAGACTCAATGTAGGACCACTCCACTCAGGATCAAGCTGAGGCTGAGGTTGCTGCGATGATGAGCCTACCTCGTACATCCCACCACCTCTAAAAGCCGAGGTAGCCTCTTCTACCGGTGCAGCATGAGCACCCTCAAAAGAAGATCCCGAGCCCTCAGCAACGTCAGCACGGGTAGCCTGGGAGCGACAACCTCTACCCCTTGACGAAGTACAACGACGTCTCAAGCTGGACCTCGCCGGATCCCTCCGCCCATCAGGTCTCGCGCGGGTGTGAGAAGCGATAGGCTGGCCCTGCAAAAAGAATTAAATCAGAAACAAGGCAAAATTGAAACGGTAAAGCAAGGAAATATATAAAGAAAGACTACCTCTCGGGTGACGTCATCCCGACGGCAAGTGGCCGCGTTCCTCATCCGGACGAGTTGGCTCCAGAAGGCATCTATACATCGTGCCATCGCTGAAACCACCTTACGTGAAAACTATCAGAAAAATAAGTCAGTAAACATGCATGATATATGGACAAAAATAAAAATTTTGTGGGTAACTAGGCTTACTCGAGTCTGGTGGCGAGGAATCGACCGCTCTACGAAGAGCTCGTCCTCGGGAGCTGGAGAAATCATCTCCTCAATCGGCCCATACATCCCCTGATAGTGGATGGACATACGGGGTGGCACGAACTCAGCAACACCGTTCAAATAAGACAAAAAGGTCAGTAAAACATTACTTGAGGGCTACTTCGTGGAAAGTAAAGAACTAAAAATCTTACCCTCACATCCTCATCCAGTACGGGGGCTGGAGCTAACAAAGGTAGTAGCTCCTCAGCATAGCACCGCCCGAGGATCACATAGGACCGCCAAGAGGTACCAGCTCCCTCATACATGCTCGACAAACGCGCGTCATTGAACATATGACGTGGTGGAGGAGTGGGAACGATGAAGACATCAGAGGAATGTTGTCTAGTACGCGACCGTTCCATAAGTCCCCAAGAAATAGCGATGCTCAGCAGAATACTGTGCGGCTAACCCAGGGATTGTCCAACTGCCCCACGGCCTGTACACCACCTCAGGACCCTACAACGAACATCAATCAGGCGAAGTTATACTTAAAGCATCGCGAAAAAGCAAAATAAATAATAAAATTCGTACCGCGATGATCCGGTTCCGGACATGTGTAGTGGACATGTCCACATGGTGGCCGCCCCAAGAGGCGCTCACTAGAAATCCCTGCGGCGATGGTCTCGCCGGCGCAACAGAAGGAAAATACTCGTAGAATCAGATCTACAAAGATCTAAAAGTGTGAGTAAATGCTAAACTAATATGCAGAGCTAAACTTTATAGGGAGTAAATATTTACCTTTACGTCCTTCCAAAAGGCAGACAAAGCAACGTTTGTCCCAAAGGACCGGTGTCGACACGAATCCCTCAGCGCACGAACAAAGTCAGCATAGGCCAATCTGGCCCAGTCATAAGTCCCGATCCGATGGAGATCACGGACAGCAAGGAGGTAGTAAAGAAATGCCCTACTACCCTTGTCAGGGGAGAATGTCCTTGACAACAACATCAGCACAAAGATGCCCACCCGCTGCTCTCGGGTGGTCGCATCGTCATCAAGAGCCGCTGCCAGCGTCGAGCGGCAAATTCCTCTAGCACTAAACTGAGTCGTCTCGACCTCGGCTCGGGCCCGAATAGCGATCGGCCCCAACAGCTCCTCGACCTCCGAAGAAAAGACGTTGATTCCGCTGTCAAATGGCAGTGGCACAGAGGTGAACTCTAGTCATGTGATGAGACTGAAGTCCGTAAGGGTGACCATCATCTCGCCCCAGGGGAAATGGAAGGTGTTGGTAGTGTCCCAGAAGAACTCCACCAAAGCGCGCACTACATGATGACCCCCGCTGGAGGTGACCATAGCCTCAGAGGTCTCAAACAGAGTAGCTAGCTCTTAAGACTCCCATAGGAGTCTCGTCTCAAGATCCCTGGCGATGTACATCCTGTACAAATCGCCCAAACCATCACAACCAGAGCCGTGATGTCGTGTCCTCCCGGGTACGATGCCCTATCTCACCCTCTCAGAAATGTGGTGGACAGGGGCGAAAAACAGGGTCCGCTCATCCCACTCCGAAAGTCGACCAAGCGAAGTGGAAGGCGTGATGTCATCCTCTACGGGCTCATGCTCCCGTCTAGTGTTTCGTGACCGTGAACCCGAGCCTCGCTGTCTAGCCATGCTACATTGTGAAAAATTATCATGAATTAAGGTTCTATAGTATCTAAGGTTCGCCTAGCCGCATGATACTATGTTCGCAAAAACAGAGTACGTAGTACTAAAACAGAGCACAAATTCAAATTGAGCATAACGACATTTTTCAAGCAATCAAACAATTTCTTGCAATACTATAGTAATTATTGTGACAAATTGGACAAGAATTACTAGCAAAAATATCAAGAACGAGTCACATTGTTCTTCACGACCTTAAGAGGTCCAACAATGGCAAATTGCTCATTTCTTCACCAAATTGAGTCAAACAAGTCTCAAATTACTCCCAAGGAAATATATAAACATAATCAAGCAATTTCATGGCATAAAACTCGATAAAAAAAGAAAATTGAGCATTATAAATTTTGAATTTCCATGAAATTCGTGAATAAACATGCCAAAAATTCATGAAAACAGATGTGAGTTTGAAGGAAACTTACATAGATCGGGAAAATAGATGAAAAGAGCTTTGATTTGCAACAAATTTGAGCAAATTCGGTTGAGAAACGAGCAAGAACCGAGCAATTGAAGTTTTCAGACTTTTTTCAAGCAAAATCGCGACGAGCAAAGCAGCAATTGAAGTGGAAAGCGGTATTTAAGGAAATCCCCGTGCTGGCGCCAAGCCCTATGGATTGGCGTCACAAATTTGACTTGGCATCTGGCGCCAAGCTCAGCGCTTGGCGCTAAGGCTAAATAAGTGGCGCTGATGGCTTTTTAGCGACGCCAGATCACCCAGCCCCTGGTGGGGTTGATCTACCTTTCTGCAACAATTTTTTTGGGTTCCTTGTTACGCCAGTTAGCCCCTCTAAGGAATTTGACATAATTTAGTAATCGGCTTAATTACGTAAACTGATCGACCTGATGAAAGATCGTCTCACTTAGCTTAAAGCGCCTAAGCATTGGCTCATTAGCAAAAGGCACCGACATATAGGTTCAAAAGCAAAAGGGCACCGACGTACAGGTTCAAAGCAATAGAAGCGCCGACGTACAGGCATAGCGGGAGCAAAGTTCAGGCAAACTTTTAAAGATCGACAGGCGTGGATCTTCGGTAATTTCCTTTGAAAAGTTATCACATCAAATGAGGATGACTTCAAGAGAAGATATCTTCGACAGCGTTCCCTAGCTTGCGGAGAGTCGTCACAAACAACTGGAGGTAATTTCGGGCGAAGTTGTCTTCGATCATATTCCCTCAGGCATGGATAATGGTCATAATGCGGATGAGGATTGTTTCAAGAGAAATAATCTTCGATAGTATTCCCTTGGAAGTGGAATATTATCAATGCGGATGAGGATTGTTTCTAGATAAATAATCTTTGATAGTATTCCCTTGGACGCGGAATATTATCATTGCGGGGGAGGATCGTTTCAGGCGAAGCAATCTTCCGAATTTGGAAGCAGTTACGGGCGTAGCGGTTTTCAAGAGGGATGGCATTCTCTATCTTGTAGAGGTCATCAAAACAAATTGGTTACTTTTAGAGACGTGTGCTCGACGGTGCAAGATACGCGTTTCTTAACTCATTTAAATGTTTAACTAACGCTAGTTTGCAGGTATCGGCGTTGCAAGATTGATTTAGGATCGCAGAACGTTCTGAATCATTCTCTGTCCCTATCGATACTTTGACTTTTGTTTTCGAAACTTGCGTTTCTCCAAACTCAATCAAAGTGGGGGCTTCTGTAGACACCCATTTATGTCTCCCCAAGACCAAACCCAGTGATAAGTAACTTTCACATCAAATAATAATCGAAATGAAGCGAAAGTGTGGAAAGTCTAGTGTTGCGAAAAGTTTTATTTTCTTTTCTCTTCTCTCTATTTTTGAAAACTTATTTTTAAGAAAACAGCCAATCCAGTTTGGTCGGTCCATGACATGGGTCCAATAGTAGTATAGTTGGATGGGGCATGCAAAAGACCTTTCCAACGATATATTATAAGCCCAATTCCGATGAATATTGAGGAAGTTGTGGCCAATTTACTAAACTGGGCCCGGTTTGAGCTTTATATACGGCCCAATAATCTAGGGGAGGGCCTAATATGATTTTTCCTTCCTAATGCAATTAAGAATGGTTTTGGTCTTCTAGAATCTTCTAGAAAGTTCTTTTCATTCCTAATTCAATTAGCATTGATAAATTGACTTTTGTTGACTTTTCAGAGTTTTAATCAAAATCAAATAGCATTTTCGAGGAAATTATATGATTTTATCCTCCAGTACGGCAAACTTATCTAATTTTCTAAAACGCGTTAAATTTAAGCTTGGCGTTTGACCCCAGGCCTTGGCGCCTGGAACCAGGCCTGGCGCTAGCCATTGGAGCCTGGCGCTAGTGTTGGTGCCTGGCACCAGCTAGCCAGGGTTGGCGCCAGCTCTGTTTTTTATGCATCAGACTCTGTTTTGTTTATTTTACCTTTTTGGCTGATTTTCTCTATAAATAACGAATCAAAAACTCCGTTTTCATTCACGAATTCTCACCTACAATCAGTTTTCATTTGCAATCATTAATTTTCTAATTCTCTCTTAATCATTCACCAATTCTCATGATCTACAATCAGTTTTAATTAGCATTCATTCATCGTTCTTCTTTAAACTTTGTTTTCACATACAAAATTCCGCATTCACAAGATCTAGAAACACCTAGCCATATTCAAAGTTGCCTTCGCCCTAGACGTGAAAGGTTTTAATTTCTGAGGGTTTGGTCCCAAATCTCTCTTTCAATTATTTAATTTAATTGTTTGTTTATTATCTTCCTTGAAGTTACTAACGTGTGTATTTTGTTATTAGAAAGAGGTACGAAGCATCAAAGTAAGTACTTTATGTTTTGGGTCTTTTTGTCCCTCGGGAGAATTAAAACACGAAGACTGATCCGGAGTGAGCTGTACCTGCAAAACAAACGGAGACACCAGTTGGGTGGTGCTCCGCCTCCGACGCACAAGTTAGAAACTTGAAGGGAGAAAAAGGTGCGGAAATTTAGGTGGGGTTCTGCTCGGATTCCAAGCTTAAGATGTCTCTATCAAAGAGCAGAAATGTGTAATAAATGGTAAAAACGTGCCCTCAAAAAGAGGGACATCTCCCTATTTATAGGGTCTTTGGGGTTTGCGCCCCTGATTAGGTCACTGAACCCTAATCATTGGTTGGTTGCGCCGCTTTGCGGCTTTCTCGGGATTTGGGCCTAAAGGCCGCCTTTTTCCCTTAATTTTTGGAGTGACACGTGTCAAGCAAGGATTGGTCCACTTTGGGCCATCCTGAGGCTGAGACGTGTCATCCTCTGATTGGACCACGTGGCGAGGTAAAATTACCCTAAACATTTGCCCCTCACAGATGTGACGTGGCACGCCACGTGGCATCTGTGACATGTGTCACGCTCCGATTGGCGGTAATTTTACCATTAAAGAGTAACCGTTCACCTTCCGAGTAAATTACGGAAATGCTCCCGTATTTACCCTCTATATATAGCCGCGTTACCCTCATAATCTTGTACGTTTACAAAAAAATTTCTAGAGAGAAATTTGAGAGAACATAAGTCATCCGTTTGAGTCAGGCGCAAGCAAGAAAGCTTGTTTTCCATCGACCCAGCCGGACTTTGCCTCTCTCAGCTCTTTTTCTTTTTTCACCGTTTGTACATATTTCTTGCAATAAATGGATGCATCACCAACACACACGGCACAGCCTAGGTTAGAGTCCAGCCGGTCACCAGGGACGGCTGAGTCTAGGACTGGGAGTGCCATCTCGGGGTGTTAGGACCACCCTTTGCCTTGGATTCCGACCAGTTACGTGTCTGTGCAGGACACAATGGCTCGGATAATGCAGACGGTGACTGATCCAAATTACAAGAGCGAAGGCTTAGGCGGCCAAACGCATGAGGGAGAAACGTCTGGTCAGGGAGACCAGACGGCTCTGGAGAGATCTCCTCCGCGAGCCCCTTCAACCCCCGCTGACTCTTTTTTGGAAGAGTGTGATCAAGGCAGCGACGAGGCTGCCTCTGCCCCCTTGACCCAAAATGAGGAAGAGACGAAGAGCGACAGCTCCGCCTCTACCTCTGAGAGGAGTGATGATTTACCCCCGCTTCATGATAGCGAGGAGGAGGAAAGGAAAAAATGGAACGAGAAGGACGATCCCATCAATATCCACGTCTCCTCCAAGGACCGGATCCAAATGGAAGAAAACTTAAAGAATTTTACTTAAATGCACCCGCTAAGAGACGGGTATAGGATCCGGGTGCCGCTTGAGAATGGCACCATCGCCTGGGAGGACGATCAAGAGAACGCCAACAGCTATTTCGGCTGTTATGAGGAGGCGTTCAAGGCTGGTCTTCGCTTCCCCCTTCACCAAGCGGTGAAGGTAATTTTAAGAGGCTACGGCCTCGGAGTCTGACAACTTACCCCCAACTCTTGGACAAAAATTCTGGGGTATGTTTCCGCCTACGAGTTCCAAGGGCTTAACCCCGGCTGGGAGGCTTTTGCTAGCATGCATTATCTCAGCAGAAGCCAAGGCGGCTGGAGGGCGTGGTATACTCTAACCACGCATCCCCAATACATGATGACCTTGGACAAGGTCTCAAAATTCGACGGCTGGAAACACAGGTTCTACCTGATGTCAGCTCCAACCAGACGGGAGAATTATGAATACCGTCTATAAAATAAGAAGCCCGACTTGATGGGCCGGAAGTGCGCTCTTCCCCAGATCCCAGAGGATGATTTTGACAAAATCATTGAGGCAGACTTTTTTGGCCTCACGGACGCAACCTTGTCAACTGGGGAAACAATAAAAGTCCCCAAGAATTGGATCCCCAAGAGCGCCTGGTTCAGGGACGAGTGCTTCCTAGCCGCCTGCGGGCTAGGGAACATGTTTACCAAACGTATATCTTTCTATCATAATTGATTTATTATATTGATCAATTTCTCTTTTTGCAGAAGAAGCATTAAATATGTTGCAGACGGAGAAGACTCCCAAGCGGTCCTCTGCACTCATCCGCAAGCAACTTGCGGAAAAAGCTGCGGCTGAGGTCAAGGCCAAGGTAATAAACGCTTGTCCCTTTCGTAAATCAATCTTAAAAATTATTTCTTCCGGATGCTAACTTTGACTTGGTTATTTTTGCAGGGAGGAGAGGTTGGAAAAACGTTTAAGTAACAACTCAAACGGGCTAGGGAAGAGACCCCCGCCGTTCTCAACAAAATTAAAATATCCACCTCCGCGTCAACTCCTGGCGCCTCAGCCGGGCATTAGTAGATGCGGATAGCGGGGCGAAACGAGAAGGTAGGCGACAGCCTGTGCCTTGATCTCGTCAATCCCTTATCAGCAGCCGCGGGATTCACCATGCCTGCAAGCAGTTCCCGCTTGGCCGGCTCTGAAGGTAAGAACCCTTTTGAATCCCCGCTTGAGCTGGGGTGGCCTTTGCGGGTGAAATCCCACTCTCAACAGACGTCATCTTCAGACGGTCGGCAACAAATAGGTGTTGCCTTAGTTTTGCACTCATCACGTATTGATTGTGGTGCATATCAATCTCCCCGCTGGCTAGACGTCCAGAAGCATGCCAAGGCCATGCTTGGCGCCGTCCGGAACAGGAATAAAGACAACATCCCTGGGATAGAGACGTTCAATCTGGAATGCATTCTATCCCTTCTGGCTGAGGTAAGAAACTTGTTAATTTATTTTTTCCAAGTATTTTATCCCGCCTGCAATACTTATACCGCCTACTTTTTTGCAGGCCATGCTGCGGGTGGACGAGCTCAAACGTCCTTATTCCCGCGAACGAGAAGAGGTAAAAAGGGCCAAGAAGTCCGCCTTAGACGCTGACAATATTGCTTTACACTCAACTATCGTAAATGAACTTGAAACTAAAGCAATCATTATGACACAGGCGTCTAGAATCCAGCAGCTGGAGGCGGATCTGGAGACGGCCAAACATCGGGCGGATGATGCTGAGACGACCTAGAAGAAGGCAGAGGAGGGCTGGAAGAAGGAGGATTAGAGCGCCAAAAAGGCTGATGAGGTGCTCAAGAAGGTCGAGACGGACCTTGGCAAACTTCAGGGTGTTTCTAAAGATAACACCAAACCGAAGACCAAGGTTGAGAGGCTAGAGAAGGAGGCTTCTCAGGCTCAGAAGAACTTTGCAGCAACCCTGGAGGCGGAGCAAAACCGTCTAGTTGCTGAAAGTGACGCTGACAATGATGCCCAAATGAAGATCGCCTGGGCTTCCTTGTACCCAGACGCGGATTACAGCATCTGGGCACTGGCTCACAGGTATGCCGAGGACGTGGTGTACCTGAGAGAGAAGGGTGATCCAGAGCCTGAGTCCTTCGACGCCTGGGTTAACGACAACATTGAGCCCCCCGCGCCTCAGCTACCTTGTTTGGGTGAAGCACAGGAGATACCCTCAGATGATGAGGAGGAGGACCAAGAGGCACCGTCTGCAGGCAAGAAGTGACCTTTCAGCGGCAGTATGCCAATCTCTCTTTTTTATCTTTTCTTTTATTTATTCAGCGGCAGTATGCCAAAACTTGTTTTTCCAGCCTGCGTGCCGAGTATATTTGTATTTACCGGCTAAGGAGCTGGGTTAATTAACAATTTCTCTTTCTTCCGGACGAGGTTCGGTTAACATTTAATCCACTACAACCGTTTGGTTGGGTGGACTTTTATGAAATGCACCGACTGAGTCGGTTTTGATCATTTTGCGTCTGAATTTTAATTCTTGCAAATTTTAATTTTTCATTTTTGCCTAACTTATCAAAAGCATGCGGCGATTTTTTACCTAACTAATCAATAGTCCGGCTGTCCTTGCCCCTGGACGGCTGTGTGATTGGTTTCAAGTGGAGTTGGTTGATTGACTTGGAAACGTCTGATGCTGCAAAGAGCATGATATATTTTGTTAGTCAATCAATCACAATAGTGATTGCCCAAAACCAAGTGCACAGCCGTTCACCAACAAGCGTTCCAGGTACTACCCAGGCGGCGTTTTTTCCGTCCTGGTAGAGATTTCATAGCCATTGAACAACTCTTTTGCCCTGATTGGGATAGAGAGTGCAATTTTGGAATAAATAACCTGTGAGAACTTCAGCCAGAGGCCGATTGATGCCCCAGGGCATCCGGTATTTAGTAACTTGATTGTTCATCATAGATCATTCTGGTCAGACGGCTATGAGTTGACCAATTCGGTCGTTCAATTTTTGTCGTCTGCATGGGTACGTAGAACCGACAAATAGTCTGTTCTCTGCGACGATTGCACCCGGAGGGGTGTCGCCGGACGCCTTTGTCCATGCTGGGACAGGCGATTTTATAAAATGAGCAACCATCCGGCCATTTCAGCCTCTGGTCTTGTATAGGACCGGTTGTATAGCCACTAAGCGTTTTTGTGCTTAGTTTTTAATCGTAGAATTGGCCGATTTACACCAAGTGTCAAATTTAGTTGTTTAAACAAACGAGTCTGTGTGGGTATTACCCAGACGGACAGGCAATTATTTAATCATACCAAGTATCAAACTTAGTTAGGTAAATGAAGAATTCGTCTGGGTATTACCCGGATGGATAATAAAAAAACAAATCAATTTTGCAAACAAAGTCTGAATCTTCATTAACTGACTCACTGTTTACAAAAAATTTACATTCTCAGAAGTAGTACTTTTTCAGATTATCTACATTCCAAGTTCTAGGCAGGCGCCTGCCGTCTGGAGTTTCCAGGCGGTAGGTACCGTCCCTTACTTCTTCATAGATCCGGTAGGGGCCTTCCCAATTTGAAGTTAGCTTCCCTAGCTCATTGGCCCTACCGGTTGCCTCCATTTTTCATAACACTAAGTCGTCAACTTTCAAGGGACGCTTGTGTGCTCTTTTGTTGTAGGTTGTAGTCATTCTCATACGGTAAATCTCATGAAGCAAGGCGGCATTGCCCCAGCCTTCCGGGAGTGAATCCAATGCCAGGCGCATTGCTTCCCAGTTTGCCTCTTCATCATATAGCATGACTCTAAGAGTCGGCTCGTAATGTTCAATGGGCAAGACGGCTTCAGAACCGTAAATAATGAGAAATGGGGTTTCACTGGTTTCCCCCTTTGCTGTTGTCTGGATGGCCCATAGGACATGGATTAACTCTTCTTCCCATAAGCCACTGACTCTTTCTATTTTCTTCTTAATGCCGTCTGAGATGAGTTTATTAAAGGCTTCAACTTAACCGTTTGCTTGGGGTCGGCCAACAGATGCAAAATAGCTTGAGATCCCCTGATCTCCCAACCAAATTTTTAGCTAAGGCGTCTGAAACTGAGGACCATTATCAAAAACCATAGACATAGGTAACCCATACCGGGTGATAATGTTTTTCCAGATGAAAGAAATCACGTCTGAGGTTTTGATTTTTTAACCGCCTCAGCTTCTAGTGGTGAAATATTCCACAACCACCAAGATGTAGCGCTTTCCGCCTAGAGCAGGCGTGTAAGGACCCAGAATGTCCATGCCCCATTTTGCAAACGGGATTGGGCTGTGGATGGCCGTCAGATCAGTAGTCGGACGGTGAATTAGTTTGCCGAATTTTTGGCACATGTCACATTTCTTTACCAGCTCCTTGGCGTCTGCCTCAAGAGTGGGCAAAAAATAATGTCGTCTGGCTCTCACGGCTAGAGACTTGCCGCCTATGTGGGAGGCGCAGAATCCCGAGTGCAAGTCTTCGAGAACTCCCTTCCCCTTTTCTGGGGTGACGCACTTCAACAAAGGCTTCAGAAACCCCGCCTTGAAGAGTTCTCCATTTTTCAACTCGAAGCTTGCAGCTCGCTTTTTCAGGATGGCTGCTTCCTGTGGCGAATCAAGAAGTGTACCGTCTGAGAGATAGGCTCGGATGCCATTCATCCAGGTAGAGCTTCGGTCCAGAATTCCAATGGGATCCTCATAGATGCTTCTCTTTTCAAGAACTTCCCAAAAGACTGACCGAGGCGTATCATGCCAGGCGGAAGACGCAAGTTTTGACAATGCATCCGCCTGATTGTTTGCCGACCTAGGCACTTGACTCAGCTGGAATTCCTCAAGTGCCTTGGTCTCTTCTTTGACTGCCTGAAGATATTTGATCATAGCCGGATGAGTAGCCTCGTAGCTTCCCTCATCCTGGATAACAACCAATTGAGAATCAGAGTAGGCGTCAATTTTCATGGCCCCTGCCACCTTACACATGCGAATGCCGACTAGCAGGGCTTCATATTCCGCCTCATTGTTAGAGGCTTGAAATTTGAAGCGTAGTTGATATGTCTATTTTATATAGTATTTTACCCCCGTCCCTTGGTCATAATTAGTAGTGTTATTGGCCCTTTAGGGCCACTTTTATTACTAATATGTGTTTTCTAGTGTTTTCGTAGTTTTGGTTAAGTTTTGCAGGGAATTGCACCTTTTGAGTATTTTCCCGGGATTTTTATGAAGCGACTACGAGCATTGGAGGAGAACGACCATTTTCGGAGCCCGAGGCGATTGGACCATGTATTCGAGACCCGAGAGGAAATATGGATTGGGCCGAGAAATCTAGCCCAAATCGAAGTCCAAACCTCTAAGATGAAGTCGGGCCCGATCGGGCAAGCTTACGCTCGATCGGGCGACCTGCACGCATGCCAGCTGCCAAGGAGATGTGCGCCCGATCGGGTGAGCGTAGGCTCGATCGGGCGCAGCACTGAAAGATAGGCATAGAAAAAAAGGCGGGCCCGATCGGGCGCCCCCTTCGTCCGATCGGGCGCGTGTTTTATTAGAACCTGATTAACCTTTGTTTAATTCGTGTTTTACGGGAGATATTTATATTCGTTTTGTACGGATAATTAATCACTTCTTTCTCTTAGACTTCCTCTCTCTACTTATTATTTCTCTCTCTAGAATTCTCTCTAAACTCTTGTACTTAATTCCTTCATTAATTCCATATTTGTTTTGGTACAATTTCTTCCCTTTCTAATTTCAGGTATTTTAATTGTTTTCTTGTTTATGTTTTTTAATTGTTTATTCAATTGGATTAGTTATGATGATTAGTGAGTAGTTTAATTCTAGGGTTTAAAGGGATCCATAATTAATATGAAGGGATAGTTTGTTATTATTGATTGTTGATATTGCATAATAATTTCCTATTGAATTGTTTTAATTCTTTGCAATTAGATTATGAATCGAGCAGATGTAATTTGGTTGTGAATGTTTAGCAATATTGAATTGATGAATCGAGCAGATGTTGATTTAATATTAAAGGCTATTTTTAATAGGAACTTAGGTCTAATAAATTGCGAGAGCCTATTAGATCCATGTTGGTTAATAAATTGCGAGAGCTTGTTAATCATGTTATTGATGCATTGTTAATTATTAATTGCTTCGTTCTATCCCGGAATATTAATTATTTGTGAACCTGCGACCCTAGGTTTTCTTATTATTGATTCTTTTCTCCCTAAACTCATCCTTCGTAGTATAAAATTCATATTTAAAATATTGGTTGCTTAGATAATTTAGATTATAACAATTAATTAGAATTAAAAAGACTTGTTTCCCTGTGGAGTTCGACCCTACTTCCCTATCTACTGTAGTTAGTGATTTAGGTAATTATTTTTTATTAGGGGATACGACTTTACCCTGTCAATAGTGCATACTCAAATCTGTCCCCTTCAGGAGACTCGTAGATTACGCCTGCACCACAACCGTTCTTTGTAGAGCTCCCGTCTACATACACTTTCCAAACCTGATCAAGATTATCCGGAGCCACCGGACGGGTCATTTCAACAATGAAGTCGATAAACACCTGACCTTTCACTGCCTTTCTTGGTTTGTAAGTGATTTCAAGACTTTAAATTTCAATAGCCCATTTCAACATTATCCCGGATGAGTCCAAGGTAGATATTGGCCGCTTGAGTGGCTGGTCGGTGTAAATCACCACCGGATATGCCAAAAAGTAGGGCTTCAGTTTATTGAAAGCGATATACAAAGCAAGGCCAAAATTTTTAACCATGGGGTACTGGAGTTCAGCATTTTTAAGAACATGGCTAATGAAGTAAACCGGGAGCTGCACGTCGTCTCGCTCAGCAAGGAGAACGGCACTGAGGGCATGATCTGAGATGGCTAAATACATGTACAACGTCTCCCTAGGTAAAGGATTGACCAACCTAGTTAGAGAATGTAAATGCTCTTTCAACCTCTGGAATGCCGCCTCAGCATCATCCCACCATTCAAATCTGATCTTCTTCCTGATTGCTTGGAAGAAGTAGAGGCACTTTTCGCCTGACCGGCCGAGGAACCTCCCCAAGGCGGTCAGACAGCCGGTGAGTCTCTGCACTTCCTTAACAGAACGGGGTGACTTCATGTCTATCACCGCATGTATCTTTTCAGGGTTAGCCTCTATCCCCCTTTGATCAATCAGGAATCCGAGAAACTTCCCAGACTCAACACCAAAGACGCATTTCTTTGGATTTAACATGACCTTATGCCGCCTGAGGGTGGTGAATGTTTCTCGGAGATCAGCAAGGTGGTCCATCTGTAGCTTGGATTTGACTATCATGTCATCAATATACGCCTCCACATTCCTCCCAATTTGATTAATGAAGACCGCATTAATCATCCGTTGGAAAGTGGCAGGCGCATTTTTCAAGCCAAACGGCATCACAGTAGAACATAATAACCCCTGTTCAATGACGAAGGCCGTCTTCTCTTCATCCTTTTTCCACAGAGGTATCTGATGAAAGCCAGAGTAGGCATCCATAAAGCTCATCAAGGCGTGACCAGCTGTAGAATCGACCAGACTATCGATCTTTGCAAGCGGGTAACTGTCCTTTGGACATGCCTTGTTGAGGTCTGTGTAATCAACACACATGCGCCAGGTCCCATTCGGTTTCTTAACAAGAACCACATTGGCCACCCAGTCGGGGAAGTTACAAGGCCGAATGAACCTAGCGTCTAGCAGCTTTTTGACTTCGGCAGCTGCCGCCTGACTTCTTTCCTCACCGTGGTTTCTTTTCTTTTGTCGGATGGGTTTCTTTTTAGGATCCACGGCGAGCTTGTGGACAGCGAGATCCGGGCTGACGTCTGGCATCTCTTCCACTTCAAAGGCAAAAATGTCTTTGAATTCCTTCAGCAGAAGGTGCAAGTCTGCACCCAAAGTAGCATGAGCAACCGTCCTAACCTTTATAGTATGTTCCGGACGGCTGTCATCCAGAACGAGATCAATGCTTTCACTAGCCGGTTGGGGACGGAGCTCATCTGACCGTTCATCGGTCACTGATTGCTATTTTTTCTCTTTCTTCACCTCCACCAGCAAAGGTGCCTTTATTTTCTTTCCGGCTGCTGGTGGGCCAGGTGCTGGATCGGCATCCTTGACATTGTCAAGGTCAATTGGTTCCTAACCGCCTGGGGCCACATTGTCTTTGACGGCTGAGAGATAGCACTCCTGGGCCGTCTTCTGATCCCCATTTAGGAAACCAACAGTGTCGTCATCCCTCTCATACTTGATGAGCATGAGAGACGGGATGATTACTGCCTTGGCTACGTTGAGGGCCGGCCGGCCAAGGATAATGTTGTAGGCGGTTAACTCCTCAATGACCAAGAATCTGACGACAATATGTCGTCCCTGGCCTTTCTCTCCCAGCCGGATGGGAAAGTTAATTCTTCCGGCTGGGTAGACCATCCCACCCTCAAAACCAACTAAGGGGTGGGTGACCGGATGCATGCTGCTGACATTGTATTTCAGCTCTTGTAGGAACCGGAGGCTGATGATGTCTGATGAGCTGCCGGTGTCAATAAGGATCCGTCCAACCAGCTGGTTGGCAACCTTACATTCAATGACGACCAGGTCATCATGCGGACGGCGGACACTACCCCTGTCCTTCTCAGTGATCAAGACGTCTGGGAAGGAGGTGCTTGCAGACGCCTGCTCATCATCATCCTTGTCCATCTTTCGAAGATGGCTCTTGGTGCCCCGGATGGTAGGGCCACCACAGGAGAACCCGCCTGCTATTGTGTAGACCGGCTCCTTGTCAGTATCCGAGCTACTAGCAGGCTGGGGGGTAGTCTTGGAGGACTGACCCTTATTCTTCTTCTTTGCCCCGGCGGGGGACTTGGAAATGTAAGACTTCAGCATTCCTTTGTCAGCCAGACGGTCCAACGCTCTTTGAAGGCTGAAGCAGTCGTTGGTGTCATGGCCAACTTCCTCATGGTATTGGCAAAATTTATTTTTGTTCCTTGATTGAATGGAACTTTTCATTGGATTCGGCTTCTCTAGGAACAGCCGGTCCTTAATTTCCATGAGGATGGAATTACAGTCCTTGTTAAACTCGTACTTGGAGACGTACGGTTTAAACTCTTTCTTCTTCTTCTGGGACGGCTGGTCAGAATCACTAACCGCCCAAACTTCTTTTCTTTTCTTGCTCTCTTCTTTCTTTTTGGCCAGCTGGGCAGGCCGGCTGTCTTTCTGCTTGTCGGAACTCTTTGAGTCCGACTGGCTGCCAGGCGAGCAGAGGTCGGTAGCTTGAATGTAGCTTTTCGCCTCCCTTAGGGCCGCCTGTAAGGTGAAAGCCCCTTTTATGACTAGGTCGAACTTAAAAGTTGACCCGTCTCTCAGACCTTTGAAAAAGTCTGTAAAAGCTACCTCATCAGATAGTCCTTGAATCTGAATTCTAATCAGATTGAACCGCCTGACATAAGAGCGCAGCCCTTCTCTCTCCCCCTGCTTAATGGTGCTCAAGTCCAAGCTTGTTTTCTTAGCAGGGATGTTCATTGAGAAGTTGGAAGCAAATAGGAAGGCAAGCTTCCTAAAACTGTCAATGCACCCAGCTGGCAGATTACCAAACCATTGTTAGGCGATGCCCTTCAATGTAGCCGGGAAGCAACGACACCAAGTGGCATCATCGAACCCCTGCAGATACATGAGGTTGGTAAAAGCCATGAGATGGTCTTCCGGATTGGTGGTACTGTCATAGGTACCAACCAACAAATTCTTAACCTTGGACGGCTGTGCCGCCTCGGTTATCTCCCGGGTGAACGCAGAAGGTTGTTCACCTAGGGGAAGCAGACGAAGCAGCCAGTCCAGTTGTTGGACATTTTGGTATGCCGCCTGACCTCCAAAGAGGGCCGGCAGCATGAAATGAGGGGGATATTGGCCGTAGACCTGAGTAGGCACATACGGTACAGCTCCAATCATATGAGGGCCAAAATGGACGGTATTACCGCCTGTCTGACTCTCATGCAAGGAAGATGCATTCCCGGCAGAGGTATTGTTAAAGCTGTTAGGAAAGTTCGACGTGGAAGCTGACTCAGACAGCTGCTGATTTCTCTTCCGGTTGATGATCTCCCGGGCATCAAGAGATGACTTCTTACTTCTCACCGGTTGTTGAGTCTGGCGGGAGTTATTGTTATTCCCCTTAGGAAAAAGAATTTTGGACCAATCAATGGTCCCGGGTGCCTTCTCCTTTGGATGAGGAGTGGGCTGCCAATCTTTGACTACCTTCCCCTTTTCCTAAGGAGTCTTCTTGGCCGACTGACCTCTACTTGGGTCAGCCCGGTTCTGGGTGATCAACTCTTTAATTTCACCCTTGAAACTTGTCATGAATCTCATGAGCTCGTCTCGGGTGACAGGCGCTGATGCAGCTGCCATATGGGTTTCCCCTTCCGGCTGCCCAGGGGTCTACTTGCACCCGTCTGGGTGGCACTCCGCTCCAGAGTCTCTCTAGGCTGGATGCGCTTGATTCGGCTGTAAAGGTTTCGACTTGAGGATCTTCATCCTCATGGTCTGTAAAGACTTCTGGGTCTTCGCCTAGACGGTTAGGGGGTGGTACAGACTCTTGAACCATCTTCTAGGTACTCTCCCCATAGACGGCGCCAAATGTTTCGGGTGTTTTTGTCCCTCGGGAGAGTTACAACACAAAGATTGATCTGGAGTGAGCTGTACCTGCAAAACAAACGGAGACACCAGTTGGGTGGCGCTCCGCCTCCGACGCACAAGTTAGAAACTTGAAGGGAGAAAAAGGTGCGGAAATTTAGGTGGGGTTCTGCTCGGATTCCAAGCTCAGGATGTCTCTATCAAAGAGTTGAAATGTGTAATAAATGGTAAAAACGTGCCCTCAAAAAGAGGGACATCTCCCTATTTATAGGGTCTTTGGGATTTGCGCCCCTGATTAGGTCATTGAACCCTAATCATTGGTGGGCTGCGCCGCTTTGCGGCTTTCTCGGGATTTGGGCCTGAAGGCCGCCTTTTTCCCTTAATCCTGAGGCTGACACGTGTCATCCTCTGATTGGACCACGTGGCGGGGTAAAATTACCCTAAACACTTTAATTGATTTTTATTGATGTTATGATGTAGAAATCATGTTTATATTGTTACTATGATATTCCTAGTATCATGTCTAGGGTAATTTTAATATTAAATATGATTGTTACGATGCAACCTATGTTCTTCCTAATATTTATTCATGTTAGTATCATGTTAGGGTTAAAGATTTGATTTTTATTGCTTAGTGACATGCTAGGGTTTGTTATTAATCTTGTTAGTATCATGCCTAGGATCTTGCTATTTTTATTATGCTTTAATATTAACATGAACATGATTATGATTATAATTGTTATAATTTATGATGATTATTTTATTCATAATTATTATTGCTATGATTGTAATTTTATTATTCATGATATTGCTTATTATTGTTGCTTGATTAACCTTCTATGTATGTTTAAAGGGAATTTGTACTTGTAATCATGCTTAATAAGATAATTAATAATCTTGTTTAAGGTTAATGTGATTATAATTTAAGTGATCGCGAATAATAGATTTATTTGTGCATTAAATTCGACCAACATAGATAAACAAGTTTAGGGTTAATCCTATTGATAGCATGTTAGTCAGAAAGCGCACATGAATACGATCAGAATAAAGTACAGGCCTATTATTAGGGCAGGTTCAATCTCTTTTAGGTTGGATTTGTACCATCATCCCCGAACCCTTATTTGGTTCATGACCTTTATGCAGTTGACGATCTCTTGGATCGTTAAGGGGTGTAACCTTCACCTCGTGAACGGTTTACAAGTTCCTAAAACTTGTTGGCGACTCTTTTGCTCTATCTTCTTCCCTTTTGGACGCCACCGTACCTTAGTGTATGATCACATTGGGGTTCAAGCTAGTGGTATTAAAGCTTGAAATTATTCCCTACAGTAAGTCACTTTACGACCCTTATTCAAACAAATTCAAGCAAATTTGGCTTATATGGCCTAAACCATGCCTATTTTCTGTGTTTTCAATCAAATAAACTCGTTCTTTCTTTTAGCATTCCAATATCAAATAATTTGAGGGCCTATGGATAGAAATGAATAGAAATGAGCACATAAGTCACTTTACGACCCTTATTCATAAAAATTCATTCAAATTTGGCTTATATGGCTTAAACCATGCCTAATTTCTATGTTTTCAATTAAATGAACTCGTTCTTTCTTTAGCTTTTTAATATCAAATAATTTTAGGTGCCTAGGATAAAAATGAAGAAAATGAGCAAATAAGTCACTTTACGACCCTTATTCATCCAAATTCAAGCAAATTTGGCCTATATGGCTTGAACCATGCCTCTTTTCTATGTTTTCAACCAAATGAACCCGTTCTTTTTTCTAACATTCCAATATCTATTAATTTTAGGTGCCTATGGATAGAAATCAAGAAAAATAACAACATAAGTCAGTTTACGACCCTTATTAAAACAAATTCAAGGAAATTTTTCATATATGGCTTAAACCATTCCTATTTTCTATGTTTTCAATCAAATGAACTCGTTCTTTCTTCTAGAATTCCAATATTAACTACTTTTAGGTGCCTATGGATAGAAATCAAGAAAAAAAGAACATAAGTCTCTTTACGACCCTTATTCAGCCAAATTCATTCAAAGGTGGCCTAAATGCCTTAAACTATGCCTATTTTCTTTTTTTTCAATCAAATGGACTCGTTCTTTCTTGTAGCATTCCAAATACAATTGGTTTTAGGGGCCTATTGATAGAAATCAAGAAAAATAAGAACATAAGTTACTTTACGACCCTTATTCAAACAAATTCAACCAAATTTGGCCTATATGGCTTATACCATTCATATTTTCTATGTTTTCAATCAAATAAACTCGTTCTTTCTTCTAGAATTCCAATATTAACTACTTTTAGGTTACTATGGATAGAAATCAAGAAAAATAAGCACATAGGTCTCTTTACGACCCTTATTCAGCCAAATTCATTCAAAGGTGGCCTAAATGCCTTAAACTATGTCTATTTTCTTTTTTTCAATAAAATGGACTCGTTCTTTGTTCAATCATTCCAATATCAATTACTTTTGGGTGCCTTTTAATAGAAATCAATAAAAATAAGAACATAAGTCACTTTACGACCCTTATTCAAACAAATTCAAGCAAATTTGGCCTAAATGGCTTAAACCATGTCTAATTTCTATGTTTTTAATCAAATGAACTCGTTCTTTCTTCAAACATTCCAATATCAATCACTTTTAGGCGCCTATGGATAGAAATCTAGAAAAATAAGCACATAATTTACTTTACGACCCTTATTCAAACAAATTCAAGCAAATTTTGCCTATATGGCTTAAACCATGCCTATTTTCTATGTTTTTAATCAAATAAACTTGTTCTTTTTTCTAGAATTCCAATATCAAAACATTATAGGTGCCTATGGAAATAAATAAAGAGAAATGAGCACATAAGTCACTTTACGACCCTTATTCATAAAAATTTCTGCAAATTTGGTCTATATGGTTTAAACCATGCCTAATTTCTATGTTTTCAATTAAATGAACTCATTCTTTCTTCTAGCATTCCAATACCAAATAAATTTAGGTGGCTATGGATAGAAATGAAGAAAATGAGCACATAAGTCACTTTACGACCTTTATTCATCAAAATTCAAGCAAATTTGGCTTATATGGCTTAATCCATGACTTTTTTCTATGTTTTCAATCAAATAAACCCGTTCTTTCTTCTAACATTCCAATATCTATTAATTTTAGGTGCCTATGGATATATATCAAGAAAAATAAGCACAATAAATCACTTTACGACCCTTATTCATCCAAATTCATTCAAATGTGGAATAAATACCTTAAACCATTCCTTTTTTCTATGTTTTCAATCAAATGGACTCGTTCTTTCTTCTAGCATTCCAATATAAATTACTTTTAGGTTCCTATGAATAGAAATCAAGAAAAATAAGCATATATGTCACTTTACGACCCTAATTCAAACAAATTCAAGAAAATTTGGCCTATATGGCTTAAACCATGCCTATTTTCTATGTTTTCAATCAAATGAACTCTTTCTTTCTTCTACCATTCCAATATCAAATAATTTTAGGTGTCAATGGATAAAATGGAAGATAAATGAGCTCAAAAGTCACTTTACGACCTTTATTCATCCAAATTCAAGCAAAATTTTCCTATATGGTTTAAACCATGCCTATTTTCTATGTTTTTTATCAAATGACCTCGTTCTTTCTTCTAACATTCTAATATCTATTACTTTTAGGTGTCTATGGATAGAAATCAAGAAAAATAAGAACATAGGTCTCTTTACGACCCTTCTTCAGAAAATTCATTCAAAGGTGGCCTAAATGCCTTAAACTATGAATTACTTTACGACCCTTATTCAAACAAATTCAAGCAAATTTGGCCTATATGGCTTAAACCATACCTATTTTCTATGTTTTCAATCAAATGAACTCGTTCTTTCTTCTTGCATTCCCATATTAACTACTTTTAGGTACCTATGGATAGAAATCAAGAAAAATAAGCACATAAGTCACTTTACGACCCTCATTCATCCAAATTCAAGCAAATTTTTCCTATATGGCTTAAACCATGCCTATTTTCAATGTTTTTTATCAAATGAACTCTTTTTTTCTTCTAACATTCCAATATCTATTCTTTTTAGGTGCCGATGGATATATATCAAGAAAAATAAGCTTATAAGTCACTTTACGACCCTTATTCATCCAAATTCATTCAAATGTTGCATAAATACCTTAAACCAAGCCTATTTTCTATGTTTTCAATCAAATGGACTCGTTCTTTCTTCTAGCATTTCAAATAAAATTACTTTTAGGTGCCTATGGATAGAAATCAAGAAAAATAAGCACATAAGTCTCTTTACGACCCTTATTCATACAAATTCAAGCAAATTTGGCCTATATGGCTTAAAGCATGCTTATTTTCTATGTTTTCAATCAAATGAACTCGTTCTTTCTTCTAGGATTCCAATATAAAATAATGTTAGGTCCCTTGGATAGAAATGAAGAGAAATGAGCCCCTAAGTAAATTTACGACCCATATTCATCCAAATTCAAGCAAATTTGGCCTATATGGCTTAAACCGTGCCTATTTTCTATGTTTTCAATCAAATGAACTCGTTCTTTCTTATAACATTCTAATATCTATTACTTTTAGGTTCCAATATATAGAAATAAATAAAAATAAGCACATAAGTCACTTTACGACACTTATTCATCCAAATTCATTCAAAGTTGGCATAAATGCGTTAAACGATGCTTATTTTCTATGTTTTCAATCAAATGGACTTGTTCTTTCTTCTATCATTATAATATCTATTACTTTTAGGTGCCTATGGTTCGAAATCAAGAAAAATAAGTACATAGTTCTCTTTACGACCCTTATTCATCAAAATTCATTCAAAGGTGGCCTAAATGCCTTAAACTATGTCTATTTTCTATGTTTTCAATCAAATGGACTTGCCTTTCTTCTAGAATTCCAGTACCAACTAATTTTAGGGCCTATGGACATAAATCAAGAAAAATAAGCACATAAGTCAATTTACGACCCTTATTCAAACAAATTCTAGCAAATTTGACCTATATGGCTTAAACCATGCCTATTTTCTATGTTTTCAATCAAATGAACTCGTTCTTTCTTCTAGAATTCCAATATCAAATAATTTTAGGTTTCTATGGATATAAATGAAGAGAAATGAGCTTATAAGTCACTTTATGACCCTTATTAATCCAAATTCAAGCAAATTTGGCCTATATGGCTTAAACCATGCCTTTTTTTTATGTGTTCAATCAAATGAACTCGTTCTTTCTTCTAACATTCTAATATCTTTTAATTTTAGGTGTCTATGGATAGAAATCAAGAAAAATAAGCACATAAGTCACTTTACGACCCTTATTCCACAAAATTCATTCAAAGGTGTCCTAAATGCGTTAAACTATGCCTATTTACTATTTTTTCAATCAAATGGACTCGTTCTTTCTTCTTGAATTTTAATATCAATAACATTTAGGAGCTTATGGATAGAAATCAAGAAAAATAAGCACATAAGTCACTTTACGACCCTTATTAAAACAAATTCTAGCAAATTTGGCCTATATGGCTTAAACCATGCCTATTTTCTATGTTTTCAATCAAATGAACTCGTTCTTTCTTCTAGCATTCCAATATCAACTAATTTTAGGTTCTTATGGATATAAATGAAGAGAAATGAGCTCATAAGTCACTTTTCGACCCTTCTTCATACAAATTAAAGCAAATTTGGCCTGTATGGCTTAAACCATGCCTAATTTCTATGATTTCAATCAAATGAACTCGTTCTTTCTTCTAACATTCTAATATATATATCTTTTAGGTGCCTATAGATAGAAATCAAGAAAAATAAGCACATAAGTCACTTTACGACACTTACTCATCCAAATTCATTCAAAGTTGGCATAAATGCGTTAAACCATACCTATTTTCTATATTTTCAATCAAATGGACTTGTTCTTACTTCTATTATTCTAATATCTATTAATTTTAGGTGCCTATGGTTAGAAATCAAGAAAAATAAGCACATAGGTCTCTTTACGACCGTTATTCATCCAAATTCATTCAAAGGTGGCCTAAATGCCTTAAACTATGCCTATTTTCTATGTTTTCAATCAAATGGAATCGTTCTTTATTCTAGCATTCCAATATCAATTACTTTTAGGTTCCTATGGATAGAAATCAAGAATAATAAGCACATAAGTCACTTTACGACTCTTATTCAAATAAATTCATGCAAATTTGGCTTATATGGCTTAAATCATGCCTATTTTCTATGTTTAAAATCAAATCAACTCGTTCTTTCTTCTAGCATTCCAATATCAATTACTCTTAGGTGCCTAAGGATAGAAATCAAGAAAAATAAGCATATAAGTAACTTTACGACCATTATTAAAACAAATTCAAGCAAATTTGGCCTATTTGGCTCAAACCATGCCTATTTTCTATGTTTTCAATCAAATAAACTTTTCTTTCTTCTAAAATTCTAATATCTATAACTCTTAGGTGCCTATAGATAGAAATCAAGAAAAATAAGCACATAAGTCACTTTACGACACTTATTTATCCAAATTCATTCAAAGTTGGCATAAATGCGTTAAACCATGCCCATTTTCTATGTTTTCAATTAAATGAAGTTGTTCTTTCTTCTATCATTCTAATATCTATTACTTCTAGGTGCCTATGGATAGAAATCAAGAAAAATAAGCACATAAGTCACTTTACAACCCTTATTCAAATAAATTCATGCAAATTTGGCCTATATGGCTTAAATCATGCCTATTTTCTATGTTTAAAATCAAATGAACTCGTTCTCTCTTCTATCATTCCAATATCAATTACTCTTAGGTTCCTATGGATAGAAATAAAGAAAAATAAGCATATAAGTAACTTTACGACCATTATTAAAACAAATTCAAGCAAATTTGGCCTATTTGGATCAAACCATGCCTATTTTCTATGTTTTCAATCAAATGAACTCTTCTTTCTTCTAAAATTCTAATACCTATAACTCTTAGGTTCCTATAGATAGAAATCAAGAAAAATAAGCACATAAGTCACTTTACGACACTTATTTATTCAAATTCATTCAAAGTTGGCATAAATGCGTTAAACCTTGCCTATTTTCTATGTTTTCAATCAAATGGACTTGTTCTTTCTTCTATCATTCTAATATCTATTAATTTTAGGTGCCTATGGTTAGAAATCAAGAAAAAAAAGCACATAGGTCTCTTTACGACCCTAATTCATCCAAATACCTTCAAAGGTGGCCTAAATGCCTTAAACTATGCCTATTTTCTATGTTTTCAATCAAATGGACTCGTTCTTTATTCTAGAATTCCAATATCATATACTTTTAGGTACTTATGGATAGAAATCTATAATAAAAAGCACATAAGTAACTTTACGACCCTTATTCAAACAAATTCAAGCAAATTTGGCCTATATGGCTTAAACCATGCCTATTTTTTATGTTTTCAATCAAATGAACTCGTTCTTTCTTCTAGCATTCCAAAATCAATAAATTTTAGGTGCCTACGGATAGAAATCAATAAAAATAAGCATACCAGTCACTTTATGACCCTTATTAAAACAAATTCAAGCAAATTTGGCCTATATGGCTTAAACCATATCTATTTTTTATGTTTTCAATCAAATAAACTCGTTCTATCTTCTAGCATTCGAATATCAAATAATTTTAGGTTCATATGGATAGAAATGATAGAAATTAGCTCATGAGTCACTTTACGACTATTATTCATCAAAATTTTAGCAAATTTGGCCCATATGGCTTAAACCATGCCTATTTTCTATGTTTTCAATCAAATGAACTCATTCTTTCTTCTAACATTCTAATATCTATTACTTTTAGGTGCCTACGATAGAAATAAAGATAAATAAGCACATAAGACACTTTACGACCTTTATTCATCCAAATTCATTCAAATCTGGCATAAATACCTTATAACATGCCTATTTTCTATATTTTCAATCAAATTGACTCGTTCATTCTTCTAGAAATCCAATATCAATTTCTTTTAGGTTCCTATTGATAGAAATAAAAAAAAAATAAGCTCATAAGTAACTTTACGACCCTTATTCAAATAAATTCAAGCAAATTTGGCCTATATGGCCTTAACCATGCCTATTTTCTATGTTTTCAATCAAATAAACTCGTTCTTTCTTCTATCATTCAAATATCTATTACTTTTAGGTGCCTATGGATAGAAATCAAGAAAAATAATCTTATAGGTCTCTTTACGACCCTTATTCATCCAAATTCATTCGAAAGGTGGCCTAAATGCCTTAAACTATCCTATTTTCTATGTTTTCAATTAAATGAACTCGTTCATTCTTATAGAATTCCAATATCAAATAATTTTAGGTTTCTATGGATAGAAATGAATAGAAATGAGCTTATAAGTCACTTTATGACCCTTATTAATCCAAATTCAAGCAAATTTGGCATATATGGCTTAAACCATGCCTATTTTCTATGTGTTCAATCAAATAAACAAGTTCTTTCTTCTAACATTCTAATATCTTTTACTTTTAGGTGTCTATGGGTAGAATACAAGAAAAATAAGCACATAAGTCACTTTACGACCATTATACCACAAAATTCATTCAAAGGTGGCCTAAATGCCTTAAACTATGTCTATTTACTATTTTTTCAATCAAATGGACTCGTTCTTTCTTCTTGAATTTCAATATCAACTACATTTAGGATCCTATGGTTAGAAATCAAGAAAAATAAGCACATAAGTCACTTTACGACCCTTATTCAAACAAATTCTAGCAAATTCGGCCTATATGGCTTAAACTATGCCTATTTTCTATGTTTTCAATCAAATGAACTCGTTCTTTCTTCTAGAATTCCAATATCAAAGAATTTTAGGTTCCTATGGATACAAATGAAGAGAAATGAACTCATAAGTCACTTTTCGACTCTTATTCATCCAAATTCAAGCAAATTTGGCCTGTATGGCTTAAATTATGCCTAATTTCTACGATTTCAATCGAATGAACTCGTTCTTTCTTCTAAAATTCTAATATCTATAAATTTTAGGTGCCTATAGATAGAAATAAAAAAAAATAAGCACATAAGTCACTTTACGACCCTTATTCATCCAAATTCATTCAAAGTTGGCATAAATGCGTTAAACCATGCCTATTTTCTATGTTTTCAATCAAATGGACTTGTTCTTTCTTCTATCATACTAATATCTATTACTTTTAGGTGCCTATGGTTAGAAATCAAGTAAAATAAGCACATAGGTCTCTTTACGACCCTAATTCATCCAAATACCTTCAAAGGTGGCCTAAATGCCTTAAACTATGCCTATTTTCTATGTTTTCAATCAAATGGACTCGTTCTTTATTCTAGCATTCTAATATCAATTACTTTTAGGTGCTTATGGATAGAAATCCAGAATAAAAAGCACATAAGTAACTTTACGACCCTTATTCAAACAAATTCAAGCAAATTCGGCCTATATGGCTTAAACCATGCCTATTTTTTATGTTTTCAATCAAATGTACTCGTTCTTTCTTCTAGCATTCCAAAATCAATTAATTTTAGGTGCCTACGGATAGAAATCAATAAAAATAAGTATACCAGTCACTTTACGACCCTTATTAAAACAAATTCAAGCAAATTTGGCCTATATGGCTTAAACCATATCTATTTTTTATGTTTTCAATCAAATGAACTCGTTCTTTCTTCTAGCATTCGAATATCAAATAATTTTAGGTGCATATGGATAGAAATGAGAGAAATTAGCTCGTGAGTTACTTTACGACTATAATTCATCAAAATTTTAGCAAATTTGGCCTATATGGCTTAAACCATGCCTATTTTCTATGTTTTTAATCAAATGAATTCATTCTTTCTTCTAAAATTCTAATATCTATTACTTTTAGGTGCCTATGATAGAAATAAAGAAAAATAAGCACATAAGTCACTTTAAAACCCTTATTTCATCCAAATTCATTCAAATCTGGCATAAATACCTTATAACATGCCTATTTGCTATATTTTCAATCAAATTGACTCGTTCATTCTTCTAGAATTCCAATATCAATTTCTTTTAGGTTCCTATTGATAGAAATAAAAAAAATAAGCTCATAAGTAACTTTACGACCCTTATTCAAACAAATTCTAGCAAGTTTGGCCTATATGGCTTAAACCATGCCTATTTTCTATGTTTTCAATCAAATGAACTCGTTCTTTCTTCTAGAATTTTAATATCAAATAATTTTAGGTTCCTATAGAAAGAAATGAAGAGAAATGAGCTCATAAGACAATTTATGACCCTTATTTATCTAAATTCAAGCAAATTTGGCCTATATGGTTTAAACCATGCCTATTTTCTATGTTTTCAATCAAATGAACTCGTTCTTTCTTCTAGCCTTCCAATATCAATTACTTTTAGGTGCCTATGGATAGAAATCAAGATAAATAAGTATATAAGTCACTTTACGACCCTTATTAAAACAAATTCAAGCAAATTTAGCCTATATGGCTTAAACCATGCCTATTTTCTATGTTTTCAATCAAATGAACTTATTATTTCTTCTAACATTCGAATATCTATCACTTTAAGGTGCTTATGGATAGAAATAAAAAAAAAAAAGCACATAAGTCACTTTACAACCCTTATTCATCCAAATACATTCAAAGGTGGCCTAAATGCCTTAAACTATGCCTATTTTCTATGTTTTCAATTAAATGGACTTGTTCTTTCTTCTATCATTATAGTATCAATTAATTTTAGGTGCCTATGGATAGAAATCAAGAGAAATAAGCACATAAGTCAATTTACGACCCTTATTCAAACAATTTCTAGCAAATTTGGCCTATATGGCTTAAACCATGCCTATTTTCTATGTTTTCAATCAAATGAACTCTTTATTTCTTCTAGCATTTTAATATCAAATAATTTTAGGTTCCTATGGACAGAAAAGAAGATAAATGAGCTCATAAGACAATTTATGACCCTTATTCATCCAAATTCTAGCAAATTTGGCCTATATGGCTTAAACCATGCCTATTTTCTATGTTTTCAATCAAATGAACTCGTTTTTTTTTTCTAACATTCTAATATCTTTTGCTTTTAGGTTCATATGGATAGAAATCAAGAAAAATAAGCACCTAAGTCACTTTATGACCTTTATTCAACAAAATTCATTCAAAGGTGGCCTAAATGCCTCAAACTATGCCTATTTACTATGTTTTCAATCAAATGGACTCGTTCTTTCTTCTAGAATTCCAATATCAATTACATTTAGGATCCTATGGTTAGAAATCAATAAAAATAAGCACATAAGTCACTTTACAACCCTTATTCAAACAAATTCTACCAAATTTTTCCTATATGGCTTAAACCATGCCTATTTTCTATGTTTTTATTCAAATGAACTCGTTCTTTCTTCTATCATTCCAATATAAATAATTTTAGGTTCCTCTGGATACAAAAAAAGATAAATGAGCTCGTAAGCCACTTTACGACCCTTATTCATCCAAATTCAAGCAAATTTGGCCTATATGGCTTAAACCATGCCTATTTTCTATGTTTTCAATCAAATGAACTCGTTCTTTCTTCTAATATTATAATATCTACTAATTTTAGGTGCCTATGGAAAGAAATCAAGAAAAATAAGCACATAAGTAACTTTACGGCACTTATTCATCCAAATTCATTCAAAGTTGGCATAAAAGCGTTACACCATGCCTATTTTCTATGTTTTCAATCAAATGGACTCGTTCTTTCTTCTAGAATTCTAATATCAATTATTTTTAGGTGCCTATGGATAGAAATCAAGAAAATTAAGCACATAAGTCACTTTACGACCCTTATTCAAACAAATTCAAGCAAATTTGCCCTATATGGCTTAAACCATGCCTATTTTCTATGTTTTCAATCAAATGAACTCATTATTTCTTCTAGCATTCCAAAATCAATTACTTTTAGGTGCCTATGGATATAAATCAAGAAAAATAAGCTCATAAGTAACTTTACGACCCTTATTAAAACAAATTCAAGCAAATTTGGCCTATATGGCTTAAACCATATCTATTTTTTATGTTTTCAATCAAATGAACTCGTTCTTTTTTCTAGAATTTGAATATCAACTAATTTAAGGTGCATATGGATAGAAATGAGAGAAATGAGCTCATGAGTCACTTTACGACTATTATTCATCTAAATTCAAGCAAATTTGGCCTATATGGCTTTAACCATGTCTATTTTCTATGTTTTCAATCAAATGACCTCGTTCTTTCTTCTAACATTTTAATATCTATTAATTTTAGGTGCCTATGGATAGAAATAAATAAAAATAAGCATGTAAGTCACTTTGCGACCCTTACTCATCCAAATTCATTCAAATGTGGCATAAATACATTATAACATGCCTATTTTCTATATTTTCAATCAAATTGTCTCGTTCATTCTTCTAGCATTCCAATATCGATTTCTTTTAGGTTCCTATGAATATAAATCAAGAAAAATAAGCTCATAAGTAACTTTACGACCCTTATTAAAACAAATTCAAGCAAATTTGGCCTATGTGGCTTAAACCATGCCTATTTTGTATGTTTTCAATCAAATGAACTCGTTCTTTCTTCTATCATTCTAATATCTATTACTTTTAGGTGCCTATGGATAAAAATCAACTAAAATAAGCACATAGGTCTCTTTACGACCCTAATTCATCCAAATTCATTCGAAGGTGGCCTAAATGCCTTAAACTATCCTATTCTCTATTATTTCAATGAAAGGACTTGTTCTTTCTTCTAGAATTTTAATATCAATTACTTTTAGGTTCCTATGGATAGAAATCAAGAAAAATAATCATATAAGTCACCTTACGACCCTTATTCAAAAAAATTCAAGCAAATTTGGCCTATATGGCTTAAACCATGCCTATTTTCTATGTTTTCAATCAACAGAAGTCGTTCTTTCTTCTAGCCTTCCAATATCAATTACTTTTAGGTGCCTATGGATAGAAATCAAGAAAAATAAGCATATAAGTCACTTTACGACCCTTATTAAAACAAATTCAAGTAAATTTGGCCTATATGGCTCAAACCATGCCTATTTTCTATGTTTTCAATCAAATAAAATCTTCTTTCTTATAACATTCTAATATCTATAAATTTTAGGTGCCTATAGATAGAAATCAATAAAAATAAGCACATAAGTCACTTTACGACCCTTATTCATCCAAATTCATTCAAAGTTGGCATAAATGCGTTAAACCATGCCTATTTTCTATGTTTTCAATCAAATGGACTTGTTCTTTCTTCTATCATACTAATATCTATTAATTTTAGGTGCCTATGGTTAGAAATCAAGTAAAATAAGCACATAGGTCTCTTTACGACCCTAATTCATCCAAATACCTTCAAAGGTGGCCTAAATGCCTTAAACTATGCCTATTTTCTATGTTTTCAATCAAATGGACTCGTTCTTTATTCTAGAATTCTAATATCAAATACTTTTAGGTGCTTATGGATAGAAATCCAGAATAAAAAGCACATAAGTAACTTTACGACCCTTATTCAAACAAATTCAAGCAAATTCGGCCTATATGGCTTAAACCATGCCTATTTTTTATGTTTTCAATCAAATGTACTCGTTCTTTCTTCTAGCATTCCAAAATCAATTAATTTTAGGAGCCTACGGATAGAAATCAATAAAAATAAGTATACCAGTCACTTTACGACCCTTATTAAAACAAATTCAAGCAAATTTGGCCTATATGGCTTAAACCATATCTATTTTTTATGTTTTCAATCAAATGAACTCGTTCTTTCTTCTAGCATTCGAATATCAAATAATTTTAGGTGCATATGGATAGAAATGAGAGAAATTAGCTCGTGAGTCACTTTACGACTATAATTCATCAAAATTTTAGCAAATTTGGCCTATATGGCTTAAACCATGCCTATTTTCTATGTTTTTAATCAAATGAATTCATTCTTTCTTCTAAAATTCTAATATCTATTACTTTTAGGTGCCTATGATAGAAATAAAGAAAAATAAGCACATAAGTCAATTTACAACCCTTATTTCATCCAAATTCATTCAAATCTGGCATAAATACCTTATAACATGCCTATTTGCTATATTTTCAATCAAATTGACTCGTTCATTCTTCTAGAATTCCAATATCAATTTCTTTTAGGTTCCTATTGATAGAAATAAAAAAAATAAGCTCATAAGTAACTTTACGACCCTTATTCAAACAAATTCTAGCAAGTTTGGCCTATATGGCTTAAACCATGCCTATTTTCTATGTTTTCAATCAAATGAACTCGTTCTTTCTTCTAGAATTTTAATATCAAATAATTTTAGGTTCCTATAGAAAGAAATGAAGAGAAATGAGCTCATAAGACAATTTATGACCCTTATTTATCTAAATTCAAGCAAATTTGGCCTATATGGTTTAAACCATGCCTATTTTCTATGTTTTCAATCAAATGAACTCGTTCTTTCTTCTAGCCTTCCAATATCAATTACTTTTAGGTGCCTATGGATAGAAATCAAGATAAATAAGTATATAAGTCACTTTACGACCCTTATTAAAACAAATTCAAGCAAATTTAGCCTATATGGCTTAAACCATGCCTATTTTCTATGTTTTCAATCAAATGAACTTATTATTTCTTCTAACATTCGAATATCTATCACTTTAAGGTGCTTATGGATAGAAATAAAAAAAAAAAAGCACATAAGTCACTTTACAACCCTTATTCATCCAAATACATTCAAAGGTGGCCTAAATGCCTTAAACTATGCCTATTTTCTATGTTTTCAATTAAATGGACTTGTTCTTTCTTCTATCATTATAGTATCAATTAATTTTAGGTGCCTATGGATAGAAATCAAGAGAAATAAGCACATAAGTCAATTTACGACCCTTATTCAAACAATTTCTAGCAAATTTGGCCTATATGGCTTAAACCATGCCTATTTTCTATGTTTTCAATCAAATGAACTCTTTATTTCTTCTAGCATTTTAATATCAAATAATTTTAGGTTCCTATGGACAGAAAAGAAGATAAATGAGCTCATAAGACAATTTATGACCCTTATTCATCCAAATTCTAGCAAATTTGGCCTATATGGCTTAAACCATGCCTATTTTCTATGTTTTCAATCAAATGAACTCGTTTTTTTTTTTCTAACATTCTAATATCTTTTGCTTTTAGGTTCCTTTGGATAGAAATCAAGAAAAATAAGCACCTAAGTCACTTTACGACCTTTATTCAACAAAATTCATTCAAAGGTGGCCTAAATGCCTCAAACTATGCCTATTTACTATGTTTTCAATCAAATGGACTCGTTCTTTCTTCTAGAATTCTAATATCAATTACATTTAGGATCCTATGGTTAGAAATCAATAAAAATAAGCACATAAGTCACTTTACAACCCTTATTCAAACAAATTCTACCAAATTTTTCCTATATGGCTTAAACCATGCCTATTTTCTATGTTTTTATTCAAATGAACTCGTTCTTTCTTCTATCATTCCAATATAAATAATTTTAGGTTCCTATGGATACAAAAAAAGATAAATGAGCTCATAAGCCACTTTACGACCCTTATTCATCCAAATTCAAGCAAATTTGGCCTATATGGCTTAAACCATGCCTATTTTCTATGTTTTCAATCAAATGAACTCGTTCTTTCTTCTAATATTATAATATCTACTAATTTTAGGTGCCTATGGAAAGAAATCAAGAAAAATAAGCACATAAGTAACTTTACGGCACTTATTCATCCAAATTCATTCAAAGTTGGCATAAAAGCGTTACACCATGCCTATTTTCTATGTTTTCAATCAAATGGACTCGTTCTTTCTTCTAGAATTCTAATATCAATTATTTTTAGGTGCCTATGGATAGAAATCAAGAAAATTAAGCACATAAGTCACTTTACGACCCTTATTCAAACAAATTCAAGCAAATTTGGCCTATATGGCTTAAACCATGCCTATTTTCTATGTTTTCAATCAAATGAACTCATTATTTCTTCTAGCATTCCAAAATCAATTACTTTTAGGTGCCTATGGATATAAATCAAGAAAAATAAGCTCATAAGTAACTTTACGACCCTTATTAAAACAAATTCAAGCAAATTTGGCCTATATGGCTTAAACCATATCTATTTTTTATGTTTTCAATCAAATGAACTCGTTCTTTCTTCTAGAATTTGAATATCAACTAATTTAAGGTGCATATGGATAGAAATGAGAGAAATGAGCTCATGAGTCACTTTACGACTATTATTCATCTAAATTCAAGCAAATTTGGCCTATATGGCTTTAACCATGTCTATTTTCTATGTTTTCATTCAAATGACCTCGTTCTTTCTTCTAACATTTTAATATCTATTAATTTTAGGTGCCTATGGATAGAAATAAATAAAAATAAGCATGTAAGTCACTTTGCGACCCTTACTCATCCAAATTCATTCAAATGTGGCATAAATACATTATAACATGCCTATTTTCTATATTATCAATCAAATTGTCTCGTTCATTCTTCTAGCATTCCAATATCGATTTCTTTTAGGTTCCTATGAATATAAATCAAGAAAAATAAGCTCATAAGTAACTTTACGACCCTTATTAAAACAAATTCAAGCAAATTTGGCCTATGTGGCTTAAACCATGCCTATTTTGTATGTTTTCAATCAAATGAACTCGTTCTTTCTTCTATCATTCTAATATCTATTACTTTTAGGTGCCTATGGATAAAAATCAACTAAAATAAGCACATAGGTCTCTTTACGACCCTAATTCATCCAAATTCATTCGAAGGTGGCCTAAATGCCTTAAACTATCCTATTCTCTATTATTTCAATGAAAGGACTTGTTCTTTCTTCTAGAATTTTAATATCAATTACTTTTAGGTTCCTATGGATAGAAATCAAGAAAAATAATCATATAAGTCACCTTACGACCCTTATTCAAAAAAATTCAAGCAAATTTGGCCTATAAGGCTTAAACCATGCCTATTTTCTATGTTTTCAATCAACAGAAGTCGTTCTTTCTTCTAGCCTTCCAATATCAATTACTTTTAGGTGCCTATGGATAGAAATAAAGAAAAATAAGCATATAAGTCACTTTACGACCCTTATTAAAACAAATTCAAGTAAATTTGGCCTATATGGCTCAAACCATGCCTATTTTCTATGTTTTCAATCAAATAAAATCTTCTTTCTTATAACATTCTAATATCTATAACTTTTAGGTGCCTATAGATAGAAATCAAGAAAAATAAGCACATAAGTCGCGTTACGACACTTATTCATCCAAATTCATTCAAAGTTGGCATAAATGCGTTAAACCATGCCTATTTTCTATGTTATCAATCAAATGGACTTGTTCTTTCTTCTATCATTCTAATATCTATTACTTTAAGGTGCCTATGGTTAGAAATCAAGAAAATAAGCACATAGGTCTATTTACGACCCTAATTCATCCAAATTCCTTCAAAGGTGGCCTAAATGCCTTAAACTATGCCTATTTTCTATGTTTTCAATCAAATGGACTCGTTCTTTATTCTAGCATTCCAATATCAATTACTTTTAGGTGCTTATGGATAGAAATCCAGAAAAAAAAGCACATAAGTAACTTTACGACCCTTATTCAAATAAATTCAAGCAAATTTGGCCTATATGGCTTAAACCATGCCTATTTTCTATGTTTTCAATCAAATGAACTCGTTCTTTCTTCTAGCATTCCTGAATCAATTAGTTTTAGGTGCCTACGGATAGAAATCAATAAAAATAAGCATACAAGTCACTTTAAGACCCTTATTAAAACAAATTCAAGCAAATTTGGCGTATATGGCTTAAACCATATCTATTTTTTAGGTTTTCAATCAAATGAACTCGTTCTTTATTCTAGCATTCGAATATCAAATAATTTTAGGTGCATATGGATAGAAATGAGAGAAATGATCTCATGAGTCACTTTACGACTATTATTCATCCAAATTCAAGAAAATTTGGCCTATATGGCTTACACCATGCCTATTTTCTATGTTTTCAATCAAATGAACTCGTTCTTTCTTCTATCATTCTAATATCTATTACTTTTAGGTTCCTATGGATAGAAATCAAGAAAAATAAGCACATAGGTCTCTTTATGACCCTTATTCATCCAAATTCATTCCAAGGCGGCCTAAATGCCTTAAACTATCCTATTTTCTATGATTTCAATCAAATGGACTCGTTCTTTCTTCTAGCATTTTAATATCAATTACTTTTAGGGAATGCAACCTCCCGTTTAAACACAACCTATGCCTACTGTACAACAAGTTCCCATACCTATCATCGAAGACAATGACATCGTTAAACAATTCAAGAAGACAAAAGTTGAGATGAATGTATGGAAGCTTCTGGGAACATCTCGAGAACATAGGTTGGATGTGATGAATTCCTTGAATAAAATTGGGATAGATTCTGACACCACTCCTGAGGGACTAGCTAACTTCCTCACGAGTGACCTCCCTAGTCCGATTAATTTAATCACCTTCTCTGACAAAGATTTACCCCCAAAAGGTGACAAACACTACAAGGCGTTAAACCTCACGGTAGTCTGCAAAAGGATGAATGTTCCCATGACTCTTGTAGACAATGGATCGGCTATTAATGTCTGCCCACTTAGGACTACGAGGATGCTCGGCATAAGGGATGAGGATTTAACTTCGTCTACACAAGGAATAAGAGCTTACGATAATACTCGACGTCAAGCTCTTGGCAAAATAACCCTAAATGTGACGGCAGGAGCAATAGAACATGCTACTACTTTTCAAGTGGTAGACATCAAAGCTTCATCCAATTTGTTGTTAGGACGCCCTTGGCTCCATGATCTAAAGGCCGTCCCTTCATCTCTCCACCAACAAGTGAAATCCATAGTTGGAGGAATCCCCATCACTATTGACGCTTCACCGATGAGGATCAAATCAATAGAAAATCCAATCATCAACGTGGAGCACGACAAAGATGAAGAAGACCTATGGGGCTTTAACGAAGAAGTCTCCTTAATCCAAGAGGATGAAAGGACATCTCTTTGCCACGACCCCCATTCTAACATGATTATCAATACCATGCTGAAGAAACAAGGACACTTCCCTGGGATGACCTTTGGAAAGAAGAAGGGGATAGCAAAATCAATGGAGTCACCTGGCCTCCCTAAACTAGATACTTTCGGACTTGGTTTCGAACCGACTCAGAAAGATCTCAAGCGAGCCCAGGACAAGTTGACAGCACGTAGGGACGCTCGCATTCAAAGGAAAGCAATTCCAATGGATCAGTACCCTCTTACGCTTAATGGTCAGTTTATAAAAGAAGGAGAGAACTATCCATGCTATGAATTTCCCAAGCCATTTGTTGTAAATGTCATACGACAACCAAGATTCGAGATTTTCTTGGATTGCTACTTCACTGACAAAATCCCAACTCCCATCCATAAGGGGAAAGCGCCCCCATGTTTTGACTTTAACGTCATGGGATTACTGTTTGGGCGAGAAAAGAATGAGCCAGTTTATGAGGAAGATAACTCCTCACTCATTCAAACGGTCCTACAAAGCGAAAACTTCAACCCCTCAAAGCTAATTACTCCAGCTGAAGGATCACTGCAAGGGTGGCGCAAGACTATCAAGGTGACTACTCCGAGTGGAAGGAAGATATCAATCACGACAGGACAAGGGCCAATGTTTGAAGAATCGTCAAAGTCAGAGTCTGAGTCTGAGTCAGAGTCTTTCCCTTTATAATCTTCTAAGTCTTTAGCTATAATGCCTCCCTTTCCTATTTCTTCTCCTAGGATAGTTAGTGATCCAGTCCCTGAGGACATATCACTCTTTGATGTAATGATCTCAGAATATAATAATATCTCTCATTCTCCTTACTTGTCGTGTTCTTCCCTAACCCAAGATGACGAACATTGCTTAGCTAACGATGAAAATGATAAAGAAATTATGAAAGCAATGGAAACACTTGAAAAGAAAACACCAGTAATTGAAGAGACTGAAATAGTTGACATCTCAAACGATTCAACTCATAAAAGAGAAGTTAAAATCGGATTAACATTGAATAAACAAGAAAGAACTGATTTAATTTACTTGCTTAAAGAATTCATAGATGTATTTGCTTAGTCATATGAAGATATGCCAGGCATTAACAGAGAGATAGCTCAACACACTATACCATTAATACCAGGAATGAAACCTTTAAAACAAAAGTTGTGTCGAATGAAACCCGACGTAGCACTTAAAATAAAAGAAGAAGTTCAAAAACAAATAACTACAGGTTTCATCAAGGTATCCAAATACCCCGAATGGGTCGCCAACGTCGTCCCAGTTCCAAAGAAAGACAGAAGGGTAAGGATGTGTGTCGACTATCGAGATCTAAATAAGGCAAGTCCAAAGGACGACTTCCCTTTGCCACACATCGATATTCTGGTAGACAACACGACAAATCACGCGCTTCTCTCATTCATGGACGGATATGTAGGGTACAATCAGATTCTCATGGCTGAAGAAGACATGGAGAAAACGACCTTTATCACACCATGGGGTACTTACTGTTACACGGTAATGCCATTTGGGTTGAAAAACGCAGGTGCTACTTACCAACGTGCAGCAACTGCCTTACTCCATAACATGATGCACTAAGAAGTTGAAGTATATGTCGATGACATGATTGTGAATTCAAAGGACCATCCAGGCCATCAAGTAGCCTTAAGGAAATTTTTCGAAAGGCTAAGAAAATACAATATGAGGTTGAATCCATCAAAATGTGCTTTTGGAGTCACCTCAGGCAAGCTCTTGAGATACGTCATAAGCTCTAGAGGAATAGAGATAGATCCAACCAAGATTAAAGCAATCATGTCGACGCCACCGCCCAAGACCGAGAAACAGATTCGAGGATTCATTGGTCGGTTGCAATACATAAGTAGGTTCATATCAAAATTGACAACGATATGTGAACCAATCTTCAAAAAGCTCAAGAAGAATGTACCAGTAATATGGGATGATGAGTGTCAAAAAGCCTTTGACCAGATCAAAGCCTATCTTGAAAATCCTCCCGTATTAGCGCCAGCACTTCCCGGAATACCTCTTAGGTTATATTTGACGGTTACCAAAGAGACAATGGGAGCCATGCTAGCACAAGAGGTAGAAAACAAAGAGAATGCAATTTATTACCTAAGTAAGAAGATGCTCAAATACGAAACACGCTATACACCACTCGAGAAATTGTGCCTCGCTTTGGTATGGGCCACAACTAAGTTAAGACATTACATGTTGGTGCATACCGTTTTCGTGGTATCTCGACTGGATCCAGTCAAATACTTGTTCGAGAAATCAACACTCAATGGAAGTATTTCAAGATGGATAGTCAACTTAGCTCAGTTCGATGTGCGGTTTATGCCACCAAAAGCTTTAAAGGATCTGTGGTGTCAAACTTTCTGGCAGACTTTCCAATAGATGACTCGACACCAACACAGGACAATGAATTTCTAGACGAAGATTTGATGGTCACCGAAGATGATACTTGGACCTTGTATTTCGACGGAGCCTCAAACCAAAAGGGTTGTGGCGTCGGAGTGCTACTAGTATCACCTAAAGAAGAACACGTCCCAATCTCAATAAAGCTTGATTTCGACGTTACCAACAATGCTGCTGAATATGAAGCACGTGTGGTAGGCCTTGAAACAACTTTGGCATTGGGAGTAAAGAAGTTAAGGATATTCGGAGATTCCTCTCTAATTATCAATCAAATATCTAAAAGGTGGAAAGTAAGGAGCGAAAGCCTAACCCCTTACCAAACTTATCTGGAAACTCTTACCGACTAGTTAGAGAAGGTAGAATACACATATCTACTTAGAGAAGAAAACCAATGTTCTGATGCCTTGGCAAGATTAGCCTCGATGGTTAGGATTCCCACGGATATCGAGCAAATGCCTCTAACTATTGAAAAGAGGCACAAACCAGCATATATACAGGCTATAGAAGACGACGACCCAGTCCAAGACGAAGATGAAGAACAAGAAGAAGAACCATGGTACACAGACATTCTCAACTATGTCACCAATGGAGAATACCCTCCTTATGCTGACAAAAGAGCAAAACGAGCCTCGAGACTTTTGGCTTCTCAATATGTACTCATAGACAACGAGCTACATAAAAGAGTACCTAAAGGTCGAGCTCTCCTATGTGTAGGAAAGGTGGATGCACAAAGAATAATGAGAATGGTCCACGAAGGAATCTGTGGAACTCATGTAAATGGCAAAATGTTAGTCCAGAAAATAATGCGAGAAGGGTATTATTGGACCACCATGAATAGAGACTGCCATCAATACGTGAAAAGATGTCCTAAGTGTCAAGTTTATGCCAATTTACAACACGTTCCTCCATCTTTGCTCTACACCTACACATCACCATGGCCATTCTCTACATGGGGAATTGATATAATTGGCAAGATCACTCCCCCAGGGACAGAGGCCACAAATTTATTCTAGTAGCAATTGATTACTTTACGAAGTGGGTTGAAGCGCAATCATACGCTAAACTCACTGCAAAACATGTAGCACTCTTTATCGAGAGAAATATCATTTGTCGATATGGGGTCCCACATGAAATGATAAGTGACAATGGAACTCACTTTCAAGCCGAATGTGAAGAATTGCTACATAAATATGGTATCCAACATCATCATTCATCCCCTTATAGACCTCAAGCAAACGGAGCAGTCGTGGCAGCTAATAAGAATTTAAAGACTATCATTGAGAAAATGACAGAAAATTATAAGGATTGGCCTGACAAGCTTCACTTTGCACTGTGGGGTTATCGCACGTCAATCCGTACGTCAACAGGAAATACACCATTTTCTTTGGTATATGGAATGGATGTCGTACAACCTGTCGAACTAGAAATACCATCTCTACGCATTGCGCTAGAGAGTAAACTTGATGAAGTTGAATGGACTAGAGCATGATATGAAGAATTGATCCTACTCGACGAAAAACGACTAGAAGCTCTACATCACACTCAGTGCTATCAAACTCGTATGGCTAGACATTTTAATAAGAAGGTCAAGACAAGAAATATCAAAGTAGGTGATTTGGTATTAAAATCACTAAGGAAAAATGTTTTAGATCCAAGGGGAAAGTTTAGACCTAATTAGTCTGGCCCCTACATTGTCAAAACAATCCTGTCAGGTGGTGCAACAAAATTAACTGATATGGATGACAATGAATTCTCAAACATGACCAATCTTGACCATCTTAAAAATTACTACCCATAATTACTTGAGTAGGACACTCAAGAGAGCTACGTTCGGCCTGATTCCTTAGGAAAGGATACGTAGGCAACCCTTTACGGGTGCGGCCACTTTATTATTCGACATCTCCGCGTTCCAGAATCAACAAAAAGTCAACAAAAAGTCGGCAAATTATTGGCGTCGCAGAACGTAGTCTGGCGCCAGCAACAAGCCATTAGCGCCAGACGATGGTATTGGCGCCTAGCGCAAAACCTCAATAGCTGGCGCCAATCTGCAATTACTGGCGCCAATTCAGTAATAAAATCTGGGCGAATTTCGGTATTTTTCGGAAAATTTTCGACTTCCGTACTCGAAAAATTTCTGGAAAATTAATTTTTTTCTTGATTTTCATTGCTTTAATAAAATATATTTAAAGTAACAATTTAATTGAAAGCTGAAATTTCATTAATAAAATAAAATTACATTGTTAATGGGATTTAAATAAGGCTGAAATAAATTAACTTTAAATAAAAATTAACAATCTAATAAATCTAAAGCTAAGCAATGTTCTAATCTTTCTTCTCCTTTTTAGCTCTTTTCCAATTCTTTTCTATTTCCTCCTCTTCATCCATTACTTTAGCTAGTAGGCACCCTTTAGAGGACCTACATTCAATTTTGGAATGGATTGTTTCCCCTTCCGCTAGCACCCCATGCTTCTTTTCCACCCAAACCTTTTTGTCTGTAGTGGTAGCTTTCCTTTTCCCCTTGTCTTTAGTAGAATTCTTCTTCTTAGGCATTGTAGGTGTTTTGAATTCAATTCTTGCACCTAAACGTTCTTTGGCCGGTGTCACCCTGTCACCTAGACGATTCTTCACATCGATTCTACCCTGATCAATTGAGGACTTCTTCAACAACCACTTCTTTACATCATTAGGTAAAGAGGGGGGGAAATTTTGGGTAATCACTTCCCATAAAGGTCTAGCGCTCCAGTAAGTATCAAATTTATCCACTTCTTGAGACACGGGATACTCAAAAGGAGGACGAAGATCCCCGAAAGGAATATTTTGAAGCAAGCCATATTGTCTCTTTACTCTGCAGGGATAATAATATGTTACACGAGACAAGCTTGGGAGACGGCAGAAAGGTTGCTTGTTAACACCAACCATCATTTTTATTTTCCACCATGGGATGACCCACTTGATAGTAAAATCACGTGATTCAAAGACTTTTCTCCACCCATGACGCCCGATTTAAGGGATGCGCTTCTTCCTTCTCATAAAGCAAGTGGGAGTATAATTTTCAATGTCGTCCAGAGGGCTAATTAATCTTAGCCTCTCCATTAGCCACATCTGTAAAAAAATTGCAATGCAAATAAATTAATATTACAATACAAAAATATATTTTTTGATTTCTGTATTTAAAAATATTATTTTTTAACCTGTAATAAAATTGGAGAGCCGCGAAGAGGTGCTTTTGGGTCCCTTTTCAATTCATCTAGACCAATCATAGTCTCTCCAACTATCAATGGCATTGGATTTCTCCCTGATTCAATTTGTTCTAGCACAGTGGTTATAATTGATTGACCCTCATTAATTTTACCACTACTAAGACAATATTGATTAAGCATGCAGAATAAGAACGCCCTTCTTCTATATATGTGAAAAGACTCAGAAAGAGGTTTATCAAAATAATAGCGTGCGAATTCTTTCAAGTTCACTACATAGCCATCTACTATTTTTGATAAATCCCTTTCCTTCAAATTAAAGAAGCGCTCAAAATCCTTATAGTAATATGCATCTACCTTACGGATTACTACCAGGTCTATTGCAGGGAAGCCTAAAATAGCACCAAATTCCTCTAGCAAAGGGCTAATTTCATCATACCCTATTCTAAAACAGTGTGTATCGATGTTCCAAAATTCTAAAGCGGTATGTATGAAGTCTATGTCTAAATCTACCCCTTTGATGCCATAAATTCCCCCCAAGTGAAATAAATCCAATTCTTTTCTTTCTCTAGCATTAAGAGATCGACACCATTCATGAGAATATTGGGTGAAGGTTTTAGTGAGTAAAGACATAGTTATTATTTTTTCTCTAAGGAGGAGAATAATTTTTTCGCTGGAATTATGAAAAGAATCGGCTGAGCAGGGGGCTATTTATGTACAAATTGCGAAGAATTTCAATCTGACTGAAATACGGAGTCAGCGTCAATTGGCGTCACCATCCAACATTGGCGTCACCCATAAATGCTTAGCGCCACACGCTAAGTGTAGCGCCTGGCGCCACGCGCCACAGGCTGACGCCAAGTCAGCAGAGAAGCTGCGCGTGCTCAGTTGCGTTTTGATATTAAACTTGAGTCGGTTAATGACTTTATGGCCCCGTTTTAATTTTTCTAAATATTTTTTTTTCTATCCTTCTCTTAATTAATTAATTAAATATAGCAATTATTTTTAGTTAATTTTATTTCTTTTTTTTGGAATTTATATTAATTTTCAAAAAAAAAAAATCAGCTTTTTCTCCGTTTTATTTTTCCTTTTTATTTTTCCTTTTGGGGGAGAGAGTCGGATAATACCCTCCATCAATAATAAAAATGACAGAATTTTTGCGCAAAATTGTTATCACACTTGCACACACTAACTTACACTAACATAATAATAGATAATTTTGAATAACATAAAGTGCAAAGTGTCTAAATAATGAGTCAAAGGCAAAGTTCTATAAAAAGTCAAAATAAAATACATATACAGAAACAAACTACGGCGCCGGAGGACGTAGGCCCATCATGCCATAAAACTGCGTCGTCCGAGGAGTCACCTCTCCACCAGCTCCGGCCTCAGCACCAACTCCAGTCTCCGTAGGAGGAGGAAAACTCAAGACAAGACCGCTCCAGCCAAGGTCAACTTGAGGCTGACATCGCGGAGGCTGCTGCGATGACGAGCCAACCTCGTACATCCCACCACCTCTTAAAGCCGAGGTAGCCTCTCCTACCGGTGCAGCAGGAGCACCCTCAGAAGAAGATCCTGAACCCTCAGCAACGTCGGCTCGAGCAGCCTCAGAACGACAACCTCTACCTCCGGACAAAGTATGACGACGTCTCGAGCTAGACCTCGCCAGATCTCTCCGCCCCTCAGGCCTCGTACGGGTGTGAGAAGCGATCGGCTGACCCTACAAAAAGGATTAAATCAGAAACAAGGTAAAACTGAAGCCATAATGCAGAAATAATGAGTGAAGAAAAGTTACCTCTCGGACAGCGTCGTCTCGACGACAGGTAGCCGCGTTCCTCATTCGGACGAGCTGGCTCCTGAAGGCATCTATACATCGTGCCATGGACGAAACCACCTCGCGTGGGAACTGTCAAGAAAATAAGTCAGTGAAAATACATGATAACTGAATACAAGATTCTGAATTAAAACTAGACTTACCCTAGTCTGGTGACGAGGAATCCACGAAGCGCTCGCCCTCAGGAGCCGGAGAAATCATCTCCTCGATCGGCCCGTACGTCCCCTGGTAGTGAATGGACATACGGGGTGGCATAAACTTAGTGGGACCATCCTGATAAAGAAACAGAAAGAAAATATCAAGGTATTAATTGGGGGCTACTTAGCGAAAAACAAAAGCTAAAGATCTTACCCTCACATCCTCGGCCAGTACAGGGGCTGGAGCCAACAAAGGAAGTAGCTCCTCAGCATAACTCCGCCCAAGGATCACATGGGACCGCCAGAGGGAACCAGACTCCTCAGCAATGCTCGACAACTCTCTCTCGTCGAACATGTGACGTGGTGGAGGAGTAGGAACGACAAAAGCATCGGAAGAGTGCTGTCTAGCGACTCTCTCACCTAAGTATACAACCGCTCCATAGGTCCCCAGAAAGTAGCGACGCTCAGCAGACAACTGTGCAGCTAATCCAGGGACTGTCCAACCGCCCCACGGTCGGTATACTACCTCAGGTCCCTATAAAAAGCACCAATCACATACGAACATGTCTAAAACATCGCAGAAGAGCAAGATAAACACTAAAAGTCGTACCGAGATGATCCGACTCCGGACACGTGCAGTAGACATGTCCACATGGTGGCCGCCCCAAGAGGCGCTTACCGGATATCCCCTCGGCGATGGTCTCGTCGGCGCAATGGAAGGAAAGTACTCGTAGAACTAGATCTACAAGAAGTTAAACGCGTTAGTAAAATGCTAACTAACATATAGGACCAGTGGCGACACGAGTCCCTCAGCGCGCTAATGAAGTCAGTATAGGCCAAGCTGGCCCAATCATAAGTCCCGAGCCGGTGGAGATCGCGAACAGCAGGGAGGTAGTATAGCAATGCTCTACTACCCCTGTTAGGGGAGAATGTCCCCGACAATAACATCAGCACAAAGATGCGCACCCGCTACTCTCGGGTGGTCGCATCGTCATCAAGAGCCGCTGCCAGCGTCGAGCGGCGAATCCCTCTAGCACTGAACTGAGTTGTCTCGACCTCAGCTCGGGCCCGAACAGCAATCGGCCCTAATAGCTCCTCAACCTCTGGAGAAAAGACGTCGATCCCAATGTTGAACGGCAGCGGCACAGAAGTAAACTCCAGTCCTGTGATGAGACTGAAGTCTATAGGGGTGACCTTCATCTCGCCCCATGGATAATGAAAAGTGTTGGTGGTGTCCGAGAAGAACTCCACCAAAGCGCGTACTACGTGGTGACCCCCGCTGGAGGCGACCATAGCCTCGGAGGTCTCGAACAAGAAACTAGTCCGCAGGATTCCCATAGGAGTCTCGTCTCGCGGTCTCTGGCGATGTGTATCCTATACAAATCGCCTAGACCATCACAGCCATAGCCGTGATGCCGTGTCCTCCAAGGCTCGGTTCCCCGTCTCACCCTCTCAGAAATGTGGTGGACAGGGGCGAAGAACAAGGTCTGCTCATCCCACTCCGGGAGCCGACCAAGCAAAGTGGACGGTGTAGTGTCGTCCTCCAGGGGCTCATGCTCCCGTCTAGTGTTTCGGGACCGTGAACCCGAGCCTCGTTGTCTAGCCATGCTACATTGTGCAGAATCATCATAAATTAAGGTTATAGTATCTAAGGTTCGCCTAGCCGCATGATACTATGTTCGCAGAATACAGAGTACGTAGTACTAAAACAGAGCACAAATGCAAATTGAGCATGACAGCATTTTTTCAAGCAATCAAACAATTTCTTGCAACACTATAGTGATTATTGTGACAAATTGAACAAGAATTGCTAGCAAAAACATCAAGAACAAGCTACATTGTTCTTCACGACCTTAAGAGGTCCAACAATGGCAGATTGCTCATTTCTTCACCAAATTGAGTCAAACAAGTCTCAAATTACTCCTAAGGCAATTATCAGATTTCTTAACTCTTTTATCTGTTTAACTAATGCTAGTTTTGCAGGTATCGGCGTTACAAGATTGATTTAGGATCGCAGAACGTTCTGAATCATTCTCCGTCCCTATCGATAATTTGAATTTCGTTTTCGAAACTTGCGTTTCTCCAAACTCAGTCAAAGTGGGGGCTTCTGTAGACACCCATTTGTGTCTCCCCAAAACCAAACCCGGTGATGAGTGCCTTTTACGTCGAATCATAATCGTATGAAACGAAAGTGTGGAAAGGTCTAGTGTTGCGGAAAGTTTTATTTCTTTTCTCTTCTTCCTGTTTTTGAAAACTTTATTTTCAGAAAACAGCCAATCCAGTTTGGTTGGTCCATGATATGGGTCCAGTAGTGGTGTAGTTGGATGGGGCTTCCAAAGACCTTTCCAACGATATATTATAAGCCCAATTCCGATGAATATTGAGGAAGTTATGGCCAATTTACTAAACTGGGCCCGGTTTGAGCTTTAAGTACGGCCTAATGATCTAGGGGAGGGCCTAATATAATTTATCATTCCTAATGCAATTAGGAATGGTTTTAATCTTCTAGAACATTCTAGAAGGTTCTTTTCATACTTAATTTCAATTAGGACTTTTCAGAGTTTTAATTAAGATCAAATAGCATTTTCGATTGGAATTATATTATTTTATCTTCCAGTATGGGAATTTTATCAGATTTTTGAAAACGTGTTGAAAAACAATTTGGCATCCAACCCCAGGCCTTGGCGCCTGGAACCAGGCTTGGCGCCAGACGCTAGCCATTGGCGACTGGCGCTAGCCACTGGTGCCTGGTGCCAGTTAGCCAGGGTTGGCGCCAATGTTTTTTTGCGATCTTCAGACTCTGTTTTGTTAAATTATTTTTTTTGGATGATTTTCTCTATAAATATCGTATCAAAAATTCCGTTTTCATTCATCATCTACATCTGTCTTCATCAATTCTCATCAACTCTCAATCATTCATTCAATTCTTTTAATTCATTCTTCATTCATTCTTCATCTTTCTTTCATCAACTTTCAATAATATTAATTCTCTAGTATTCTTTTCTAAACTTTGCTTTTTAACACAAAATTCCGCATTCGCAAGATCTTGATACACCTAGCCATATTCGAAGTTGCCTTCGCCCTAGACGTGAAAGGTTTTAATTTCTGAGGGGTTGGTCCCAAATCTCTCTTTCAATTATTTAATTTAATTGTTTTGATTATTATTTTCCTTGAAGTTACTAACGTGTGTATTTTGTTATTAGAAAGAGGTACGAGGCATCAAAGTAAGTGCTTTAATTGATTAATTGATACTATGATGTAGAAACAATGTTTATATTGTTATTATGATTCCTAGTATCATGTCTAGGGTATTTTTAATATATTAAATATGATTCCTATGATGCTTCCTATATTCTTCCTAATATTTATGATTGTTAGTATCATGTTAGGGTTAAAGATTTGATTTTTATTGTTTAGTGACATGCTAGGGTTTGTTATTAATCTTGTTAGTATCATGCCTAGGATTTTGCTATGCTTTAACATGATTATTATGATTGATATTATTATTATTCATGATGTTGGTTATTTATTATGTTGCTTGATATGCATATTATTTTATTATTTATTGCTTGATCACCTTTTATTGCATGTTTAAAGGGAATTTGTACTTGCAATCACGCTTAATAAGATATTTTATAATCTTGTAAGGTTAACTTTGATTATAAATTCAAGTGATCGCCAATAATAGATTTATTTGTGCATTAAATTCAACCAACATAGATTAAACAGGTTTAGGGTTAATCCTATTGATTGCATGTTAGTCAGAAAGCGCACATGAATACGAGCAGAATAAAGTAGAGGCCTATTATCAGGGCAGGTTGAGTCTCTTTTAGGTTGGATTTGTACCATCATCCCCGAACCCTTAATTGGTTCATAACCTTATGGAGTTGACGATCTCTTGGATCGTTAAGGGGTGTAACCTTCACCTCGTGAACGGTTTACAAGTTCCTTAAAAACTTGTTGGCGACTCTTTTGCTCTATCTTCTTCCCTTTTGGACGCCACCGTACTTTAGTGTATGATCATAGTGGGGTTCAAGCTAGTGGGATTTTAAAGGCTTGAAATTATTCCCTACACGATCTTTAAAAGTTCGCCTGAACTTTGCTTCCGCTATGCCTGTACGTCGGCGCTTCTGTTTCTTTGAACCTGTATGTCGGTGCTTTTGCTGTGATGACAATCCTCTTTTCTTTGGGAATAATTGCCAACACAACTCTTTTATGATGTATGACAATCCGATTTAGGGAAAGTTGTCAATGCCACGTAACAATCCATCCTTGGAAATGTTGTCACGATGAAGCGACAATCCGTACCTTGGAAAATTCGCCAAAATCCAATTTTTGGAAAAGTTGTCAATGCTTCGTAACAATCTCTCATAAGAACTTTGCTACGATCGACAATCCACATCTTGGAATATAACTCTTGAAAGCAATCCACCTTGGAAATTTGTCAACGCTATGCGACAATCCTTTTGGGATAATATTGCCACTATTGACAATCCGCGTCTTGGAACATTTGCAAAAAAGAGTCGACCGACAATCCACTTCGGGAAAATTTTCCACTTACTGAAATGAATGACAATCCACGTTGAGGAACTTTGCCGAAATTTATGATGAATAGAGTCCTACAACAATCCTTTGGGAAATTTTGCCGTAGGGAACTGGGTGCATGACAATCCAATCTCGGAAAACTTGCCAACGAGCCGAAAAATTTATGACAATCCGAACTTGGATAAACTTGCCAACAAAGAAGGAGCACGACAATCCACGCTTGGAAACTTTGCCAGAGATGACAATCCAATCTTGGAAAAAATTGCCGTTGAAGAAGATGCACGACAATCCATTTTTGGAAATATTGTCAGTTGGGGATGACAATCCAATTTTTGGAAAACTTTGTCGTTTAATAAGAATGGGCGACAATCCATATCTGGAAACATTGTCGTTTAAGTGATTGCTTTTGAACCGATGCTTTGGTGCTTGTAATGAGCCAATACTTAGGCGCTTAAGCTAAGTGAGACGATCTTTCGTCAGGTCGATCACTTAGACTATAATCAAATCGACTACTCAACCATGTCAAATTGCTTATAGGGGCTAACTGGCGTACCAAGGAACCCGAAATTGATGTATGAGGTCGAAACCACCTTCCTGAGAGGCTTCGATCTCTGTCGCTGCTGAGATATCTCTGGCGCCAAGAATTGACTCTGTCGCCGAATGCTGTGATAGGGTCTTCCCTGTTCTGCTGCACCTGTGTTTATTTTTGACTATAGAACTTTGCCACTTTCTTTAATTATCTTAGGGTTGACCTAAGGTTTAATATTGCTTGACTCGTCGACTTGACACGACTCAAGGTATAAACTTGACTCTCTGTGATTGACTGACTCAAGGTTGACTCGACTCAAACTGTTTGACACATGTGTTAGACTCAAATCAAAGTGAAATTTTCCGTCATTTTTGTAGAGGGTACCGACTTTCTCCCGCAAAAGAAAGACGCGAAAAAGAATCGAAGTTTTGAAGGTGCATGTTGAATGAGCTTAGTCAGATGTCATTTGATACTATCTCTCAAGGTGCAAAGATTAATTCATCCTAGGCTATCTTAATGGTTGACTCATTGATGAAAGTATTTGGGTAACTTAGGCACGGAGGCTAAGCACTTCATACTTCAATGCTATGATGATTATGATTGATGAGTGATGTTGATATGACAAGGCATGCTTCAATGTTGTGTTAAGATTTCATGACAAAGGGTTCCTAAGGGAAGTATATTTGGTCATGTATCTGTGTAGTGTGTGAAAGTGACACTAAAGCTAAGCTACAAGAGCTAAGTGTGTGGAAAAATATTATTTATTGAAAGAGTCAAATGGTGGTGACTCTTAGGCTAGGTAAGCTAATGATGTAGGGATCAAGCCCCCAAGTCTAGCTCTAAGTGAATAGGGATGAGCATTGGAGATCCCTTGATATGATCATGGTGCAAGTGTGTGAATGTGAATATGAATGCATATTTATTACGGCCGCACCTTGATGTGAGGTTTCCTACGTATCCGTTAGGAATCAGGCCGAACGTAGCTCTAGCCGAACCTCGCACAAGTATGTGTATACCTCAAAAAGGGTTTTTTAAGGGTTGTAACGTGGTTAGGCTAAAGGTTGAAAAAGAAGGGGATAAAAGGCTCAAGACCCTAGATAAGCCCCCAAGGTGTGCAACCTCGCTTTTGGATCTTTATGTTTTTATGCTTGAATTTCTATTCTTTTTTAGCTCTTTTTTTGCTTTAGCACTTATTTTATTTTTGCAAGTGTGGGCAATCCCGATCATGCGGTCTATCACTCACTTGGAATTCATATTTCTCAGGCACGGTACCGAGCACTCGATAAGAGACGCAATCTGAGACGTGTTCATATCAAAGATATTTTCATATCAAAGACATTGGAACACTTGCCCTTTTGTACACTTATTATTTATTTTTTGCTTTTTTTTTCTATTTTAATCTTTTGAATTTGCTCAAGCTTTCTTTAGATTTGCAAAAGTTGCACACCATCACATCCCAAGGATAGATAGATGTAGGTTGAAAAAAGAAAGGTCTATCGTTAGACGAGGCTCAAAGTAGTTTATGAAGAAAGGATTGCATATTTGAAAGGTGAAAGGAGATATGATGTGGCTACAAGGGGTGCCTCAAATAATTGGTATACCTCGTGCTTAGTTCGACATAGATTTTTTTTTTTTTTTTTTTTTTTTTTTTTTTTTTTTTTTTTTTGCAATGTAATGAAATGATCATATATAAGGAAATAAATGCTCATTTTATTAAAAAGGGGAAAAGGAAAAACTATAAAGTTAATCTAAAGGAAAAGAAAAAGGTGTCTATGCCAGACTTATAGGGGAAAGGAAAAAATGAAAAAGAAATAGAAAAAGAGGTCATGAAATCTTGTCGTTGAAGCTCGCCTCTGTCTTATGTTGTTCGCTTCATCATCACCCAGTCTTCTCGCTGGCTAGAGGCAATGGGATCTTATTTGCCTCTATGAGATCTTGAATGAGGTTTTGAAACCTATAGCATTCATCAGTGGTATGACCGAGCCCTCGATGGTACTTGCAATAGGAATTTGGATTCCATCTCGAAGATCGATTTTCTGGTGTTGGATCCTCGGTAGGGCCAATAGGATTGATTAATCCTCGATCGTAAAGACGGTCGAAAGCAGCATCGTAGGACATTCCAATGGATGTGAACTCTTGCCTGGGTTTCCTTTTAGATCTTTGATTGTCCATGGCGAAGACACCACTATGGTCAAAGGTACTAACATTATTACTAGAGTGGACGTTTTCGGAAGAAGAAGGATTGTTGTTCTTCTTTCCTTTCCAGCCACCGTGGTTACTATTGTTAGTAGCTTTTTGCTTTGCAAGGTCGTCTTCGATTTCAATTCCAATGTCATAAACGGCCTTGAAAGTATTCAAGTTGTGTTGATATTTCAAATGCTTCGAATACTTCTCTTGAAGATTCTTGATAAACATCCTCACGGATTCTTTTTCAGTGGGGACCTCAATCATCTTGGCGGAAGTTTCCCTCCATTTATTAAAGAAAGAAGTAAAACCTTCATTCTCTTTTCGTCTTAGCATCTCAAGTTGTCTATGACCGGTTTCAACTTGAATATTGCACTTGTATCTATCAACGAAAGTGTTTACTATCGATTCCCAGGTAGAGGTTTTCTCTTTGTCAAGGGAGAAGTACCATTGTTGGCAAACAGTTTCAAGAGATAGTGAGAACAGAGAGGGAAAAACCTTCTTATCGATACCCTTAATGTTCATTATAGTTTCGAAAGCTCTTAGATGAAAATAAGGATAATCTGTTGCCTTGAATTTAGGGATGTCAGTGGCGTTGAACTTATGTGGAAGAAGTTCCTTGTCCAGCGAGACCCCTTGTGAACTCATGCCTTGAAATTTATAGTCATTAGATAGCTTCCTCAAACTTTCTTGCATGAGGTTCATTTGTTGTTGCTTCACGGGATCATCAACCTTGAGTGCGAGAAGCTTCATTGTCTTAGTTACGGTAGCCAATTGGTTCTTAAGATCATTGACTTCTTCTTGAGTTGCCATTATCTTCTTAGCCTTCCTCTTCTGATGAATCGGTTTATCAAAAAGCGAGACTTGAATAAAGAGGTTGTCCTTGATTAATCGCCCTTCTCTCCTCGACCAAGTACTGTGGAAAAGGAATTAGGGAATACTTATTGTTAATTATTTGACTCAAACTTTATTCAACATGCAATGGATGGAGGAAGTGAAGAAAGATTGGATTAGAATGTAAAAAAAGAAAAAGATGATGGAGATGGAGGGATATGAAGAATTAGGAATAGAATGCACCCCCCAACTCAAATGACGGAAAGACCGACTCATGCATGAACCTAAGACATGGTCATGGTGATGTGTACTCAAAGTGTGTGCTAAGATTAGTGAGTGTATGTGACATGTTAAGACTCGTGTCATGACCGTGTGGCTAGACTATGTGACTAAGACTCGATTAATGACTCGACAAGGTGTTATTGACAGCGAAAATTAACCGAATTAAACATAGGACTGACTAATTAGACCCTAGGTGATGACTCGACATCCGAACTGTCGGCCAAGCGACAGGACTAGCGTCACACTATGGAGCTTGGCGCCATGCAACATTGATGTCGTCAAGCGCTACACTCCATAGTGTGGCGCTACAGCTCAGACCTTGGCGCCAATATTGGAGCTTTGATCTGGGACTGTTTTCGGTGTTATTAGTCAACTGGGGTATGCCTAAAGTCGTACTAGGTAAATTCCGATTAAAATATTAGACTTTATTGACTCAAATTAATTAACTAATTAATTAATTAGGCAAAGTTCTTTAAGCCATTAATTTATTTAGACTCAACACAAGTCAACAAACGGTTAAGAGAAACATAGAATATATATATGCACAACAAATAATGCACAATTAGTCAAGTAGGCACAATATGATGCAATGAGTTTGCAACCTAACCATGGCTCTAGTTCTCTAAAGTTCGGGATATGGTTTAGTCAATAGAGGGTCCATGGTTAATATTCCAGATGCACCGCGCGGAAGCCTAACCGTGAAGGGTTGGCGCGAGTGGATGGGACACCGCGAGTTTTAGAAAAACTCGCTTCCATGGTTTGGTGAATTCAACAGCTCGGATGTACCCTTTGTTGCACGGAGCGTTCAATCGGGTAGATGGAGCATGAATTCCTAGAGGGTTATGTCCATATGTAGAACACATATGGGTTTCAGAAAAGTGATAAAAATTCAATCAGGAAGTAGGATCGAGCAAACAATACGAAAAACTGGTCGAAATTAGAACGCATATTTCTGGCTCGGTATTGGGGGAAGTTGGCGCCAGCAATCAGAGACTGGCGCCAGCTTTTAACTGTAGCGCCTGGCGCCAATACTGGCGTCTGGCGCTACAACTTAAATACTGGCGCCAAGCTCTGGCCCTTGACGATACTTCCCACATGCCTCAGCAGCTTTCTGTGCTCGATAAAATTTTCCAGTTTCGCGCGGTGTTATTTCAGTCCTAGTTGTGAAAGATATTTCTCAAATTTCCTACGTGTAAAATCCTATGTTTTTAACTCATTACGGATGGTCTTTCCAATGTGATCTTTTTTATGCATATGACAATAATGTTAATCAAAATTACGCATATGAAATACTTAGAACTTTTCGAGTCTCATCCACTCATTCTAAATCATTGTCGAAATAAATTCAGGATTTAAAATAGAAATCCTCCCCAGTGGAATTGCCAAAAACTGTAGGGAATAATTTCAAGCTTTTAAAATCCCACTAGCTTGAACCTCACTGTGATCATACACTAAAGTATGGTGGCGTCCAAAAGGGAAGAAGATAGAGAAAAAGAGTCGCCAACAAGTTTTAGGAACTTGTAAACCGTTCACGAGGTGAAGGTTACATCCCTTAACGATCCAAGAGATCGTCAACTCCATAAGGTCTAGAACCAAATAAGGGTTCCGGGATGAAGGTACAAATCCAACCTAAAAGAGATTGAACCTGCCCTAATAATAGGCCTCTACTTTATTCTGATCGTATTCATGTGCGCTTTCTGACTAACATGAAATCAATAGGATTAATCCTAAACCTGTTTATCTATGTTGGTTGAATTTAATGCACAAATAAACTATTATTGGCGATCACTTGAAATTATAATCAAAATTAACCCTAACAAGATTATTAATTATCTTATTAAGCGTGATTACAAGTACCAATTCCCTTTAAACATGCATAAAGGTGTGATCAAGCAATAAAGAATAAATATCAAGCAACATAATAAATAAATATCATGAATAATAATTATAATAATAATAATATTCATAATCATGTTAATGTTAATATTAAAGCATAATAAAAATAGCAAGATCCTAAGCATGATACTAACAAGATTAATAACAAACCCTAGCATGTCACTAAGCAATAAAAATAAAATCTTTAACCCTAACATGATACTAACAATCATAAATATTAGGAAGAACATAGGAAGCATCGCAGGAATCATATTTAATATTAAAATTACCCTAGACATGATACTAGAAATATCATAATAACAATGTAAACATGATGTCTACATCATAAATTAATTAAAACCATTAAAGCACTTACTTTGATGCCTCGTACCTCTTTCTAATAACAAAATACCCACGTTAGTAATTTCAAGGAAAATAATAATTAAACAATCAAATTAAATAATGGAAATAGAGATTTGGGACCAAACCCTCAGAAATTAAAACCTTTCACGTCTAGGGCGAAGGCAACTTCGAATATGGCTAGGTGTTTCTAGATCTTGTGAATGCGGAATTTTGTATAAGAAAGAAAAGTAAGAAAGAATTGAATGAATGCTAATTAAAATTGATTGTAGAACTTGTGAATGATGAGAATTGATGAATGATTAGAGAGAATGAATGTAGATGAGAATTGATGATGAATGGTGAATGAAAACGTAGTTTTTAATACGATATTTATAGAGAAAATCAGCCAAAAAAGATAAATTAACAAAACAGAGTCTGACGCTCAGAATACAGAACTAGCGCTAACCCTGGCTAGCTGGCGCCAGGCACCACCACTAGCGCCAGGCGCCAGGCCTAGGGTTAGGCGCCAAGCCTGATACCAACGTGTTTCCGAAAAACCGATAAGTTTACCGTACTGGAGGATAAAATAATATAATTTCCTCGAAAATGCTATTTGATTTTGATTAAAACTCTGAAAAGTCAACAAAAGTCAATTTATCAATGCTAATTGAATTAGGAATGAAAAGAACCTTCTAGAAGAATCTAGAAGACTATAACCATTCCTAATTGCATTAGGAATGATAAATCATATTAGGCCCTCCCCTAGATCATTGGGCCTTACATAAAGCTCAAACTAGGCCCAGTTTGGTAAATTGGTCATAACTTCCTCAATATTCATCGGAATTGGGCTTATAATATATCGTTGGAAAGGTCTTTGCAAGCCCTATCCAAATACACTACTATTGGACCATATCATGGACCAACCAAACTGGATTGGCTGTTTTCTTAAAATAAGTTTTCAAAAACAAGGAGAAAAGAAAAGAAAATAAAAACTTTCCGCAACACTAGACCTTTCCACACTTTCGTTTCATTCGATTATGATTCGACGTGAAAGGTACTCATCACTGGGTTTGGTTTTGGGGAGACACAAATGGGTGTCTACAGGTGGCCGGTAATTACAGGGAAGAGGTGTGGTGATGAAGATGGTTACTGCGGCAGGGGTGCAGCGTGCTGTTGCCGGAAATTGTGCGGCTGCTGTTGGTGACAGTTGAGGCTGGTTGATTGCGGGTTAGACGGTGGGTTGCTGCTGTTCAAATTGGAACAGGGGAATTGCGTGGTTGTTGTAGGCTGGAATTGCTGGATGCGAATTGGAGCAGGGCAAGAAGAAGATGGGGAGTTGATGTGGGCTGTTGATGGGGTGGAGGTTACGAAAGAGGTGAGGTGAAGGATAGGAGGTGGGAAGCAACCAGCAAAGTAAAGTGCACACATTTTGTCTCGTCTCCAAACTCCAAACTCACTTGACATGAAACTTGGGACCCTAAACACAAAACCAAGGAGAAATCAAGACAAATAAAATGAAATAAATAAATTAGAAATAAGTAAAGTAAAAAAAAAAAAAGAGAAATAAAACTAAAACTAACAAAAATTAAACAAAAATTAAGCAAAAATTATACAAGCAAATAAAGTAAAATAAAATAACAAAATAAACATAAAGCTAATTAAAACTATGAAAGTAACAGAGAAAAGGAAAGAAATAAAATAAATCGAAAGTAAATAAAATACGAAAATAAACTAGAAACCAATTAAATAAAGAAACTAAATTAAAACATACTAAAACAAAGATATAAACCAAAAACTTTATTAAAAAGAAAACAAGAGAATAAAAGGGAAAATAAACACGGAAATAACTCTAAAACTACTCCTAAGAGTGACATAAATGTCACTCATCAAATTCCCCCTAGCTAAACCTTTGCTCGTCCTCGAGCAAAGCTAAGGCGGAAGAGAACAAGATGGAATTATTGAAAGCAAAAGAAACAAAATAGAAACAATGAGAAAGAATGTACACTAACTCATTGTCGTTGGAATCACGTATGCATTTAGCGTATGCATCAAGCCCTTTAAACGCCCATGTCGCTAAAGAGGACGAGTAAGCTCTCGTGAGGGTTTCCTAAGATGTTTAACCCACAACTCTTGGCAATACATGACATTCAAGGCAAAGGTGAAATCCAGAAAACTAGAGTTTTGATATTTCAAACCAAACACAAACAACGGACTAAGTGCACAAGAATACAATCCTTTCTAGACATTAAAGGTAGCCAAGCAAAAGAATATCTAAGGTTGGTACACACATAAAGCATGCAAAGGGTAGAGAACTTAGAGGGACTTACACTCCTCCTTATCTCAAACAAAACTTCCGCGTCCTCACTAGTTTTGCATCCACTTTTAAGGTGATATCTCGAGATTCCTCGAAGGAACCAGAAGAAATATACAATGAAAAACATTTAGGCTACCCGACATCTTGGCATCGATAACTTGCTCAATAGGCTTTGCTTGATTACCCTCCACCGATAGTAACTTAACATCACTAAGGTCAAAAGGTCTTAAAAGGGTTGAAACGTTTAGGCTAGGGTAAAGGGCGTGGAAATAAATTTGGAAATTGGTGGTAAACTTAGAAGTGAAGCAAGGTTGATCGTTCCTCAATTCAAACTCAATAAACTACCAACTTTCAAATCAAAAATTCTAGCAATAGATCACAAAGCAACTCCTCCCCCAAGCTTATTCTTTTTCAACCAAACAACAAATATTTTTGTATTTTCTCAATTTTTTTTTCTTTTTTTTCATTTCTTTTTATTTTTTTTTGCTCTCGCCTCTTTTAACTTTGAGCGGCTTTTTCTTTCATTTCCTTTATTTTCTTCTCATTTGCTCAAACCATTCAACATAACAAAGATAATCACAAGTACCAAAATTTGAGTTTTTCACTCCTTTTTCATTCTTTTTTCTCTTTTATTAACCAAACATACAAATCAATTCCCAATAATGTTTCACAAAAATTAATAAAGGTGAAAATAAAGCAAAGGTCATTGCTTTGTAATGTGGTTATGCCAAAGAAGGAAAAAAGGCTCAAATTGGGTTACTAAAATAGCAAATGCAAAAGAAAAATAAAAGAATAGAAAATAATAAAACGAAACAAAAATCCTAATTGCCTTCGTCTTCCCCTAGGTTGGTTCGGTCTCGATCTCGGGTAGAATCAAGCGAAATTCTCGATATGAGCTAGCAACGCCAATGATCCAAACGCCACACATGCAAGAAATGTAGAAGGCTAGAACAATATAGACACATCCTCATAAGAATGAAGGTAGTGGAATATCAAAAATCACCTTTAAAGCTTCAGCTAGCTAGAGAGCGACAACCATCTTACCACAAACCGAGTGAGCTAAGGTCTCATATCCCTTAAGTTCTACTACCTTGGAAATGATATATGTGTGAACCAACCCCGACATCCAAGTGCATGAACACCTCTAGCTAACAACTAGGGAAGAGGGTATTCTAGGTGCTAAAGCCCAACTATGTCATAATTTGAAACAAAATATATTTGAAACCTTGCCTTGAATTCCATGGAAAGACACTATACACACAAATATTCACAAAACAACAATACTCAAGAATGCATATACAATTGTGCAAGATGAAAGCATGATCAATCAAAACTAAATATACCAAAAGTCAACTCAATAAGGCGCTCATGACCATCCAAATATAGAAAACCAATCTCAATAATAGACTTTGGCAAGTATGGGTTGTATCAATCAAGCAATCAAGAGACTATGGATTAAGAAACTACCAAGAGATATAGATAACCCCCCAAGTTAGCGAATAGCTACTCCCCCAAGCTAGAATGGAGCATTATCCTCAATGCTAAAAATAAAAGCAAAAAGGGTGGGAGGGAGGGGAAGAAAGAAAACACATCCACACAACAAATCATAATTCATTCAATCCACATGAATTTAAGAAGGCAAATTTAAGATGAGGGAAGAAGGAAAGAGTAAACCAAATGTGAGGTGGGTGTTGAAACTCGCAATTGAGGACATTGTCCACATTTTCATCTAATTCCTCACCTTTGTTGCTTTTCCAAATGCAAGCAATCATTGGTGTGCTTCTTCTCCAGGATCTCAATCCGAAATCCTTGCACATGAGTATATGCATCAAGTACCTATACACATAGACAAGAGAGTAAACAAAAATGAGAAACGTAAAAGAAAGAAAAAGAAAGCAATAAAACACGGGTTACTTCCCGAGAAAGGCTTGCTTAACATCCAAGCATGACCAATCTAGTAAATAACCAGACAAAGAACGCAAAAGCTTGTCATATGCACAGGCAAACATTTAAGAAATAGAGCATACACGATGCTCATATGACAAACAAACATAAAGTACAAGGAGACTTTATGCTTGAGAGAAGGGAGAAAAGATAAAGTAAAAGAATCAAAAGAAAAATCAAGAAAATAAGAAGAAAAATTAGAAGAATAAAAAGAAAAATAGGGAGGCAAACTCTCCTCGCAAAAATCTTTTTGGTTGGCATTATAACTCTTTTCCTCCTCAACAATAAAAGAGTTGAAGGCTTCGGAAGCATGAATAGGATAAGGATCCCTAAGAGGTTCTTTGAGAAAAGAAGGGAGGAACATTGGATAGTAGGAGATATTGTTAAACCTTTGGGAGAAAGGTGTATGAGAAAGAGAAAAAGGGGTAGCTAATCCTTGATCACAAGGTCTCACATCACTAATAAGGGAATGAAAATCAATCATGGAATCCTCAAATGAAGAACAGTCACGTTCTACATCTCCCTCAAGCTCGAAATTTCCAAAGGATTAAACCTCAACCTCGTCTTCACAACCTTGAAAAACATCTCCCTTAAATTTCTCAAGGCCTACCATCTCAAAATCAAGAGTGAATGAGGGAAAATTTCTCTCAAACTCATCTCTTTCTAATGAATCCTTATCAATGAACTCACTCATAAGATTATGGCTACCGTTTGAAACTCAAGAAATATTTGTGCCATAATCTCAATTGAGTCCAATTCATCATGGATGTACGAGTCAAAAGCTTGCTCATTGGAATCATCAAAGGGACTATGGGAAACACCTTTAGAATTCATGCAAAAATCGATGCAATATGAGAAAGAACATGCACTTCATCATCATTAGAACGTACCTCATTACATTAGGCAATAGAGGGAGGGGAGTTAAAATCATGCATTACATGGTCACTATGGGGAGCATCAAGCACATCATGGGAATTCATATTAGACAAATCATGATAATTAGCATCAACATTAAAAGCATGAGAATCCCAAAAATAAGTCTCATGATTGGCCCTCTCCCAACCATAACTATCCCTAGCTAACCATGAATAGAAATCCCAAGCTTCATCAGAAGACATGTCTTGAAATCTACCATTTAACTATTGTCAACTAATCCTCTAAAATGCTCATTTAATCCCAAATGAATGATTTCACAATAATCACCCTTGGTAAAACCTTTAACACCATTAAGGAAATCCTCAAGTCTATTGAAATACACCCAAAACGGTTCATTATCAAATTGAGAAGAAAAATATAATCCATTTTTATTTTCAACAAAAACAACAAAAATTAAAACAAACAAATTAAAAGAAGGTTATACACAAAGGACTAGTCTCAATAAGATAACACAACGGTAATGGAAGCCGTTCCCTGGCAACGACGCCAATTTGACAAAGGAAAAATTGTGTTGTTAGACGACTACACCTAAATCAAATACAATTTATAACACTCAACTTAACCTAATACGATTATACGAAAAGAAGAAGGGTCGAACCACAAGGAACCGATAAACACTACCTAATTCTATCAACAACTAAGCTAGTCCGGAATAAGGGACGGTAAACTAAAGTTCTATACAAACTAAAACTTGAGATAAAACATTAAGGGAAATAGTCTAGGAGTAGCAATCACTCAAGCATAACAAAGGCATAGAAGTTGAATTAATTATGAACTAAACATGATCGAATATCGAAGTAAGGTCCAATCCAGCCGCCTTCCGGGGTTAATTGGCTTCTCCTAACATAACCTCTATGTTTCCACACTAGAACCATATGTTGGGAGGTGCAATTAAAGAACAATCGATAGTAATGAACCCTGACTAAGTCAACTTCCGTTCCTTGTTAGCAAAGATAGATTAACCTTTAATCAACCAACAATGTGCACTTGCAAGAAGATCAAAGAATATCAAACAAATAAAGACTTTAATCACAAATAAATCAATTCCAAACCCTAGAACATGCTCAAGATCTAACTACACCACAACCATCCCCTTAATGGACGAATTACTCATTAATAATGATAACAACAAGATTAATCAACAAATAATAAAGAATCAACATGATTACCAAGCAATAACAACAACACAAATAATAATCAAAATAAGTCAAATAAAATAGAGGAGAGAGAGTTAGAGATTCTCATTGATTGAATGTGAAAATCTACAAGCAAGATGATCAATCTTCCTCTTCAATATCCAAGCTCAACAATGATGAAACCCTCACTTTCTCTTTCTAAACTACTCTAATCCTAAGCTAAACCTAGACAGAGAAACTCTCCTAAAAACTAATTAGAGAATAGAATAATTGTTAATTGTTTCATATTACTAATTATCCCAAAATGGGTATTTATACTAAGCTAAGAAAATAGAAAAATAAAGGAAGGAAATTAATAAAGAAAATGAATTAAAAAGAATTAAGAAAAGGAAAATAAAATAAATAAATTAAACTAAAGAAATAAAATGAAAAAGAAAAAGAAATTAAAATAATAAAACCCAAAAATCCCATCCAAAATTGAAACAATCAGACTCCCCATTTCCTTCGCATTTGGCTGCTTTGAACTCTATTGAAGTGCATTACCATCACAACCGTTCATCAACCATTGATAACAATAATCAACGGTAATCATCAAGCATCATCTTCGACCTTCAATATCAACTGTTCGATCTTATTAATTATCATGTGTGAAGCTCGTGAAATGGTTCGGTCGAACCGAGGGTAGGTTCGACCGAACTACAGGGTTGGTTCGGTCGAACCATGGGTGTGTTCGACCACACCTCTTCAATTTAGAAAACTTCGAGAGTTTTTTACTCTTTTGGCACTTTGACCGAACTCCTCAGCGGTTTGCCCGAACCCGATCAAAATTGAATTGCTCAGAATTTGGCTGATGCTTGTGCGAATTGGTGATTGGAGTTGCGGGGTTTGCGATTTGTTGCTTAATTGTTGCAGGTTGTTGCTGGTGACGGTTGAGGCTGGTTTGGTGTTCTGTTGTGGTAAAGGGTGGGCGGAGGAAGTGATGAGTGGTTGTGACTGTTGGTGATTGAGAATGGTGGTGCGGCTGTTGGTAGATATGGAGGTAAGGTGATGTGAGAGATGATTAAGGGCCGGAGGGGGTGTTCCTGTTGTTTGGCTTACGATAGAGATTGATGTGGGTTGGTTTAGGTGGCTGAAGATTGAGTTGTTGCTGTTGGTGGAGGTATGTGTGGGTTTCTGCTCTGTTGCGTGAGGGAGGTACAGGGGCTTCTTTGTGGTTTCGGTGGTGAGGTGGAGTCCATTGGTGGCTGGAATTGCTTGATGTGAATTGGAGCAGGGCAGAAAGGAGATGCGGAGTTGATGTGGGCTGTTGATGTGGTGGAGGTTAAGAAAGAGGTGGGGTGAAGGATAGGAGGTGGGCAGCAGCCAACAAAGTCAAGTGCACACACTTTGTCTCGTCCCCAAACTCCGAACTCACTTGACATGAAACCTGGGACCCTAAACACAAAACCGAGGAGAAATTAAGACAGATAAAATGAAATAAAATAAATTAGAAATAAATAAAGTAAAATAGAAAAAAGAGAAATAAAACTAAAACTAACAAAAATTAAACAAAAACTATACAAGCAAAGAAAGTAAACTAAAATAACAAAATAAACATAAAGCTAATTAAAACTATGAAAGTAACAAAGAAAAGGAAAGAAATAAAATAAATCGAAAGCAAATAAAATACGAAAATAAACTAGAAACAAATTAAATAAAGAAATTAAATTAAAACATACAAAAACTAAGAAATAAACTAGAAACTTTATTTAAAAGAAAGAAAGAGAAAAAGGGAAAATAAACACGGAAATAACTCTAAAACTACTCCCTAAGAGTGACATAAATGACACTCATCAGCGATAGTTCATGATTTTCCTCGAGTCATCACGACGAGTCTATTAAACAGTATGCTAATAAATTCGATTATTTTGTTAGTAACAGTACCTTTGTTAAGTCCTTAATTGAGTCTAGGCAATAAGCCCCATGGTCTTACACAAGAGTCAAAGCATGTCACTTATACTCTCAAATAAAGCTCACACTAATATGAATGTACACTTTGACCATGTATAAGAGAGTCTTGTATGCGCGTGTTTTCCGTCATTTTTTTTAACGGAGTAAGTCGGATATTAATCCTCTAATTAAATCACTTGTTTGAACCCCTATACTTGATTCCCAAAAATATATACCATATATATGCTTTTTTCTTTTTATTTATAAACCCGTAATGTCAAAGTCAATTTGAGTCAAGTCATTAAAATAAAAATGGTTTAATTTAAGGGCGTTTGATCAGAGACAACCTTTTCGTTCAAGTACAGATTTTTGACAAACCAATCGCTTGAAAAAGGAAAGCCAAGAAGATAATGGCGAGTCAAGAAGTTAATGAGCTCAAGAAGCAAATGGCTGGTGTTACTGAACTACTAAACACCTTAACCCTCCAAATTAATGACCCTGTGAAGCAACAACAAATGGAGCTCATGCAAGAAAGCTTGAGCAAGATATCTAATGATTACATGTTTCAGGGCATTAGTTCACAAGGGGTCTCGGTGGACAAGGAGCTTCTTCCGCAGAAGTTCAATGCCAACGACATCCCAACATTCAAAGCAACTGATAACCCTTATTTTCATTTAAGAGCTTTTGAAACTTTCCGCAACACTAGACCTTTCCACACTTTCGTTTCATTCGATTATGATTCGACGTGAAAGGTACTCATCACTGGGTTTGGTTTTGGGGAGACACAAATGGGTGTCTACAGGTGGCCGGTAATTACAGGGAAGAGGTGTGGTGATGAAGATGGTTACTGCGGCAGGGGTGCAGCGTGCTGTTGCCGGAAATTGTGCGGCTGTTGTTGGTGACAGTTGAGGCTGGTTGATTGCGGGTTAGACGGTGGGTTGCTGCTGTTCAAATTGGAACAGGGGAATTGCGTGGTTGTTGTAGGCTGGAATTGCTGGATGCGAATTGGAGCAGGGCAAGAAGAAGATGGGGAGCTGATGTGGGCTGTTGATGGGGTGGAGGTTACGAAAGAGGTGAGGTGAAGGATAGGAGGTGGGCAGCAACCAACAAAGTAAAGTGCACACATTTTGTCTCGTCTCCAAACTCCAAACTCACTTGACATGAAACTTGGGACCCTAAACACAAAACCAAGGAGAAATCAAGACAAATAAAATGAAATAAATAAATTAGAAATAAGTAAAGTAAAATAAAATAAAAAGAGAAATAAAACTAAAACTAACAAAAATTAAACAAAAATTAAGCAAAAATTATACAAGCAAATAAAGTAAAATAAAATAACAAAATAAACATAAAGCTAATTAAAACTATGAAAGTAACAAAGAAAAGGAAAGAAATAAAATAAATCGAAAGTAAATAAAATACGAAAATAAACTAGAAACCAATTAAATAAAGAAACTAAATTAAAACATACTAAAACAAAGATATAAACCAAAAACTTTATTAAAAAGAAAACAAGAGAATAAAAGGGAAAATAAACACGGAAATAACTCTAAAACTACTCCTAAGAGTGACATAAATGTCACTCATCAAATTCCCCCTAGCTAAACCTTTGCTCGTCCTCGAGCAAAGCTAAGGCGGAAGAGAACAAGATGGAATTATTGAAAGCAAAAGAAACAAAATAGAAACAATGAGAAAGAATGTACACTAACTCACTGTCGTTGGAATCACGTATGCATTTAGCGTATGCATCAAGCCCTTTAAACCCCCATGTCGCTAAAGAGGACGAGTAAGCTCTCGTGAGGGTTTCCTAAGATGTTTAACCCACAACTCTTGGCAATACATGACATTCAAGGCAAAGGTGAAATCCAGAAAACTAGAGTTTTGATATTTCAAACCAAACACAAACAACGGACTAAGTGCACAAGAATACAATCCTTTCTAGACATTAAAGGTAGCCAAGCAAAAGAATATCTAAGGTTGGTACACACATAAAGCATGCAAAGGGTAGAGAACTTAGAGGGACTTACACTCCTCCTTATCTCAAACAAAACTTCCGCGTCCTCACTAGTTTTGCATCCACTTTTAAGGTGATATCTCGAGATTCCTCGAAGGAACCAGAAGAAATATACAATGAAAAACATTTAGGCTACCCGACATCTTGGCATCGATAACTTGCTCAATAGGCTTTGCTTGATTACCCTCCACCGATAGTAACTTAACATCACTAAGGTCAAAAGGTCTTAAAAGGGTTGAAACGTTTAGGCTAGGGTAAAGGGCGTGGAAATAAATTTGGAAATTGGTGGTAAACTTAGAAGTGAAGCAAGGTTGATCGTTCCTCAATTCAAACTCAATAAACTACCAACTTTCAAATCAAAAATTCTAGCAATAGATCACAAAGCAACTACTCCCCCAAGCTTATTCTTTTTCAACCAAACAACAAATATTTTTGTATTTTCTCAATTTTTTTTTCTTTTTTTTCATTTCTTTTTATTTTTTTTTGCTCTCGCCTCTTTTAACTTTGAGCGGCTTTTTCTTTCATTTCCTTTATTTTCTTCTCATTTGCTCAAACCATTCAACATAACAAAGATAATCACAAGTACCAAAATATGAGTTTTTCACTCCTTTTTCATTCTTTTTTCTCTTTTATTAACCAAACATACAAATCAATTCCCAATAATGTTTCACAAAAATTAATAAAGGTGAAAATAAAGCAAAGGTCATTGCTTTGTAATGTGGTTATGCCAAAGAAGGAAAAAAGGCTCAAATTGGGTTACTAAAATAGCAAATGCAAAAGAAAAATAAAAGAATAGAAAATAATAAAACGAAACAAAAATCCTAATTGCCTTCGTCTTCCCCTAGGTTGGTTCGGTCTCGATCTCGGGTAGAATCAAGCGAAATTCTCGATATGAGCTAGCAACGCCAATGATCCAAACGCCACACATGCAAGAAATGTAGAAGGCTAGAACAATATAGACACATCCTCATAAGAATGAAGGTAGTGGAATATCAAAAATCACCTTTAAAGCTTCAGCTAGCTAGAGAGCGACAACCATCTTACCACAAACCGAGTGAGCTAAGGTCTCATATCCCTTAAGTTCTACTACCTTGGAAATGATATATGTGTGAACCAACCCCGACATCCAAGTGCATGAACACCTCTAGCTAACAACTAGGGAAGATGGTATTCTAGGTGCTAAAGCCCAATTATGTCATAATTTGAAACAAAATATATTTGAAACCTTGCCTTGAATGCCATGGAAAGACACTATACACACAAATATTCACAAAACAACAATACTCAAGAATGCATATACAATTGTGCAAGATGAAAGCATGATCAATCAAAACTAAATATACCAAAAGTCAACTCAATAAGGCGCTCATGACCATCCAAACATAGAAAACCAATCTCAATAATAGACTTTGGCAAGTATGGGTTGTATCAATCAAGCAATCAAGAGACTATGGATTAAGAAACTACCAAGAGATATAGATAACCCCCCAAGTTAGCGAATAGCTACTCCCCCAAGCTAGAATGGAGCATTATCCTCAATGCTAAAAATAAAAGCAAAAAGGGTGGGAGGGAGGGGAAGAAAGAAAACACATCCACACAACAAATCATAATTCATTCAATCCACATGAATTTAAGAAGGCAAATTTAAGATGAGGGAAGAAGGAAAGAGTAAACCAAATGTGAGGTGGGTGTTGAAACTCGCAATTGAGGACATTGTCCACATTTTCATCTAATTCCTCACCTTTGTTGCTTTTCCAAATGTAAGCAATCATTGGTGTGCTTCTTCTCCAGGATCTCAATCCGAAATCCTTGCACATGAGTATATGCATCAAGTACCTATACACATAGACAAGAGAGTAAACAAAAATGAGAAACGTAAAAGAAAGAAAAAGAAAGCAATAAAACACGGGTTACTTCCCGAGAAAGGCTTGCTTAACATCCAAGCATGACCAATCTAGTAAATAACCAGACAAAGAACGCAAAAGCTTGTCATATGCACAGGCAAACATTTAAGAAATAGAGCATACACGATGCTCATATGACAAACAAACATAAAGTACAAGGAGACTTTATGCTTGAGAGAAGGGAGAAAAGATAAAGTAAAAGAATCAAAAGAAAAATCAAGAAAATAAGAAGAAAAATTAGAAGAATAAAAAGAAAAATAGGGAGGCAAACTCTCCTCGCAAAAATCTTTTTGGTTGGCATTATAACTCTTTTCCTCCTCAACAATAAAAGAGTTGAAGGCTTTGGAAGCATGAATAGGATAAGGATCCCTAAGAGGTTCTTTGAGAAAAGAAGGGAGGAACATTGGATAGTAGGAGATATTGTTAAACCTTTGGGAGAAAGGTGTATGAGAAAGAGAAAAAGGGGTAGCTAATCCTTGATCACAAGGTCTCACATCATTAATAAGGGAATGAAAATCAATCATGGAATCCTCAAATGAAGAACAGTCACGTTCTACATCTCCCTCAAGCTCGAAATTTCCAAAGGATTAAACCTCAACCTCGTCTTCACAACCTTGAAAAACATCTCCCTTAAATTTCTCAAGGCCTACCATCTCAAAATCAAGAGTGAATGAGGGAAAATTTCTCTCAAACTCATCTCTTTCTAATGAATCCTTATCAATGAACTCACTCATAAGATTATGGCTACCGTTTGAAACTCAAGAAATATTTGTGCCATAATCTCAATTGAGTCCAAATCATCATGGATGGACGAGTCAAAAGCTTGCTCATTGGAATCATCAAAGGGACTATGGGAAACACCTTTAGAATTCATGCAAAAATCGATGCAATATGAGAAAGATTATGCACTTCATCATCATTAGAATGTACCTCATTACATTAGGCAATAGAGGGAGGGGAGTTAAAATCATGCATTACATGGTCACTATGGGGAGCATCAAGCACATCATGGGAATTCATATTAGACAAATCATGATAATTAGCATCAACATTAAAAGCATGAGAATCCCAAAAATAAGTCTCATGATTGGCCCTCTCCCAACCATAACTATCCCTAGCTAACCATGAATAGAAATCCCAAGCTTCATCCGAAGACATGTCTTGAAATCTACCATTTAACTATTGTCAACTAATCCTCTAAAATGCTCATTTAATCCCAAATGAATGATTTCACAATAATCACCCTTGGTAAAACCTTTAACACCATTTAGGAAATCCTCAAGTCTATTGAAATACACCCAAAACGGTTCATTATCAAATTGAGAAGAAAAATATAATCCATTTTTATTTTCAACAAAAACAACAAAAATTAAAACAAACAAATTAAAAGAAGGTTATACACAAAGGACTAGTCTCAATAAGATAACACAACGGTAATAGAAGCCGTTCCCTGGCAACGACGCCAATTTGACAAAGGAAAAATTGTGTTGTTAGACGACTACACCTAAATCAAATACAATTTATAACACTCAACTTAACCTAATACGATTATACGAAAAGAAGAGGGGTCGAACCACAAGGAACCGATAAACACTACCTAATTCTATCAACAACTAAGCTAGTCCGGAATAAGGGAAGGTAAACTAAAGTTCTAAACAAACTAAAACTTGAGATAAAACATTAAGGGAAATAGTCTAGGAGTAGCAATCACTCAAGCATAACAAAGGCATAGAAGTTGAATTAATTATGAACTAAACATGATCGAATATCGAAGTAAGGTCCAATCCAGCCGCCTTCCGGGGTTAATTGGCTTCTCCTAACATAACCTCTATGTTTCCACACTAGAACCATATGTTGGGAGGTGCAATTAAAGAACAATCGATAGTAATGAACCCTGACTAAGTCAACTTCCGTTCCTTGTTAGCAAAGATAGATTAACCTTTAATCAACCAACAATGTGCACTTGCAAGAAGATCAAAGAATATCAAACAAATAAAGACTTTAATCACAAATAAATCAATTCCAAACCCTAGAACATGCTCAAGATCTAACTACACCACAACCATCCCCTTAATGGACGAATTACTCATTAATCATGATAACAACAAGATTAATCAACAAATAATAAAGAATCAACATGATTACCAAGCAATAACAAAACACAAATAATAATCAAAATAAGTCAAATAAAATAGAGGAGAGAGAGTTAGAGATTCTCATTGATTGAATGTGAAAATCTACAAGCAAGATGATCAATCTTCCTCTTCAATATCCAAGCTCAACAATGATGAAACCCTCACTTTCTCTTTCTAAACTACTCTAATCCTAAGCTAAACCTAGACAGAGAAGCTCTCCTAAAAACTAATTAGAGAATAGAATAATTGTTAATTGTTTCATATTACTAATTATCCCAAAATGGGTATTTATACTAAGCTAAGAAAATAGAAAAATAAAGGAAGGAAATTAATAAAGAAAATGAATTAAAAAGAATTAAGAAAAGGAAAATAAAATAAATAAATTAAACTAAAGAAATAAAATGAAAAAGAAAAAGAAATTAAAATAATAAAACCCAAAAATCCCATCCAAAATTGAAACAATCAGACTCCCCATTTCCTTCGCATTTGGCTGCTTTGAACTCTATTGAAGTGCATTACCATCACAACCGTTCATCAACCATTGATAAAAATAATCAACGGTAATCATCAAGCATCATCTTCGACCTTCAATATCAACTGTTCGATCTTATTAATTATCATGTGTGAAGCTCGTGAAATGGTTCGGTCGAACCGAGGGTAGTTTCGACCGAACTACAGGGTTGGTTCGGTCGAACCATGGGTGTGTTCGACCACACCTCTTCAATTTAGAAAACTTCGAGTTTTTTACTCTTTTGGCACTTTGACCGAACTCCTCAGCGGTTTGCCCGAACCCGATCAAAATTGAATTGCTCAGAATTTGGCTGATGCTTGTGCGAATTGGTGATTGGAGCTGCGGGGTTTGCGATTTGTTGCTTAATTGTTGCAGGTTGTTGCTGGTGACGGTTGAGGCTGGTTTGGTGTTCTGTTGTGGTAAAGGGTGGGCGGAGGAAGTGATGAGTGGTTGTGACTGTTGGTGATTGAGAATGGTGGTGCGGCTGTTGGTAGATATGGAGGTAAGGTGATGTGAGAGATGATTAAGGGCCGGAGGGGGTGTTCCTGTTGTTTGGCTTACGATAGAGATTGATGTGGGTTGGTTTAGGTGGCTGAAGATTGAGTTGTTGCTGTTGGTGGAGGTATGTGTGGGTTTCTGCTCTGTTGCGTGAGGGAGGTACAGGGGCTTCTTTGTGGTTTCGGTGGTGAGGTGGAGTCCATTGGTGGCTGGAATTGCTTGATGTGAATTGGAGCAGGGCAGAAAGGAGATGCGGAGTTGATGTGGGCTGTTGATGTGGTGGAGGTTAAGAAAGAGGTGGGGTGAAGGATAGGAGGTGGGCAGCAGCCAACAAAGTCAAGTGCACACACTTTGTCTCGTCCCCAAACTCCGAACTCACTTGACATGAAACCTGGGACCCTAAACACAAAACCGAGGAGAAATCAAGACAGATAAAATGAAATAAAATAAATTAGAAATAAATAAAGTAAAATAGAAAAAAGAGAAATAAAACTAAAACTAACAAAAATTAAACAAAAACTATACAAGCAAAGAAAGTAAAATAAAATAACAAAATAAACATAAAGCTAATTAAAACTATGAAAGTAACAAAGAAAAGGAAAGAAATAAAATAAATCGAAAGCAAATAAAATACGAAAATAAACTAGAAACAAATTAAATAAAGAAATTAAATTAAAACATACAAAAACTAAGAAATAAACTAGAAACTTTATTAAAAAGAAAGAAAGAGAAAAAGGGAAAATAAACACGGAAATAACTCTAAAACTACTCCCTAAGAGTGACATAAATGACACTCATCAGCGATAGTTCATGATTTTCCTCGAGTCATCACGACGAGTCTATTAAACAGTATGCTAATAAATTCGATTATTTTGTTAGTAACAGTACCTTTGTTAAGTCCTTAATTGAGTCTAGGCAATAAGCCCCATGGTCTTACACAAGAGTCAAAGCATGTCACTTATACTCTCAAATAAAGCTCACACTAATATGAATGTACACTTTGACCATGTATAAGAGAGTCTTGTATGCGCGTGTTTTCCGTCATTTTTTTAAGGGAGTAAGTTGGATATTAATCCTCTAATTAAATCACTTGTTTGAACCCCTATACTTGATTCCCAAAAATATATACCATATATATGCTTTTTTCTTTTTATTTATAAACCCGTAATGTCAAAGTCAATTTGAGTCAAGTCATTAAAATAAAAATGGTTTAATTTAAGGGCGTTTGATCAGAGACAACCTTTTCGTTCAAGTACAGATTTTTGACAAACCAATCGCTTGAAAAAGGAAAGCCAAGAAGATAATGGCGAGTCAAGAAGTTAATGAGCTCAAGAAGCAAATGGCTGGTGTTACTGAACTACTAAACACCTTAACCCTCCAAATTAATGACCCTGTGAAGCAACAACAAATGGAGCTCATGCAAGAAAGCTTGAGCAAGATATCTAATGATTACATGTTTCAGGGCATTAGTTCACAAGGGGTCTCGGTGGACAAGGAGCTTCTTCCGCAGAAGTTCAATGCCAACGACATCCCAACATTCAAAGCAACTGATAACCCTTATTTTCATTTAAGAGCTTTTGAAACAATAATGAATATAAAGGGTATTGATAGAAAAGTATTTCATTCTTGTTAAAACCGTTTGCCAGCAATGGTTCTTCTCCCTTGACAAAGAGAAAACCTCTACTTGGGAATCAATTGTAAACACTTTCATTGATAGGTATAAATGTAATATTTAAGTAGAAATTGATCATAGGGAGCTTGAAATTCTTAAACAGAAAGAGAATGAAGGTTTCACTTCTTTCTTCAATAAATGGAGAGAAACCTCTGCTAGAATGATTGAAGTACCTAGTGAAAAGGAATCTGTGAGGTTGTTCATCAAGAACCTCCAGGAAAAGTACTCCAAGCATCTTAAGTACCAAATTAATCTACACACCTTCAAGGTCGTCTATGATATTGGAATTAACATGGAAGACAACATTGTTAAACAGAAAGCTGCTAACAATAACTCCAACTGTGGCTGGAAAGGCAAGAAGAACAACAATTCTTATTCTTCCAAAACAACCAAGTCAAATAATGTAAACACCTTTAACTTAAGTGAATTCCTTGCTATGAACAACCAAGGACAAAAGAAACCATTTAGGAGGAACTTTACTCTTATTGGTTTGAGTTATAACACCGCATTCGATCGAATGAATGCAAAAGGTCTTATAACTCTTATTAGACAATTTGGGGACCCACCAGTTGAAAAGAGGACAACTAACTAAAACACTAATGCACACTACAAATATCACTAATGTAGGGGCCATCTCACTGAGAGTTGTTGGAAGCTAAAGGAAGCTATCCAAGATTTTATTGATAATAATAAAATACATTTCCCCCTACAAATAAGAAGTCAAGCATCAACAATGCATCTCTCTCCGATTCCTTGGCCATCTCTGATGAGGAAAACCATGTTGATCCCTCATCACTCATCAAATCAATTTTAGAAATTCATGCCATCAAAGAAGAAAAGGAAATCTCTTTCGATGCAAAGAGTGATTCCCCGACAGGACAAGGACCAATGTTTGAAGAGTCGTCCGAGTCAGATTCAGAGTCAGAGTCTTTTCCTGTAGAGTCTTCCAAGTCTTTAGCTATAGCATCCCCTATTACTAATCTTCTATTTCTACTCATAGGATAGTTACATTTCCCTCTTCGATGCAATGATTTCAGAATTCAATAATATGTCTTTTTCCTGTAGAGTCTTCCCTTTTCATTAACTCAAGATGACGAGCATTGCTTAACTAACAATAAAAATGACAAAGAAATTATTAAAGAAATGGAAACACTTGAAAAGAAAACACCAATAATTGAGGATACTGAGACGGTTGATATCTCAAATGATTCAACCATTAAAAGAGAAGTTAAAATCGGATTAACGCTTAATAAACAAGAAAGAACCGGTTTAATTAATCGACTCAAAGAATTTATTGATGTATTTGTTTGGTCATATGAAGATATGCCAGGCATTAATAGAGAAATAGCTCAACACACTATACCACTAATTCCAGGAATGACACCTGTAAAATAGAAGTTCAAAAACAAATAACTGCAGGTTTTATTAGTATATCCAAATACCCCGAATGGGTGCCAAATGTGGTCCCAGTTCTAAAGAAGTATGGAAGAGTAAGAATGTGTGTCGACTATCGAGATTTAAATAAGGCAAGTCCAAAGGACGACTTCCGTTTACCACACATTGATATTTTAGTATATAATACAGCAAATCATGCGTTTCTCTCCTTTATGGATGAATACGTGGGATGAAATTCTCATGGATGAAGAAGACATGAAGACAACAACATTCATAACATCATGGGGTACAAACTGTTACACGGTAATGCCATTCGGGTTGAAAAACGCGGGTGTCACTTACCAACGAGCACAATTGCCCTACTCCATGACATGATACACAAAGAGGTTGAAGTGTATGTAGGCGACATGATTGTGAAATCAAAAGATTGCCCAGGACATCAAGTAGCCTTAAGAAAATTCTTCAAAAGGCTAAGGAAATACAACATGCGGTTGAATCCATCAAAGTGTGCTTTTGGAGTCACCTCGGGCAAGCTCTTGGGGTATGTCATAAGATCTAGTGGAATAGAGATATACCTAACCAAGATCAAGGCGATCATGTCAATGCCACCACCCAAAACCGAGAAACAAATTTGAGGGTTTATTGGCCGGTTGCAATATATAAGTAGGTTCATATCGAAATTAACAACGATATGTGAACCAATATTCAAGAAGCTCAAAAAAATGTGCTAGTAATATGGAACGATGAGTGTTAAAAAGCCTTTGAATAGATTAAAGCCTATCTCGCATCCTCTCGTGTTAGCACCAGCACTTCAAGGGATCCCTCTTAGGTTGTACTTAATAGTCACCAAGGAAACAATGGAGGCTAGGCTTGCACAAGAAGTAGAAGGTAAAGAAAATGCAATACATTATCTAAGCAAAAAGATGCTCGAGTATGAACTATGCTACACACCGCTTGAGAAATTGTGCCTCGCATTGGTGTTGGCCACAACCAAGCTAAGACATTACATGCTCATGCATACAATCTTTGTAGTTTCCCAAATGGATCCACTTAAGTACCTATTTGAAAAGTCTACACTCAATGGGCACATATCAAGGTGGATAGTCAATTTAGCCCAGTTCGATGTAAGATTCATACCTCAAAAGGCTATCAAAGGATCTTTGGTCTTGGATTTCCTAGCGGATTTTCCAATAGAAGATTTGATGCCCGTACATGACAATGAGTTTCCAGACGAAGATTTGATGGTCACAGAAGATGATACTTTGACTTTATACTTCGATGGAGCCTCAAACCAAAAGGGATGTGGCGTTGGAGTATTATTAGTATCACCTAAACAAGAGCACGTTCCAATCTCTATAAAGCTAGATTTCGACATTACCAACAACGCTGCTGAATACGAAGCATGCGTGGTAGGCCTTGAAAAAGCATTGACATTGGGAGTAAAGAAATTGTGAATATTCGGAGACTTTTCATTGATCATCAACCAGATTTCTAAAAGATGGAAAGATATTTATGTCACTCCTAGGGTAGTTCTTTCTAGTAGTTTTAGCAACAATTCGGTTCATCCTAGTGTGCTTTTGTTATGTTTTGCCTAATTTAAGCAGTCTACCTATGTGTTGCGTAATGTGTTTTTATTTGGTTTAGGTAGGCTTTTCTCCCCGCCCTCTTCGTTGTATTACGCTTTGCCTTCCTATTTTGTAATTGCAGAGGTTCGAATGGACAAGGAGCCAGAGCAAGGATCGAAGCATTGAACCAGCAGTTTGGAGCGGGCGCGCAACTATAGGCGCGGGCGCGCCACCTTGGGCGCGGGCGCGCGCTGAGCTGGCCCAATCCTATGACACCCATTTTTGAGCGGCCGCGCTTCTTGAGGAGCGGCCGCGTCACCATCTAGCGCGCGGGCACGCCGTTGTGCAGCGCGGGCGCGCCTGTCTGCTGCGGTCCGTAACCTGAAATCAGATTTAAAAAGTAGAGAAGAGGAGAGAGAAGGCAGCATTCATTATTCACATATTGAAACATTCAGCATACTCTTTAGAGGAACATTCTTAGCATAGATTTTAGCTTTCTTGTATTGGAAATTCTTCCATCGATCTTAGTGTCGATCTTCAATTTATCAATTTTAGCTACTTTGGGTATTTTGAGGAAGCATTTTGGAACTCTATTGGTGTTTGTCATCTCACTTGGTATTGAATGAAACTATTGGTATTCTTCTTTTTATTCCTTTGTTATATGCTTAAAGTTCCCATCTTTGTTGGTTTAATTGGTGAAATTATCATCTCTCTCATTAATTTCTTAATTACTTTGTTGATTAGTGTAATTGTAGTTAGGGTTATGGATTGTGAGTAGTTTTCTTATTGCTAGGGGTTTGGTGGAGACATGCTTTGAATTTGATGTATGATAGGCTAGGCTAGTTTGGAATACTTGCAATTAAATCTTCCTTGCGCCTATAATTTTTGGCTACTCCATGTTTATGGCCATATGCATGCTGTGGTTGAGTGACTTGAATTAAATCATGACGATAGTGTGATTTAGGAATAGTCATTGGGTGATTGATTATTGTCTAACCTTAGTATTGCATGCCTTATGACGATAGTGTAAGTGCCTATTAACTAGGAAAGCTCTTAATCCCGATAGGTGATTAGAGAGTACTCTTGACTTTGCCTTGTATGAGTTGCTTGGTTTGCATGTAAACCTACTTCCCTAAGCCTAGCTCCTTTGACTTCATAGCATGTTCGACCCCTACCCCTAGAATTTATTTTAACTAATTTTACATACTCTTTAGTCATTAATTCATCCAGTATTTTCCTTGACCGAACTAGATTAACTTTAAGAGATAGATAGCAGTGCTTAATCGTTTCCCTGTGTTCGACCCTTGAATTGCCTCTATGCTCTTTTAAATGCATGTTTAGGACTACAAAAATATCATTTGATAGAGGTGTCTTAGTAACGACCTAAAACACCGCCTGTCAGGGTTCATTGGCTTCTCCAAACATAGCCTCTATGCTTCTACATTAGAACCATATATTAGGAGGTGCTATCAAATAACGATCGATACAAATGAATCTTGCTAGGTCTGTTATCGCATCTTCTAACAATAATTCACTCCCAATCAACTAATAACATGCATTTTGAAAGTATATTGAAGAATATCAAGCATATAACGACTTTAATAAAAAATAAATCAATTCCAAGCCCTAGAACATGCTCAAGATCAAACTACACCAAAACCATCCCCTTAATGGGGAAATTACTCACTAATCATGATGATAATAAGATTAATTAACAAATAACTAAGAATCAACATGATAAACAAGCAACACTAACAACTAAAACAATAATAAAAAGAAAGCAAATAAAATAGAGGAGAGAGAGTTAGAGATTCTCATTGATTGAAGATGAAAGTCTACAAACAAGATGATCAATCTTCTTCTTCAAAATCCAAACTCAACAATGGTGAAACCCTCACTTTCTCTCTCTAAACTACTCTAATTCTAAGCTAAACCTACAGAGAGAAGCTCTCCTAAAACTAATTAAGAAAATAGAATAATTGATGATTGTTTAATTACCCCAAAAATGGGTATTTATACTAAGCTGAAGAAAATAGACAAAGAAATAAAATAAAAAGACGAAAATTAAAAAAGGGAGGAAATTAAAAGAAAAAAAAATAAAATAATAAAACCCAAAAATCCCACCCAAAATTGAAACAATCAAACTCCTATTTTCCTTCCTTCGCATTTGGTTGCTCTGAACTACATTGAAGCGCATCACCATTACCACTGTTCATCAACCATTGGTAAAAATAATCAACGGTAATCATCATGCATCATCTTCGACCTTTAAAATCAATCGTTCGATCTTATTAATTATCATGTGCATAGCTCATGAAATGGTTCGGTCGAACCATGGGTGTGTTCGACCACACCTCTTCAAATGAGAAAACTTTGAATGATTCTGATTGTTTTTCCACTTTTACTTTGACCAAAATCCTATGCATTTTGCTCGAACCCGATTGAATTTGGATTTGCTTTGATATTTGCAATTGCAGGAAGCTGTTTTGCTCTGATTTCGGGCGAAAATAGTGGAATCCGGGTGAGTAATTGCGGTGGTTGAGAGGGCTACAACAGCTCGTACTAGTTGCTTGCAATTGGCGGTGGAGTTGCGGATTGCTTGCGGTGTTGCTGTGCGGTGGTGAAAGGTGGGTTTTTGCGGCAGGAGCTTGTGGTGCTGAGATGCGGGTGGTTTGGTGTTCTGTTGCTGTGCGCGAAGGGCGGACGGAGGAGGTTAATTGGTGTGGATTTTGGTGGTTTGTGAATTAGTTAGAGGGGATGTAGTAGTAGCCGTGCGGGGCTTCTGGTGTTGTGGTTCTTGGAGTTTGGGCGGTGATGGTGGTTCAGGTGGTGGAGTACGGATTGGAGAAGGTGATGTAAGTGATGATTAAGGGCAGTAGGGGCTTCTCCTGTGGTTTAAGTTGCGTGGAGAGTGAATCACCCACAGGCTCAAATCCCAACCCATTTGCCAATAACCATAATCAACAAAGTATGGGTGATCAAGGAAACGTGGGTGATCAAAGGTCACTAAAGCAACTTGGAGCACCCGAACCATATACCTCTCAAAGTGGGATCCTAGCTCCTACTACCCAAGTAAACAATTTTGAAATCAAGCCTAACTTCATCTCCTTGATAGAAAAGAGGCAATTCACAGGTGATGTTATGGGAAGTGTTTTAGAGAAAAGAGAAGATTTGAAGCAAAAGTGATATATTGAGAGGAGAGATCGCGCTGCAAGGTGGCGCGGGCGCGCCTAACCAAGAGCGGGCGCGCCTCATCTAGGGGCTCAAATTGAATGAGAAAAAACAGAAGGGTCCGCGGTTTGAGTGCGGAAGAGGAAAGGTCACGCCTCAGTTTTGGAGCGGGCGCGCATCATCTAGGGGCTGAAATTGGAGGAAAAAGTCAGTAAGGTGCGCGGTTTGTGTGCGAATGAGGAGAGATCGCGCATCTGAAGGTGGCGCGGGCGCGCTGATTACGTAGCGGGCGCGCCATATCTGATTCCCAAATCTTTAGAAAAGCCAGTAAGGGGCGCGATTTGAGCGCGGAAGAGGAGCGGGCGCGCAGTCCGATCTGAAAAAGTTATTCAAAAATCCCTCAGCTTAGGCGCGGGCGCGTGTCGTTACGGAGCGGGCGCGTCTCTATCTGGAGCGGGCGCATCTCTATCGGGAGCGGGCGCGCCTGTTGCGATTGCAGAAAAAAAAAAAAAAAACGAGTGAAGGACTCCTCAACACCGAAACCCCCTTACTTCTCCATTCACTCTCAAAAACAGAAAACACTCTTCTCACTCACTCTCTCTCTCTAAAACTCACAAACCCTAACTTTCCCATCCTTCAAATCCACTTACTCCATCTTCACGCAAGCTTCAAGGTCATTTTCCTCCATCATCATCACCACGGCGCTTCTCACCATCACACTCAAATTCATCTTCTTCCCTTCAACAATTCGACACCAAACAGCAATTCACTCTCATAAGGGTAAAGGTATTTAATTTCCTTTGTTAATTATTCTCCTTTGATTGATTTTTAAGCAAGGAATTTGATTATCTTAGATTATTTTTGAGATTCAATTGATTATTGTTGAAATTGTTGCTGGATATTCTTGTTGATTCAGTAAAAATTGGTGTCAAAATTGTGGACATACTTGGTTGTTGTTGAATTACTATTGTTATAGAACAGGTACATTGTAGTTTGTGGGGGTGTGGTTGGAATTAGCCGGAGTTGGCTTGTGTTTGAAAATAAAAAGAAAGAGTAGTCATGAGTTCGTTAAGGATTGGGAAAAAGAGGAAAACTGCTAACTCGGGACAATCGTCCCAAAACCCTAACCCCAATACAACAAACACTCTTCCTACTTTGAAATTCATTAACAAAAACCATGCCTCCGTCTATAATGATATGAAAAAAAGAAAATTCAGACCCTCAAGGCATTACCATAGAGAGGACATGGAGAAATTGGGAATAAATGACGACTTGTGGTTTCTGTTTGAGAATTTGAGGATGGGATCTTTTGTTAACTCCTCATTCACGAATTACCTAGAACCCTGCTTGGAATTCTTCTCCTCCTTCTCTGTGGACACCTTGGATCTTGATAATGATGTATATAAGATCAAATTCGAACTCTTTAACACCCATCATGAGCTAACCTTAGGGCAATTCAACCAAGCCTTAGACTTCCTCCCAAAAGCAGATATCTACCGCCCTCTTTACGAAAACTTTAGAGAATACAACGAGACTAGTTGGTGGCGTCACATTTCTGGCAGAGATGAATTCACAACGAGGAAATCTATAGCTAGTGAGATGTTCCACCCAGCCCTTAGGGTCCCGCACCGTTTGTTAGGATATTCTGTTATTAGCAAGCAAGACCTAGGGAAGTTGACTAAAAAGGAAGTGTGTATTCTATGGATCGCTTCTAGGAGAGAGCAGCCTCGTAAGCTTAACTTAGGTTTTCTCATCATGACCACCTGTGTAGCTATCGCAAAGGGTAAGAGGTCTGGAGACATACACTGTGGAGGAATGGTCACTAGGTTGGCCATTAAGTTGGGGCACACTGATATGTTCCCTCTCTACACACCCGTGGGGAGTAAAGGTGACATTTACCTTGACCTAGAACAGCTTCGTAGGTCTGACTTTACCTTGCCGACCGCTAACCCTGCCTACTACAGCTGGCTTGTGAGAGGGAGACACCATTTCTTTCTTCCCAAACCCCACCTTACCTCCATCACCCGTGCCACCGATTATGTATGGAGAGTTTTGAGAGATAACGGGTAAGTGCCCGAGCTTGATGGGGATGATGAGGGAGGGGTAGGTGATGAGGAGGAGGTAGAGTAGGAGGTTCAGCAGCAACAGCACCAGGCGGGCGCACAACAGCCCACATGTACATTCCAGCTATCTGACATAGCTAGGCAATTGCAGGCGATCTATGAGTCACAACAGGGCCACCATCTGCAGCAGCAGGACCTCTATGACTCAGCTGTGGACAGAGGAGAGATTGCTCCCCCCGTGAACTACCCTAATTGGCCGCCTCAGCACGGCCCTGTTCCTTCTTGGGGGGGGGGGGAACAATCTCCCCACTTACCCTTACTGGCAAGGTCCTTCCGAGCCTAGTAGGGAGCTCCGCAGCTTCCCAGAGGACGGGCAGTACGATTATCGTATGCCCGGCGGGTGTGACTTTAGAGGGGACCCTTCTTACCCTTATGTGCATCCTGATCACCCCGCCCCTCTGTATTCCAAGTCTGAGGACACTCCCTCCGATCCTTTGCCCAGCTGGAAACAGGATCTTTTCAGGGGTCACTACGGTTGGCCACCGGGCTTTGACGGTGGCTGGGGCCTTTTCGGCCCACCTAGTGGCTTCAGCTATGACGAGCCGCCACCTCAGCATGACTCACCTAGTGAGCCTAGCTCTAGTGGCCAGTAGGCTACGTCCCTAGAGTATATCTCTCCCCTGTTTTGCATGTTTATTTTGATGAGAAGGAGATATACTCTTGGTAGGGAGTGACTTGGCTGAGATTCTTACCTGCGTGCCTGTCGGTCTTTCATTGTTTTACTCGTACCTTGATGCTGCTGATTCTGCTGGATTGCATGACTGTTTGTTTGGTTGTTTTTGCCCTTCTTCACTGCTATGGTTGTTGAGTTTTTGATGTGTCTATGATGATGACGATGATTACTGATATTCGCCGACATGACGATTGACCGGTGTGTGTATATATGGTTCGATGATTGATAAGGTAATGTTGAATTGGGAGTAGTGAAGCAAAAATAAAACTATATTCTACCCAAAAAAAAAATAAAAAAAAAGCCAAATGGGAGTTGCATTTTATTTCTTTCTCGTCCATCCGGACTAACCCTTTTGTGTATATAGTTAGTTTTCCTTCTTTTTGGATTCTCACCACTTTTAGGGCGCATGCTTTCCCTTTGGATATGCTCACTTGGGCGTTATTTCGGTGAGATCTTTCTAACTTTTCTTTCTTTTCTTTCATTTTATTTTTCTTTGGTGTGCTTTAGGATAGCTTTAGTTTAGATTGGAGTTGAATGGTTCGAGGATGTATGCTCTTGATTCTTCGGAATCTGGTGATCGTTGGTATTGATGCCGAACGATCTTTGTTTGACGATTGGGATTTATTTGCTTGCATGCCTTTTACCTTTATGCTCTTTTGTTTTGTGTAGGATTTTTCTTTTACTCAAAACAAACCATGTGGTTGTTGTATATTTTGTCTATTGTTGAGCAATAATTGATGGATTTTCATTCTTGAATGTCTTTCTTCCTAAGGTTTAAGAGTTTCCGCGCTCTTGGATTGCCATTGGTTGACTCTAGGATATTTCTATGCTAAGGTAGTTGTGCTAGAACTCGTAAGGCCCATCGAACCCAAATTCACTTGTTTGTGGTAAGAAGGTGTTGCCCTCATTAGGGGATTTGAAGCCCTAAAGGTCGTTTTTGTAACCCGATGTGAGTTTTATTGTTCAGGCCTCCAACATTTCTTGTATGAGCGGCATAGGATCCCTACCAAGGCATGCTTAAATCGAGAACTTGATTTCTAGCTACCCGAGATCGCGACCTAACTAATCTAGGGAGGACAAAGGCATTTTCTTTGGTGACTATTTTGCTTTTCTACGCTTCTCTCTTCTTTTGTTGCTTTCTTGTAATTTTATTTGCATTTGCCCCTTGCTAGCCATGTTGAGCCCCATCTGCCTTGTTTATAGCCATTAAAAACCCCATGGTCCATCTATTTCTTTTCTTAACCTTAGACTTGTGAAGTTTGAGCCATGAGAGTTTATTGTGCTTTTGGTTTTAAAAGATGGAAGGTAATGGTTAAAAATGGAAAGCACGTGTGTATTCAAGAAAAAAAAAATAAATAAAAAAAAATAAATAAATAAAAAATAAAAATTGATGTCATTTACCCCACTCGTCTAAGCATTAAGGACAATGCTCCACTCAAGCTTGGGGGAGAGGCTTTACGCGTCTTGTATATAGTATGGTGAGTTTGTGTTGAATAAGCTTGGGGGAGATGTAATTTTGTTTGGAAATTTGGAGATATTCTACGTTGTTTTGAGAATTGGCCTCATTCTTTTCTTCACAATTAGGATTAACTACCAAATTTTTCAAATTTTCCCTCACCTTTACCTCCCAGCCTGCGTTACAACCCTTTATGAAGTCCTTTTGACTTAGAATTGGTTGAGTCACTAGTCGGTGGAGGGAGCTAGATTTCAAGCATATGGAGAGAGCATGTCTTGGTAAGATGTCGGGTTCCCCTTTATTTCATTGTCTTATCTTTGTTCCGGCTCCTTCGTGGAGTCATGAGGTGCTACCTAGTAGGGTGAATTTGAACCTAGATGAGGGAATGCGGTAAGAATGTATGGAATGCGGGTGGAGTGGAGCATGTTAGAGTTCTCTATGCTTAGCATAACTTATCTTTCAATCAACCATTGGCATCCAAAAACGTGCTTACTCTTATTGCTAAGAAAGATTGACATCCATCTATGTTTTTTTTCTTTTCAATATGCTCTTCATCTCCATGTTTTGTTCCGTGTTTATAGTTGAGTTTCCTCTTTATTTGCTCCCTTGTTTAGTAATTGTTTTGAGCATGTTGCCAAGAGCTGCGGGTTAAAATCTTTGGAAACCCTCACGAGAGCATACTCGTCCTCATCGGTGACTTTGGGGTTTAAATGGCTTGTTGTTTATGCTAAAAACAACAGTGATTCCTACGAAAGTGAGTTAGTGTATTCCCCTTCCCCTTCTTTCCTACTTTCTCATGTTTGAATGATTGTGTCTTATTCTTCTTTGTCTTTAGCTTTGCTCGAGGACGAGCAAAGGTTTAGCTTGGGGGAATTTGATGAGTGATATTTATGTCACTCCTAGGGTAGTTCTTTCTAGTAGTTTTAGCAATAATTCGGTTCATCCTAGTGTGCTTTTGTTATGTTTTGCCTAATTTAAGCAGTCTACCTATGTGTTGCGTAATGTGTTTTTATTTGGTTTAGGTAGGCTTTGCTCCCCTCCCTCTTCGTTGTATTACGCTTCGCCTTCCTATTTTGTAATTGCAGAGGTTTGAATTAACATGGAGCCAGAGCAAGGATCGAAGCATTGAACCAGCAGTTAGGAGCGGGCGCGCAACAATAGGCGCGGGTGCGCGCTGAGCTGGCCTAATCCTGTGACACCAATTTTTGAGCGGCCGCGCTTCTTGAGGAGCGGCCTCATCACCATCTAGCGCGCGGGCGCGCTGTTGTGCAGCGCGGGCGCACCTGTCTGCTGTGGTCCGTAACCTGAAATCAGATTTAAAAAGCAGAGAAGAGGAGAGAGAAGGCAGCATTCATTATTCACATATTGAAACTTTCAGCATACTCTTTAGAGGAACATTCTTAGCATAGATTTTAGCTTTCTTGTATTGGAAATTCTTCCATAGATCTTAGTGTAGATCTTCAATTTATCAATTTTAGCTACTTTGGGTATTTTGAGGAAGCATTTTGGAACTCTATTGGTGTTTGTCATCTCACTTGGTATTGAATGAAACTATTGGTATTCTTCTTTTTATTCTTTTGTTATATGCTTAAAGTTCCCATCTTTGTTGGTTTAATTGGTGAAATTATCATCTCTCTCATTAATTTCTTAATTACTTTGTTGATTAGTGTAATTGTAGTTAGGGTTATGGATTGTGAGTAGTTTTCTTATTGCTAGGGGTTTGGTGGAGACATGCTTTGAATTTGATGTATGATAGGCTAGGCTAGTTTGGAATACTTGCAATTAAATCTTCCTTGCGCCTATGCTTTTTGGCTACTCCATGTTTATGGCCATATGCATGCTGTGGTTGAGTGACTTGAATTAAATCATGATGATAGTGTGATTTAGGAATAATCATTGGGTGATTGATTATTGTTTAACCTTAGTATTGCATGCCTTATGACGATAGTGTAAGTGCCTGTTAATTAGGAAAGCTCTTAATCCCGATAGGTGATTAGAGAGTACTCTTGACTTTGCCTTGTATGAGTTGCTTGGTTTGCATGTAAACCTACTTCCCTAAGCCTAGCTCCTTTGACTTCATAGCATGTTCGACCCCTACTCCTAGCATTTATTTTAACTAATTTTACATACTCTTTAGTCATTAATTCATCCACTATTTTCCTTGACCGAACTAGATTAACTTTAGGAGATAGATAGCAGTGCTTAATCGTTTCCCTGTGTTCGACCCTTGACTTGCCTCTATGCTCTTTTAGTTGCATGTTTAGGACTACAAAAATATCATTTGATAGAGGTGTCTTAGTAACGACCTAAAACACCGCCTGTCAGGGTTCATTGGCTTCTCCAAACATAGCCTCTATGCTTCTACATTAAAACCATATATTAGGAGGTGCTATCAAATAACGATCGATACAAATGAATCTTGCTAGGTCTGTTATCGCATCTTCTAACAATAATTCACTCCCAATCAACTAATAACATGCATTTTGAAAGTATATTGAAGAATATCAAGCATATAACGACTTTAATAAAAATAAATCAATTCCAAGCCCTAGAACATGCTCAAGATCAAACTACACCACAACCATCCCCTTAATGGGGAAATTACTCACTAATCATGATGATAATAAGATTAATTAACAAATAACTAAGAATCAACATGATAAACAAGCAACACTAACAACTAAAACAATAATAAAAAGAAAGCAAATAAAATAGAGGAGAGAGAGTTAGAGATTCTCATTGATTGAAGATGAAAGTCTACAAACAAGATGATCAATCTTCTTCTTCAAAATCCAAACTCAACAATGGTGAAACCCTCTCTTTCTCTCTCTAAACTACTCTAATTCTAAGCTAAACCTACAGAGAGAAGCTCTCCTAAAACTAATTAAGAAAATAGAATAATTGATGATGGTTTAATTACCCCAAAAATGGGTATTTATACTAAGCTGAAGAAAATAGACAAAGAAATAAAATAAAAAGACGAAAATTAAAAAAGGAAGGAAATTAAAAGAAAAAAAAATAAAATAATAAAACCCAAAAATCCCACCCAAAATTGAAACAATCAAACTCCCATTTTCCTTCCTTCGCATTTGGTTGCTCTGAACTACATTGAAGCGCATCACCATTACCACTGTTCATCAACCATTGGTAAAAATAATCAACGGTAATCATCATGCATCATCTTCGACCTTTAAAATCAACCGTTCGATCTTATTAATTATCATGTGCATAGCTCATGAAATGGTTCGGTCGAACCATGGGTGTGTTCGACCACACCTCTTCAAATGAGAAAACTTTGAATGATTCTGATTGTTTTTCCACTTTTACTTTGACCAAAATCCTATGCATTTTGCTCGAACCCGATTGAATTTGGATTTGCTTTGATATTTGCAATTGCAGGAAGCTGTTTTGCTCTGATTTCGGGCGAAAATAGTGGAATCCGGGTGAGTAATTGCGGTGGTTGAGAGGGCTACAACAGCTCGTACTAGTTGCTTGCAATTGGCGGTGGAGTTGCGGATTGCTTGCGGTGTTGCTGTGCGGTGGTGAAAGGTGGGTTTTTGCGGCAGGAGCTTGTGGTGCTGAGATGCGGGTGGTTTGGTGTTCTGTTGCTGTGCGCGAAGGGCAGACGGAGGAGGTTAATTGGTGTGGATTTTGGTGGTTTGTGAATTAGTGAGAGGGGATGTAGCAGTAGCCGTGCGGGGCTGCTGGTGTTGTGGTTCTTGGAGTTTGGGCGGTGATGGTGGTTCAGGTGGTGGAGTACGGATTGGAGAAGGTGATGTAAGTGATGATTAAGGGCGGTAGGGACTTCTCCTATGGTTTAGGTTGCGACAGAGATTGATGTGGGCTGGTTTCGGTGGCTGTTGTGGCCGCTGGTGTGTGGAGCAGGGGAGTTTGGCTTCTTAGGAGTGGTGGAGGATAAGGGACATATCCGATGAAGGCTAAGGGCGCAGGAAGAAGCAGGGCAGCTCATGATGCCCTTATCTCAAACCCAAAACTTACTCCGTTTGGAAATTGTAGCACATGCATTAAACCTTGAATACACCTATAAACACAAGAGGAGAGGATTAAAAAATAAATTAAAACGAACTAAAACAATTTACCAAAAGAAATAAAGTAAGCAAAAATATGAAAACAAACTAAAACTAAATAAAATGAAGAGATTAAACTAAAACACTCCAAAAATTAACAAATAAAATAAAAACTTTGTTAAAAGGAAAAAAAGGGAATAAAAGGGAAAATTAGAGAAACCGAGCCAAAAATGACTCTAAAACTACTCCTTAAGCGTGACATAAATGTCACTCATCAAATTCCCCCAAGCTAAACTTTTTCTCGTCCTCGAGCAAAGCTAGAGCAAAAGAGAACAAGATGAAAATATTGACAAAAGCAAAAGAAACAAAATAAAAACTAAGAGAAGGAATGTACACTAACTCACTGTCGTAGGAATCACGGATGCATTTTGCATATGTATCAAGCCCTTTACACCCCCATGTCGCCAAAATGGACAAGTAAGCTCTCGTGAGGGTTTCTTAAGAGGTTTAACCCACAACTCTTGGCAACCGAAGCAAGGCAAGGCAAATAAAAACAAAGAAAAAGAAAAGAAAAAAATGAACTTAAATGGACAAAGAGATAGAAACAAGCACCAATGAATGCAAAACTTTCTAAATAGACAAATGTATGCACATTCCAAGATGTCGACGGTTGATTGAAAGATAAACTATGCTAAGCATAGAGAACTCTAACATGCTCCACTCCCCCCGCATTCCAAACATTCTTACCGTGTTCCCTCATGTAGATTTAAATTCACCCTTCAAGGTAGCATCTCATGACTCCACAAAGGAGCCGGAACAAAGATAATACAATAAAAACAAGGGGAACTCGACATCTTACCAAGTCATGCTCTCTCCATATGCGAAATCTAGCTCCCTCCACCGACTAGTGACTCAACTAATCTAAGTCAAAAGGAATTTAAAAGGGTTGTAACATAGGCTAGGGGTAAAGGTGAGGAAAAATTTTAAAATTTTGGTGGTATCTCCTAAGTGAAGAAAAAGAGCGGTCGTCTCTAAAAAACAAACTCAAGAAGTCACCAAAACATCGAACAAAAATGCCAAACTATCATCTCCCCCAAGCTTATTCAACAAACACCCTAAACACAAACTGAGAACCACTCCCCCAAGATTGAACGGAGCATTGTCCTCAATGCTCAAGCTAAGGAGAAACGATGACAACTAAAAATTGTTTTATTGCTTTTTCTTTTGTTTTTCTTCTTTTATTTTTTTTTTGAGCTCATTTTTCTTGTCTTTTCTTGTAGCATTTGCTAACCAACTAAATACACAAATCTCAATCTTGTCATACACATTGGTTTTAAACCAACATGTAGTCACTTTCATCATCAAAAACCAACATCTAACCAAAATTTGCTTCACAAAACTAAGGGTAAATGTCGTAAGGCTTGTAATTAGGCTAGTAACCAAGAAAGGAAATAAGCACAAAGGGATAGCAAGAGGGTGAATGAAAATGAAAACAATAATGTAACAAAATAAAAGGAATATAAAAGAAAATGAAAAGGAGCCTTTGTCCTCCCTAGATTTAGTTCGTTCGCGTTCTTGGGTAGCTAGATTTCTCGATCTAAGCATGCCTTGGTAAGGATCCTAAGCCGCTCATACAATAATTGTTGGAGGCTTGAACAATAAGGCTTACATAGGGTTACAAAAACTACCTTTAGGGCTTCAAATCCCCTAATGAGAGCAACAACTTCTTACAACTAACTAGTGAATTTGGGTTTGATGGGCCTTGCGAGTTCTAAACTGGCTACCTTAGCATAGACATATCCTAGAGTCAACCAATGACACTCTCAAACCGTGCACACATTTACCACTTAGGAAGGTAAGTATTCAAGAACAAAAGTCCAATCAAGGAATGTCGAAAATAAGAACAAACAAAACACATTTTTGCTAAACTTGCCTTGAAGTAAACAAAAATCTTTTTGGATTTTTCAAAATTTAAGAAAGGACATGGGAATGTTTATACTCAAGTGCATGACATATATGAATCAAATCCCACCAAACATGATAGAATACCCTCCCCCAAGCTTGAATGAGACCAAGCTCTCAAATCATAAATAATGAAACCAAGTAGGGGAAAACAAGGAAAAATTAATCCAACATTACCAACACATGATCTTCAAGTCACAATAAGTAAGAGAGAGGGAAAAGAAGGATATTACCGGATATGGGATAAATGTCGAATCACATAAAACTCGAAATAACCTCATAGGAGCCACAATCTCTACAAATAAGGCTTGAACTCTACATGATAGTCAAACTATCAGTTACAAATAACGGGTTATCCGTAACAGGCAGTCAAATTGCCCGTTACAAATAACATATCCTATCCATAACGGCAGCATACGTAACGCCCGCTGCCGGTTACGGATAGGCTGTTTTTCCTGTTACGGATAGTTATTTTCTACTAGTGAGGGCTTGTCTTTAGTTGCTAAAATTGACCGTGATTCCTACGTAAGTGAGTCTTAGTGTATACTCTTTTTATGTCTTTCTTTTTCATCTTTGAATAAGTCTTTCATCCTTTTTCTCACTTGCTTGGTTTTGCTCAAGGACGAGCAAATGTTTAGCTTGGGGGAATTAGATGAGTGTCATTTATGTTACTCATTTATTCTCTTTTAGGGTGGTTTTAGATTGCTTTTATAGCACTTTTCTTTCCTTTTTATCTTAGTTTTGCTCTTTATTTCTTTAGTTTGCACTTTACTTAGTTGATTTTTCATTTTTATGCATTTTTGGTTTATTTTGTCTTTTTCCCTTTTATTTGTTTATATTCATTCATTTTTCAGGTTAAGATCATTGTCCAAGGATTCGCGAGGTTTCTTCCCGAGTCTTGCATTAATTAGGATGCCTAGTGTTCTCCATTTGAAGCTCATGTTTGGAGATGTGCAAGTTCCAATTGACCTTAGTCTGTGCGTTGAACTCGTGGGGGCACGAATTCTCGTGTTGAACCCATCGTCGAGGTAATTTAGGGTCTGCAATGCTTCGTGTTTATCAAGCACATAAAGTGGAGCGCACGAGGAGCTTAAATGAGAAGGAAGGAGGTTGTCCTGTTCCCAGGCGCGACGGTGTATCTTGCCCCTCTATTCCATACCCATTTGTATGCGGTCATACATATTCTTGAAGAAGGCACCACCTGTACGGGTCTATTTTGGACGATCTAACTAACTTCTCTTTGTTAGTTTTTACTATACATCAAATTCTCTTCTATTTTTAGAGGGAGAATTGATTTTTAGAGATTTTAAGAGAATTAGAATAAGAGTTTTAGAGAGAGAAACACTTGTTCTTAGATTTATAGAGAGAGAATTTGATGATTGATGATTCTAAGCACAATTTCCACTAAAGTTTGTAAGGATTTCATTTACTTTAATGCAATCTTTAAGTCTCTTGATTTCTATTGTTTGTTACTGTTTGTTGATCATTCAAATTTGTTGATTAGTTGATTGAATTTGGTTTGATTGAAATTATGATGATAAATGTGTTGATTAGCTTATTTTTGATTTTTTTTTCTTCCATTGATAGTAAGTAGTTTTTTTGCTAGGGGTGTGGTAAAGCATGTTTGAGTGATGGATCATAGCTAATTTGGAGTTTTTTTTTTTTTTTTTTTATTGATTGAGCATTGTTATTAAATTGATGGATTGATTTTGTGCATGTAGTAGAAAAACGTAATGGCAAGCGGTTCAAAATCGCTTGGGGTTAGGGAGCTTGCCAATAGCCATTTAAATGGCAACCGGTTTAGAACCGCTTGCCATTACGGGAGAATGGCAAGCGGTTTGGTGCCAAAAACCGCTTGCCATTTGCTCTTGACATAATATTATGTCAAGTGTAATGGCAAGCGGTATTGGCGCCAAACTGCTTCTCGTTTGTTTAATTAGTTTTTCCAAAATTTATATTAATTAATAATAATAGTATAGTAACTTGTTTTGATATGCATAATGTGTCATTTTAAATTTTTTTTCTTATTATTAATCTTATTATTATTATTATTATTATTATTATTATTATTATTATTATTATTATTATTATTATTAATATTATTATTATTAGTAGTATTATTATTAATATTAATTAATATTAATAATTAATAATAATTAAAATATTACAAATTAAAGAAGAATAATACAATTACAACAATAAAATGCATAATAATAACATATATAACAATAAAAAATAATATATAGTATTTATTATATATAATTAATATACATATATAAAAAAAATAGTAACTAAATATCAATTGTTCATAATAACAAAAAAAACTTAATCTCACTATCTAATATATATTATTCTACCTTGATGCAATCAAATGTCACGAAAAAAGCCCATATGTCGCGAATTTCATCAAATTCTTGCCTGGTTAACGGGCCTTCCCTTTGAATCTTGCAAACCATTGAAAAAAAAACCAAAAATTAAACATCATTCATATTACATAAAATTCAAACTCAATAATGTATGTGAAATATTTCAAAGGCAACATATATAGTTTTGTTTCTTTCACAAAATGGCCCAAATAAGGCCGACATGACTTCTACTTTGCCCAATTTTTATTTTTTACATTGTCTATCAAATGAACAATTTCTTTCTCATGGAATGCCAATATTACCTACTCTTAGGTGTCTAAGGTTTGAAATCACATCAATTAAGGGTTTTAGTAAGTTTTGGACGGTTTTTATCCAAAATCTCCCAAATAAGAACTATATGACTTCTACTTTTCCCATTTTCTACATTTCTTGTATAATGAACTATTTGTTTATCAGAACAAGTAAATATTAACTAGTCTTAGGTGTCTAATGTTTTAAATCATTTCAGAAGAGCATTATACAACATTATCCAAAATCGGCTATTTCACTTCTACTTTGCCCATTTTTTTCATTTCCTATATAATGAACTATTTCTTTATCATAACATGTCAAAATTAACTAGTCTTTGGTTTCTAATGTTTAAATAATATCAAAAGACCATTCTTCTTAGTTTCAGAACGACTTTTATCCAAAATCGGCTATTTGACTTCTACTTTGCTTGTTTTCTACATTTTTTTATCTAATGAACTATTAATTTATCATAACATGTCAATATTAACTATTCTTAGGTGTCCAATGTTTGAAATCATATCAAAAGATCATTTTACTAAGTTTTAGGACGGCTATTATCCAAAATCAGCTATTTGACTTCTACTTTGCCCGTTTTCCACATTTTCTATCAAATGACCTACGTTTTTCTCATAGCAGGCCCATATTAACTCGCCTTAGGTGTCTAAGGTTTGAAATTACATCAAAAGATGGTTTCACTAAGTTTTAGGACAGCTTTTATTCAAAATCGGCTAATCAACTTCTACTTTGCCCATTTTCTACATTTCTTATATAATGAACTATTTCTTTATCATAACAAGTCAATATTAACTAGTCTTTGGTGTCTAATGTCTGAAATAATATTAAAAAACCATTCTACTTAGTTTTAGGACGGCTTTTATCCAAAATCGGCTATTTGACTTCTACATTACCCGTTTTCTACATTTCTTACCTAATTAACTATTTATTTATCATAACATGTCAATATTAACTAGTCTTAGGTGTCTAATGTTCGAAATCATATCCAAAGATCATTTTACTAAGTTTTAGGATGACTTTTATCCAAAATCGGCTATTCTACTTCTACTTTGCCCATTTTTTACATTATTTTTCGTATGAACTTTTTGTTTCTCATACCATGCCCATATTACCTAGTCTAAGGCGTGTAAGTTTTGATATCATATCAAATGAGCACCCACTAAGTTTTAGTACGCTTTTTATCCAAAATCGAACGAAAACAAAAAAAACCATACCTCCTCAATGTTTTGAGCTTCCGTGCACCTATTGACTATGTCAAGCATAAACCTCATCACGTACAGGGCACAATCAACGTCGTTGTCTTGTTGCGCACACAATCATGACACAAATCTAATCTAGTCAATCACAGCCATAACCGAAGGCAAGTTTATTAAATAAATCACTATATCAAGGCATTACCTTCGAATATTTCCACATAGGACCCACAAACAAAGGACAATTCAGCTTCTTCATAACACTTAAAAAAAAGAGCACATAATTAGAAACATAACCACTCAATGACTTAGGTGATGATATAAAACAATAGGAAGCGGTATGTACCTATTCAGTAGGTTATTAACTTGCAACTTCCTTGTTGGCAAGATACGAGCCGAGTCAAAGTAGTAGATTGTGTTATTGGAAACACAAATCACCATAAGGCTCCAATGATAAAAAAGGCTTTTTGGCAGCCTCTAATATTGACCCGGGATACAAAGGCTTTTTGCCAGCCTCTGATAATGACTCAAATACATCAGATCGGTCACCAAATTCACCTTCAACATCACGCATCATCTCATTCAAGTGATCACCACCACCATCCTCGGTCTTATCCCCATCACCACCATTATCATTCCAATTTCTTCTTCAACATGAATCTCGGCACTTTCAACATGCGTCTCATTGCCAACAACATTCTCTCTATAAGATCCCTTTTCACTTTGCCAAATCCAAACATGATATTGAGGCCAAAACCAATGACATTGTACATGAGCCTTGATGGTATGAACACTATCAACCCTTGTAACATTATTACAATTGACACAAGGACAATAAAGGTAATTGACACCTGTTCTGAGCTGATACTGTGAAGCACTCTTACAAAACTCCTTTACCCCATCAAAAAATTCCAATGTATCACGTCTACTATACATCCAACCGCGATCCATTGACGTTTTAAATTGCCTTTAAACATACCAACACATTTCAAACAATGGATAAACGTAACATATATTATGTCAATCAAAGTACATAGCATATATATCATCCATATCGCGTAAAAATTAATGCTCCCAAAAGGTCCTTATCACTCAAACCTAACCCATCCTTGAACGTCTAATCTCACTAGTGAATGTATGTCAACTTTTCAATTTTAAGGAAAATCCGTCAGCATTTCCCCCCAGTTCTCCAAGTACACAATGTAGGTAATAACTTACCTACATATGTACCCAGAGAACATTGTGAGAAAATGATAAGCCGAGATATTCCTTAAAATAGAAAAAGAGACATACATTCACTACCTAAGTGAGATAAAACGTCTAAGAACAGTCCCAATCGGGGACTATTCAAGACTTTCTCCTATTGAGAAAGACTCAAACGGGTATCTAGGAAAATGATGATGCAAACATTTAATAATTTGCATTTATTTGACATTCAACAATACACAAGTTCATTCGTTTATATAGTGATAATATATAAATTAACCTACCTACAATCAAACTAAGGTTACTTATATATATAGCAATCCATTATATTCATACATTGCAATTTACTAACCACATTTAACAAACTAAAATGTTAACTAATATATATTCTATTAAAAAATTTTACTTTAAAGCTACTCAAATTCAAAAAATATATATATAACATTTAAACAATTAAAGTAACAATTAACATTATCGAATATACAAACAAATAATAAAACAATTAAAATAAAATTGTGTTAACTACTTGAAACCCTAACTTTAAATTTTAGAATAAACAAACAATTAATACAAATTTATACAAATTAATACATATGAAACTAAAATTTAGCAAGAACTCACCCTAATTTAAGAGTGAGAAAGAGAAAGATTGAGGGATGAGGATGACAGTTGGAGGGAGAGAGAGAGATAGAGAGTTGTGGTGTGTTGGGCTCGTTTCACCACCATTCACTGCACCCACAAATACCACCAGCAACTAGGAGCAGCAACCACCAACAGCCTCGAGCAGGAGCCATAACCCACGATCCCACGCGCGAGTAGCCTAGAGCCCTACCCACCCAAAAACAGCCTTGAAATAGCTTCTATGGAAAATAAAAAACAAAGTGAATGGAGTGGTGGTGGTAGTGGCCGGAATCTAAAGAAGTGAGAAGAGAGGGTAAGGATGAGTGAGAAAGAGAGGAGGAGTGAAGGCGCGGGAGCGCAAAATTTTAAGGAATTTTGTGTTAAGTGAAAATAGAGAGGAGAAGAGGGGGAAGCCCGCTTTTTTTTTTTTAAATTGCCAAGCGGTTTGGGGTTGAACCGCTTGCAAATTTAACTAATGGTAAGCGGTTCAACCCCAATCAGCTTGCCATTAGTTAAATTGAAAGCGGTTCGTGCCAAAATCGCTTGCCAATTCATATCTCATTATTTTTTTTGAATTAACTAAATGGGAAGCGGATTACGTAAACTGCTTGCCAATTATAGCTTCCCATCACATTTATTCTACTACTGTGTGTGTGATTAGTTAAAGAGTAGCTAACGTTAATTGTCATGCTAGATTTCATTGTGTGCCTACATTGATACATACCATTGATTTGCAGCTCACATTTAACGATTGAGCTAGGTTTGTGAAAATCCTAGTAGAGTCTTTCGTAGTTGCGCTAGTTAGACCCTTAGGAGATATCTTATTAAGCTCTTTTGATTGCATTATCTATCTTCTCTTGCAATACTCGAATTGATCAATCTCCAACCCCAATTAGTGTGTGTCCATTGCACGAATATGTGGATCCTAAATCCCTATTGTTTGATATATTGACTTACCTTGTGTTTGCTTTGTTTGTTTAATTGAACTTAGACATCCTACATTCTCTTTTCACGCTTTGAGATAGCTTAACTTTGGTAATAGTAAACTTCCCCCAATTGCTTTGGGTTTGACCCTTGACTTGCCTCTATAATAGTATTTAGGTTTTTTAAGTGTTTAAAAATTTAGTTTTGACCGTGGTTGGAATAGTTTCAACGACCTAGTCTCAACCCTCGTCAAAAATGGCACCGTTTCCGTGGAAGGCATGGTGACTGCTATTGTTGTTTGAGTCTATTCCTTTTATTTGAAAAAAACAAAAATATTTCTCTTCCTTTTAGGCCACATTTGTAGCCGTGCTATTAATATTTGCTTTGAGTTTTTGTATGTGTAGGGCAAGACAACGAACTCTAGTGCCATTTGATTTGAAAATTTAGAGAGCCATAACAAGGATAAGGGTTGCTAATCATTCTTCAAGTCTAACTTGTCCAAGAGAGTGAATTCATCAAGAAAGAGAAGAAGATGATTGAGAATTCATGGGAGATAATTAAAGAGTAGCATTGAAGGAGTTGGGAATTCCCAGTGCTTATAGATTTGAGAGTGGCATTGCTCCACCAACAATACCCGCTAATGACTTTGAGATAAGGCCGACAATGATAACAATGATTGAACGAAGGAAATTTAGTGGTGCCAAGCACGAAAGCCCACTAAATCATCTCAAAGTGTTAGAGATGTATTGTAATACAATCAAGATCAATGGGGTTTCTCAAGAATTCATAAGGCTCAAGTTATTTCCGTTCTCTCTAATCGGAAGTGCTTTGGAGTGGTTAGACAAGGAGGTGAAGCCTAATTCTTTGACCACTTGGGATGAAGTTACAAAGGAATTCTTATCCTGCTTTTATCCCCAAAAGAAGACGGTCGAGGTGAGAGCACTCATTCAAGGTTTAAAATAAAAGTCGAGCAAGAGTCTTTATGAGTCATGGGAAAGTTTCAAGAGTACCAAAGAGAATGTCCTCACCATGGGATTCCAATATACCAAATAATTCAAATCTTTTATGAAGGTTTAAGTCCTCAAGTCAAATCCTGTTTGGATGCCGATGCCGGAGGCCCTATCATGATCAAGACCAAGGAAGAGGTTGTAGATATAATTGAGGATGTTGTTCGTCACTACATGGATTGGCAAGAGGGAGAGAAAGAGTCGACAAGCAAGAGTGGCTGAACGGTCTATTCGTTTAATCATCTCAATGCAATCAATAACTTGTCTTCCCAAATCTCAAACTTGAGGAAGGATATGACATTGATCAAGGCTAAGCTAGAGAGTACCTCTTTGATTGCACCAAGTCTTCCCTCCCACATTAAGGGGAGAATAAGATCTTCTAACTCTACTCCTCCTTCTACTTTAAGTAATATGCCAAGCGCTTATGTCTTTTGTGATGTTTGTGGGTCTTATGACCATGACTCCTCCAGTTGTCCACATGATTTTGAAAATTGTGATAACATTAAACTTAATGATTGTGAGTAAGTGAAATTTGTTTCCAAAAATAACAATGGACAAAGATTTGATGGTCCACGGAATTTTGGGACTAGGAATTTTCACCAACATGGTGGTTTTGATAACTACAACAATGTTGGTTATAGGAACCAAGGAAATCAAGGTTTCCGAGGTAACTATAACAATCAAGGTTATAGTAACAAAAGCCAAGGCCAAGGGTATGAAAATCAAGACCAATCTCATGGCTTTGGTGGCCAACACCAAAATTTTGGCCACAATCAAGGCCAAATCATTGGAATAATAAAAATAGGGGCAATTTTCAAAACAACAACCAAAGGGGACCCCCACCCGGATTCGCTCCGGGACCTCAAGGCAATGGTGTTAATTCCTTTTCTCAACCCCCATCTTTTAAGACTATCTTAGACGGGATCATTGAAAATCAAACAAAGATTTTGAGCACTTACATGGCGGTAAGTGAAAAGAATTTTAATGAAATGATGACACATAACAAGATGTTTCAGATCCAAATCACTCAACTAGCCAATACCTTAAAAGATTGTGCTAGCCCTTCTAAATCACCCTCTCAAGGATTTGATCCTAAGAAACCCGTGTATTCCATTACCACAAGGAGTGAAAAATTGCTTGAAGAGAGAGTTTATGGGATGAGAGAGTAGGATGAGAAGAGGAGTGACTCAAGTGAGGAAAATGAGAACAAGGTGTCAAGGAGTGTGAGCAAGGAAAAAGTTCAAGAGATAAAGATGAGTGATGAGTCTAGCAAGATGAATGAGAGTTCTAATGAGAAGAGTGTTGAAAAAGAGAGGACGCAAGATGAGGATTTCAAACCGAGACTTCCATATCCCCAAAATTTAAATAGTTATAAGTTGGGTGAAAATTTTGGGAGATTTATTGAGATGCATAAGAAGATCTATCTCTCTATTCCTTTCACCGATGTTTCGGGAGAAATGCCTTAATATTCTAAATTTCTTAAGGAAATCTTGAGCGGTAAGAAAGATTGCAATGTGGTTGAATTAGTGAGTTTGGGGGAGTGTTGTAGTGCCTTTATCCATAATGATTTGCCCCCGAAGATGAAGAATCTAGGAAATTTCTCCATTCCTTATAATATTAATGGGAAATTTATTCAAAATGCCCTTTGTGATCTTGGTGCTAGTGTTAGCATCATGCCTTACTCTGTTTTTAAGAAACTCAAGTTAGGTGAGCTCCTTTCAACTAACATGACCATTCAATTGGCCAACCGTTCTATTAAGTTCCCAAAGGGTGGAATTGAGGATGTGCCCCTCAAAATAGGAGAGTTTATTATTCCCATTGATTTCATTGTGCTAGAGATTGCGGAAGATGACAATATTCCTATCATCCTAGGGATGTTATTCTTAACAAATTCAAGTGTTTTAATAGATGTGAAAGGTGGAATGATTACCTTGCGTGTTGGTGATGTTAAGGCAAGTTTTAAGCTCAAGTAGATGCATGAGTCTCTATCTTATGTGTAAGGAATTATGTGAATAAACTCATTATCTTTGAATACTAATTAATGTTTGCATATTTTTATCTTCTACAGACGATATGTTGTAGCTTTTGATGATGTTCCTGAAAGTGTTTAGAGAAAGGTAGTTAGTGAAGAAGACAAGGATCCGTCAAAGCTTGAGGATTAGTTTGAAATGCCTTCTTAGTTTGATCTATCTTTGTAGGAAGATGAGAATTGTTTTTCAAGTGGTGAACATGAGGATCTCAAGGATCCAAGGAAGAAGAGATCAAGGAAGAGAAAGAGAGTTTCCAAGAGATACAAGAAGAAGTTGAAGTCTAAAGAGTTTGATTTAGTTTCTATGATTCATAATGACATGGTTCATGATGTGATTTTTCACAAGCTTTGCAATAATTTTACCCTCTCCACCACTTTGGATAAGGTGAAGCTTTTTAACCTCCGTGACTTGGAGGAAGGGTCGAGCTTAGGATTTCTAACCCTTTTTCTTGTGATTTCTATTTTTCGTTCTTAATTTTCGTTCTTTTGTTTTTTCTTTCCTTTTCCTTGTTTTTATTTGCATTGATAGGTCAAATTCATTGGATATGGATAATTTTGAGCAAGCATGAGCAATGGGAATATATTTGATGATTGATGAGAATATATTCGATTTTATCGAATTTTAATGTAAAAGGGTAAGGTAATGTAGTGAGGTATGTTAGGGAAAGTTGTATTAAAATTTGAAGTAAATGTAAACTTTGTGGGTTCATTGTGATGCTCTCATTATTACTGGATGTTGAATCCACTATAATCGTGTTTAGAAACTGCCATACTTGTTGGTTCAATAATCCCAGGATGATATTAGACAATGAGCCCACAGTCGAACGCACAGAGCAAAATTTCAAGAAGGAAGCCACGAGGTGTGGGCGTGCCAAGCAGGGGCGTGAGCGCGCTAGGGTTCTAGCATCAAATATATTTTTCTTTATTTCTCCTTTATTTCCCTCATTTTCCCTTCACCATCAACCTAGCATGCACTATCTCTTTCTCACTCAAGAACACCGAAAATCCTAGCTTTTATTCATCAAATTTGCACTTTCAATCATAAAAAATCCATCACAAATTACCAAATTCCTTCTACAAAATCATCTTTAACAACAAACATCATACTACTTTCTTCCATTATCAACATTCAATCTCTCTCCTCCATTGAAGACCAATTTGGGGTTTTTCTTTTTGGTGAGAATTTTGGCTAGTTCTTAATCAATCTTGCCTCTAGTGTGGAATAATCTTCTTCTTTAACTCTATTTTACATAATTGTATCATATTGTTGCAAAAGTTTGATATTTCATGTTGGTGAATAGTAGTAGTACGTGTTTTGGTGATTTTGATGATTATAAATGATTTTTGGTTGATTATTTGTGAATGTTGTTGATTAATTTTTCTTAACATTGTATTGTTGTATGTTTATATAGCAAAATTGGTTAATTTGCTGGTGATTGCAAGAAGTTGGAATTTTAGATTTTTGGTAGTGAGTTGTTGCTTGTGTGATTGGTGTAATTGTTCAAAGAGTTGTGAATTTGGTATTTGGAAGTGTTTAGGGTAATTTTACCCCGCCCCGTGGTCCAATCAGAGGATGACACGTGTCAGCCTCAGGATGGCCCAAAGTGGACCAATCCCTGTTTGACACGAGTCACTCCAGAAATCAAGGGAAAAAGGCGGACTTCAGGCCCAAATCCCGAGAAAGCCGCAAACCGGCGCAGCCCACCAATGATTAGGGTTCAGTGACCTAATCAGGGGCACAAATCCCAAAGACCCTATAAACAGGGAGATGTCCCTCTTTTTGAGGGCACATTTTACCATTTATTACACAATTACTCTTTGATAGAGACATCCTGAGCTTGGAATCCGAGAAAATCCCCACCTAAATTTCCGCACCTTTTTCTCCCTTCAAGTTTCTAACTTGTGCGTCGGAGGCGAAGCACCACCCAACTGGTGTCTCCGTTTGTTTTGTAGGTACAGCTCACTCCGGATCAGTCTTCGTGTTGTAACTCTCCCGAGGGACAAAAACACCCAAAACATTTGGCGCCGTCTGTGGGGAGGGTACCTCGAAGATGGTTCAAGAGTCTGTACCACCCCCTAACCGTCTGGACGATGACCCAGAAGTCTTTACAGACCATGAGGATGAAGATCCTCAAGTCGAAACCTTTACAGCAGAAGACGACTCTCTCAGAATTAAGCGCATCCGGCCCAGAGAGACTCTAGAGCGGGGTGCCTCCCAGGCGGGTGCAAGTAGACCCCCTGGGCAGCTGGAAGGGGAAACCCATGCGGCAGATGGATCAGCGCCTGTCACCCAAGAAGAGCTCATGAGACTCATGACAAGTTTCAAGGGTGAAATTAAAGAGCTGATCACCCAAAGCCGGGCTGGCCCAAGTAGAGGTTAGTCGGCCAAGAAGACTCCTCTGGAAAAGGGGAAGTCAGTCAAAGATCGGCAGCCCACTCCTCATCTAAAGGAGAAGGCAGCCGGGACCATTGATTGGTCCAAAATTCTTCTTCCCAAGGGGAATACCAATAACTCCCGCCGGACTCAACAGCCGGTGAGAAGTAAGAAGTCATCTCTTGATGCCCGGGAGATCATCAACTGGAAGAGAAATCATCAGCTGTCTGAGTCGGTTTCCACGTCGAACTTTCCTGATAGCTTTAACAATACCTCTGCCGGGATTGCATCTTCCTTGCATGAGAGTCAGACAGGCGGTAATACCGTCCATTTTGGCCCTCATATGATTGGAGTTGTACCGTATGTGCCTACTAAGGTCTACGGCCAATATTCCCCTCATTTCATGCAGCCGTCCCTCTTTGGAGGTCAGGCGGCATATCCAAATGTCCAACCATTAGACTGGAAGCTTCGTCTGCTGCGCCTGGGTGAACAGCCTTCTGCGTTCACCCGGGAGATAACCGAGACGGCCCAGCCGACCAAGGTTAATAATGTGTTTTGGTACCTATGATGGTACCACCAATCCGGAAGACCATCTCATGGCTTATACCAACCTCATGTATCTGCAGGGGTTGGATGATGCCACTTGGTATCGGTGCTTCCCGGCTACGTTGAAGGGCATTGCCCAACAATGGTTTGGTAATCTGCCAGCCGGGTCCATCGATAGTTTCAAGAAGCTCGCCTTCCTGTTTGCTTCTAACTTCTCAATGAACATCCCTGCTAAGAAAACAAGCCTTGATTTGAGCACTGTTAAGCAGGGAGAGAGAGAAGGGTTGCGCTCATATGTCAGGCGGTTCAATCTGATTAGAATTCAGATTCAGGGACTGTCTGATGAGGTAGCTTTTACAGACTTTTTCAAGGCTCTGAGAGACGGGTCGACCTTTAAGTTCGACCTAGTCAGAAAAAGGGGCTTTCACTTTACAGGCGGCCTTGAGGGAGGCGGAAAGTTACATTCAAGCTACCGACCTCTGCTCGCCTGGTAACCAGTTGGACTCCAAGAAGTCCGACAAACCGAAAGACAGCCTGTCTGCTCAGCCGGCCAAAAATAAAGAAGAGAGCAAGAAAAGAAAAGAAATCTGAGCGGTTAATGATTCTGACCAGCCGTCTCAAAATAAAAAGAAAGAGTTCAAACCGTACGTCCTCAATTACGATTTTAATAAAGACTGCAACTCCATCCTCATGGAGGTAAAGGACCGGCTGTCCATTGAGAAGCCGAATCCTATGAAGAGTCCTGTCTAGTCACGGAACAAAAATAAATTCTGTCAGTTCCATGAGGAGGTCGGCCATGATACCAACGACTGCTTTAGTCTTTAGCGGACCGTCTGGCTGACAAAGGGCTGTTAAAGTCCTACATTTCTAAGTCCCCAGCCGGGGCAAAAACGAAAAACAAGGGTCAGTCCTCCAAGACTACCCCCAGCCTACTAGTAGCTCGGATACCGACAAGGAGCCGGCCTACACAATAGCAGGCGGGTTCTCCTGTGGTGGCCCTACCATCCGGGGCACCAAGAGCCATCTTCGAAATATGGACAAGGATGATGATGAGCAGGCGTCTGCAAGCACCTCCTTCCCAGACGTCTTGATCACTGAGAAGGACAAGGGCAGCGTCCGCCGTCCGCATGATGACCCGGTTGTCATTGAATGTAAGGTTGCCAACCAACTGGTTGGAAGAATCCTTATTGACACCGGCAGCTCATCAGACATCATCAGCCTCCGAGCCTGCAAAAGCTGAAATACAATGTCAGCAGCATGCATCCTGTCACCCACCCCTTGGTTGGTTTTGGGGGTGGGATGGTCTACCCAGCCGGAAGAATTGACTTACCCATCCGGCTGGGGGAGAAAGGCAAGGGACGACATATTGTCGTCAGATTCTTGGTCGTTGAGGAGTTGATCGCCTACAACATTATCCTTGGCCGGCCAATCCTCAACGTAGCTAAGGCAATAATCATCCCGTCTCTGATGCTCATCAAATATCAGAGGGATGACGGCTCTGTTAGTTCCTTGAGTGGGGATCAGAAGACGGCCCGGAAGTGCTATCTCTCAGCCGTCAGAGACAATGTGGCCCCAGGCGGTCAGGAAACAATTGACCTTGACAATGTCAAGGATGTCGATCCAGCACCTGCCCCACCAGCAGCCGGAAAGAAAAGAAAGGCACCTCTGCTGGTGGAGGTGAAGAAAGAGAAAAAATAGCAATCACTGACCGGTGAACGGTTAGATGAGCTCCGTCCCCAACCGGCTGGTGAAAGCATTGATCTCGTTCTGGATGAAGGTGGAGGAGCATTGGAACTTGAGGCGCTGAGGGTTGTCGACTAAAAATAGACAAGCTACCTCATCCTTAACCATTAAGCAGAGGTTTTCTTTGAAGAACACGACATATTAGAAAAGCCGAGCAAAGTAATTTATGGCTATGTGGAAGATGTTGTTGACCTTAGAGGTGTTAGTTCGGAAACTATCCTTGGTGGATATGCTCCTCCACCATTCTTGCTCGTTGTAGGGGATGCGGTGAGTGGAAGTCATCTTGCAAGGATGATCTAGCCCGGTCGCAAGCCAATGGAAGATCTCGTTTAGATCACTCTTGGTGAGGGAGTGATCCTCGTTAAACATGCAAAAATGTATCATAAGCTGAGGTTCCTCATCGTTAAACTCCGGCTCTATGACTTCCTTGCGGAGAGAGGAAAGGAATTCCAAAGTCACTCGCTGATAGGTGTTAGCGTGGGGGTGGATAAAGTCACCCCATCCAAAATTTTGTGCCAACCGGACTACCACATCCAAGATACCGAGCTTTTGCAACGTTGTAGGACAAAAGAACCTTGTTAAACGGATGGGACAATTGATGAGGGTTTGGTAGATGTCCCAAAATTTCTCAATCGAAGCAATTATGCTATGATCATTTATGCCGGGAGGAGGCAGGAAACTCGTTGAAGATTCACCCACTCTCTTCCTCTTTGACTTGCTCTTGCCAAATACCATGATTCTACAAAATTACCAAGAGCTATCGTTACGACAATTTGATAAGAGATGACATAAGAAGCTAGCCACGGTAAAGTGTATGCACGAAAGTAGTTTCCTTGAGTTGTGAAATAGATGTAGAGGATAACCACAATACAATTCAAGGTATAAATGGACACATTTAAACCAAGGCATAGGCAAGAAATCCTATGACATTCATATGTAAGTCCTAACAAAGTCTAGGTGAATTTTGGCATGATGTCCCCTAATTACGTGATAATCATTCACCAAACCTCAAAATCAAACAAAAAACAACAAGAATCAATCTCCAACAACATTCAATTTTATGAATTTCTCAATCATCAAATAGTAGCATGAACACCCTAGCATGAAATCAACATTTTTAAGCAAAGACATTAAGATCAAATAAAACCAAGGTATACATGCATAATCACGATAACAAAATGTTTTACTATCAATTACCAATCAATTGCAACAAGTAAATCCAAAGAACTACATGTATCAAACAAGCTATTACCAACAATTTCAAGAATACCACAATTCATATTTAAACATGCAAAACATGGTAAAACTATGAGAAATTGAAGAAATGAACTTGCAAAAGGTAGGAAAATCATACCACAATTGTTTGTAAGTAAGTAGAAACCCAAAATCACCAAAGCACTTAAACCCTAGAAATTGAGGGAAAATGAAAATATGGGATTTTTATGTCGAATTTTTTGGTGGAGATTGTAGAAATTTAGTAGAGGATGGAAAATATGTGAGAAAAAGAAAAAAATGGAGTGATTTTGATGGAGGTTTGAGGTTGTAGGAGGGGATGACAATGGGGTTTAGAGTGAGAAGGAGGAGAATAGAGAGAGAGAGAGGGTCGAATGAGATGATGAAATGAAAGAAATAGCAGCCCCTTTTTTTTAAACATTCGACAAAGGTTCGGCCAAACCTTGGGTAAGTTCGGTCGAACTCTTGAAATAGTTCGGCCAAACTTGCTCAAGGTTCGGCTGAACTTGCTCTCTAACTCTAAATTCATAAAATGGGCAGAAACTTTCCAGCTTTTAATTCCAGAGGAGGTGAGACCAAACTCAACAATGTTTGGGCGAACTGAGGTTTGGTCGAACCTACTCTAAATTCTTAATTTCTGCAATTCTGGCAGAAAGTTTTCAAATTTAGGTTCTAGAGGAGGTGCGACCGAACTCAAGAATGTTCGGGCAAACCTTTCAAAAAGTTCAACCGAACCTTCAGGGAGTTCGGTCGAACCACCTAGTTTTTTCAAAAAAATGCTCATTTTGCAACAAAATATGCACAAACACCCCTCTTCAAAACACATACTAAACACCATATCATCATGCTAAGGCAAAGTATACAAAAAATTCCAACACAATCAAAACTCAAAAATCTAACAATCCAACATTGTAGATAGAAAAATAACAAAGCATCAAGAAAAGAAAAGAGAGAAAAGGGTTAGAGACTCGGGTTGCCTCCCGGAAGCGCTTTTGGTTTACGTCGTTAGCTCGACGTTCCTTGAATCAATCAAGGAGGGTCAAATTGATGATGCATATCAAGAAGAGTCACAGAAATTGGTTCATCACTTAGGAATCCTTCGTAGTAGGGCTTGAGCCGGTGACCGTTCACTTTAAATGGAGTATGCCCGTCTTGGGAAATCTCATAAGCGCCATATGGGAACACCTCCGTGATAATGTATGGCCAACTCCACCTTGACCTAAGCTTGCACGGGAAAAGCTTCAAGCGGGAGTTGAATAGGAGGACTTTTTGGCCTTTGACAAATTCCTTCTTGACAATTTGAGCATCATGCCAAGCCTTAGTCCGCGCCTTGTACATGCTTGCGCTATCGTAAGCATTCATCCTCAACTCCTCTAACTCATGTAGCTCGAGAAGCCTTTGTTCACCTGCATTGTGGAGGTCAAAGGTGATTTGCTTGATCGTCCAATGGGTTCGATGCTCGATTTCTACGGGCAAGTGACAATTTTTCCCATAAACAAGCTTATAGGGAGTGGTCCCTATTGGAGTTTTGAAGGCGGTCCTATACGCCCATAGAGAGTCGATGAGTTTAAAAGACCAATCCTTTCTTGTTCTAGCAACCGTCATCTCCAAGATCACCTTGAGCTCCCTATTGGTGATTTCCGCTTGACCACTCGTTTGAGGGTGGTAAGCAAGCCCCCGCTTATGAGACACTCCATATCTATTAAGAAGTCGAACGAAGGTGTGGTGCTTGAAATGTGACCCCCCATCACTAATTATGGCTCTTGGAACACCAAATCTTGGGAAAATCATTTTCTTGAAAATATTAACCACTACCTTAGAATCATTCGTAGGGGATGCCACGGCCTCCGCCCACTTAGAGACATAGTCAACGAAAACCAAATTATACTTGTTCCCATGTGAAGAAATAAAAGGGCCCATGAAATCTATAGCCCACACATAAAAAAATTTAAGCTCAAGGATGGGGTTTTGCGGCATTTCATCCGCCCTAGAAATATTCCCCATCCGTTGTCATCTATAACAAGTCTTAACAAAAATACAAGCATCCTTGAATAGAGAAGGCCAAAAGATCATAGATTGTAGAACCTTTGAGGCGGTCTTTTGAGCACTCATATGCCCACCACAAGGAGAAGAGTGGCATATATGGAGAACACTTTGAACCTCGTCGTTGGGGACGCATCTCCTCAATAAACCATCAACCCCTCTCTTCAACAAAATCGGATCATCCTAAATGTATCTCTTTGCCTCATGCTTGAGTCTTCGACGTTGTTGTGAAGTGAAATCCGGAGGTACGACACTACAAACTAAATAATTCACAATATCCGCATACCATGGCCCCAACTTCACCTCAAGGACATATAGCACATCATCCCTTAGAGCATCCTCTATTGGCAAACCATCATCTTAAAACCTTGCACCGCCTAACCTTTGAAGGTGATCCGCCACCACATTATCGACTCCCTTCTTGTCTCTCATATCATAATCGAAGTTTTGGAGGACTAAAACCCATCTCAACAACCTCGTTTAGCTTCCTTTTTTCCTATCAAATATTTGAGAGCCAAGTGGTCGGTATACACAATTGTCCTAGAACTAATAAGGTAGTTACTAAACTTCTCAAATGAGTGAATAACCGCTAAGAACTCCTTCTCGGTAGTTGTGTAGTTTCGTTGGGCATCATTGAGAGTTTTAGACAAAAAATGTATGACAAGAAGTTTCCCATCCTTTTGTTGCTCAAGAACCTATCCAATAGCGTCGTCGCTTGCATTGCACATGAGCTCAAATGGAAGAGACCAATCCGGACCTTGGACAATGGCAGCGGTGCAAAGGGCTTCTTTCAACCTACAAAAAGACTCTTGACAAGCATCATGAAACACAAACTCCTTATCTTGTTGCAATAGGGATGTGAGAAGCTTAGCAATCAATGAAAAATCTTTTATAAAATGCCGATAGAACCCGGCATGGCCAAGAAAGGATCTCACTTCCCTCACGTTGGTAGGGGGAGGAAGTTTCTCAATGACCTCTACCTTGGCTCTATCTACCTCAACGCCGGCATGACAAATTTTGTGCCCAAGAACAATCCCACTTTCCCACCATAAAGTGGCACTTTTCCCAATTCAACACGAGGTTGGCCCTCTCACATCTTTCTAAGCAACGAGATAAATTGGATAGACAATCTTTATAGGTGGCTCCTCCAACGGAGAAGTCATCTATGAAGACTTCTATCTCATCCTCAATCATATCACAAAAAATTGACATCAGGCAACGTTGGAATGTTGGGGGGCATTACAAAGCCCGAAAGGCATCCTACGATACGCATGAGTACCGTAGGGGCATGTGAAAGTCGTCTTCTCTTGATCCTTGGGGTTAATCGGGATTTGGAATAATCTTGAGTAACCATCAAGGAAACAATAAAAGGAATGCTTTGTAAGCCTTTCCAACATTTGATCAATGAACGGTAGTGGAAAATGATCTTTGCATGTACTTGTGTTATGTTGGCGATACTTAATACACACGCGCCAACCGGTTACAAGCCCAGTAGGCACTAGTTGATCATGATCATTTTTCACTACCGTCATGCCCCCTATCTTAGGCACAACTTGTACGGGAGATACCCAATCACTATGAGCAATAGGGTAGATAATTCCCGCATCAAGAAGCTTAGCCACTTCCTTCCGCACAACCTCTTGCATGGAAGGGTTAAGATTTCTTTGCCTTTGTCTAACGGGTTAGGCATCTCCCTCTAGATCAATTTTGTGCATGCATAAAGATGGACTTATACCTTTGATATCATCAATGTTATAACCCAAATCTTTCTTGTGTTTTCTCAAAACATTGATCAAGAGGGAGGTTTGCTCCCCCGTTAGGTTAGAATTGACAATCACGGGGAAAGACTCATCGGAACCAAGAAATGCATACCTCAAGCCCAAAGGTAGAGGTTTCAAGTCTACCTTTGGTGCTTCCTTACCGTTGGGGCTCTCTTCTCTTTCTTCAACTTGAAAGAGATCATGAATGTAAGGAGCCTTTTCTTCAATGCTCGTATCCTTGCACTCCCTCTTGCTTTCCTCAAGCAAATCCTCATAAATTTGTGAGTACCTATCTTTGGTTAATTCAACAACACACTTTCGAGAGGATCATTAGTAACATGCAAGTGGGAGAGAGAAAATTCATTAAGCACGGTATCAAGAACATCTACTCTAAAGCATTCACCACTTGAGGAGGGTTGTTGCATGCCACTATTTAAATCAATTTCAGTGGAATCATTGTCAATTTTCAAGGATATCTTACCCTCCTTCACATAGATGATAGTTCTAGAAGTAGCTAGAAATGGTCTACCCAAAATTATAGGAATCCTCTCATCCTCATCCATCTCTAGCACATAGAAATCCACGGGGAATGTGAACTTTCCTACCCTAAGGGGAATATCCTTCACCTTGCCCATGGCGAAATTAATGGAACGGTCCGCTAGTTGGAGAGTTATGTTAGTGGGGGAGAGGGTTCCTACTCTAAGATTTTGGTAGACGGAATAAGGCATGAGATCATACTTGCTCCTAAATCACACAAGGCTTTATCAAACTCAATGCCATTAATAAAACAAGGGATGGAGAAGTTACCTGGATCTTTCAATTTGGTAGGAAGTTTGTTGGAAAGAATTGCACTACAATTGGCGGTCAAGCTCACCGTTTCACACTCCCTTCTCCCACTCAAAAGTTCTTTCAAGAATTTCGAATAGTGGGGCATTTGCTTCACAGCATTAACAAAAGGAACGGAAACATGCAAATTCTTAATGAATTTCAAAAACTTCCCAAATTGGGCATCAAGTTTAGCTCTCACGAATCGTTGTGGAAAGGGTAGCTTCTCCTCTCTATGTTGGACATTTAGGGGCAAGGGGGTGTCTTCTTTTCCTTTGGCCCCTCAACATCTTTTTCCTTATCAACACTCAATGGCTCATTGGTTCTCTCACCCTTATTCTCTAACTCCACCTCCTCTTGGGGTTCTTCCTCAACTAAAGGGTCACTCCCTACTACCTTCCCACTCCTAGTTGTCACGGCATACAAAGGTTTTGGGTTGACTCCTTTCCTTGGAATGTGAGAAGAAGAAGATGAAGAAGAAGGGGATGAATTAGATGCAAGTTGAAAAATTTGGGTCTCAAGCATTTTCATATGAGCATTGGTTCGCTTTTTATCCTCCTCATATCTCCTTTGTTCCTCCTCATGCCTCTTTTGATCCTCCTCACGCATTTTTAATAGAGCATCTAACTTAGCCATCATGGGATCATTTGGAGAGGCTTCAAGTTGAAGAGGTTGTTGAGGTGGAGGAATTTGGGGTTGATGAAAACCCGGAGGCCTATTAGTTTGGGCATAGTTAGAAACATATTGACCCCTATTGCCTCTGGTGCCTTGGTTAGGAACATTGCTTTGTTGATTGTTTCCCATGTTACCTTAATCACCAAAATTTTGATTTTAATGGTCATGGTATCGGGAATTAAGTTGTTGGTTTTGATTACCATTCCCCCTTTGGTTAGAGTGGCCTCTTCCATTGAAATTGGAAAGGCCTTCCCCACCATGGTATTGGTTATCATAACTACCACCACTTTGGTTTCAACAACGGTTTCCACCTTGATTCCAATTCCCCATTTCATTGGAGTTTGGCCTCAAGTTCCCCACATTCTCCATTCTAGGAGCAAAATTCATAGCATTGACATTTTCCATATTATCATCATGTTCATGGGGAAGGGGTTGAACTTCAAAAGCATAAACACAATGGGAGGTATCGTGATCATAGGTTTCGCAATTAGAACAAAAGATGCATCCTTAGGGCATTGTATTATACGAAGAGGGGGAAGAAGTGGTCATACCATTGCCTCCCTTGGTTGAAGGGGAGGTATTATCATGAGGATTGGTCATTTCTTTCATCAATTCGTCCATTTGCTTAGTCATTTTGGAGATTTGGGTAGAGTGGTTATTAATTGCGTTGGCTTTCTCCAATGCATAAACACCCTTACTTGAAGTAGCATCCCTTTCTCCTTCATACCAATCATCATAGTGCTTTGCGGCCTCCTCTATAATGCAATTCACTTCGTCCTCTCCTTTGTTCATGATCGGACCGCCAGTCGCGGCGTCTAGGCTTGTTTTCCCTTGAGGTGTGAGACCTCCATAGAAAGTGTGAATGAGTTGATATTTGGGTATCCCATGGTGTGGGAATTGACGTTGAAGCTCTTTGTATCGGTCCCATGCGGCACTTAGATAATCACCACTCTTTTGGTGAAAACCTTGGATCAAAGACAGAGCCTCAGCGGTCTTCCTATGGTTATAAAACCCTCTCAAGAAAGCCGTAGTCATTTGATCCCATCTTGTGAGAGAGTTAGGGGGCACCTCCTTCTCTAGCCATTATAGACCTCTCCCAATTAGAGAAAATGGAAACATCTTGAGGCGAATATATTCTTGAGTCACTCCATTGGCCTTTATTGTGTCATAATATTTCTCAAACGCTTTTAAATGCTCATGAGGACTCTCGAACTTTCCACCCGAGAATTGTTTCGTCTCTACCAAAGCGATTAATTTGGGCTTAATTTCGAAATTGTTGGCTTCAGTGGTAGGAGTTAAAATCCCACTTTATGCTCTAAAGGCTTTGGGAACCCCAAGAAGACTCAAAGGTGTATTCTCTCCCATTATAGGACCTTCTTCACTCTCGAACTTATAGGTTGAGAAAGGGTTGATTTCCAGACTCGATGATGAGTTAGGGCTATCTAATTCTTCACTTGAGGGTGAAGAGGGTGGAATATCTTCTAATTCTCTTACTCCTCTCGTCGGGGTGTGAGAATTTCTACTCTTTTCTCTTGCTTCTCTTTGAAGTAGGGACAAAGACCTATCTAGCTATGGATCGATGGGGATCAAAGATCTTGAGCGGGTTCGTCCTTTGTTCATACAACAAATCTTAGAAGAACGTAAGCACTGACAAGTAACAAAAGTAGCAAACATTAACAAATAAAAGGTGAGATAGTCTCAAACAAGAAATGAAATAGCAATAGAATCTGTCTCCCCGGCAACGTCGCCAATTTGATAAAGGAATAATCGCGTCGTTAATTAGACAACAAACCTAAATCAAATACAATTTATAACACTCGAATTATCCTAATACCAGTATATGGCAAGAAAAGGGGTCGAACCACAGGAAGAAGCACATAAACACCGCATTCATCACTAGACTTTAAGCTATCTCGGGACAAAGGATAGGAATGACTAAGAGATTAAACTAAAGATAAAATGAGTTAAAATCAATATAACTAAACACCAAGGGAAATGGGTATATGTAGGTGCCGCTTGATCATGAAATAGTATAAAAGCAAATTAATAGTGAACTAAACATGCATGAATATTGAAATAAGGTTCAATCTAACCGCCTTCCGGGGCTAATCGGTCGCTCCTAACATAGTCTTTATGTTTCCACACTAGAACCATATATTGGGAGGTGCAATCAAAGAACAATCGATAGTAATGAACCTTAAATAAGTCAACTTCCGTTCCTTGTTAGCAAAGATTCACCTTTAATCAACCAACAATGTGCACTTGCAAGAAGATCAAAGAATATCAAGTATGCAAAGATTTTAATCACAATTAACTTAATCCCAATATTATAAGCATGAACAATTAGCAACTACACCATCCCCACACCCTTGGCTAATTGACTACTCACAAATCATGTTGAAAACAATATCAATCACCAAATCAATAAGCATCAACATGATTAATAAGCAAAGAAGGAAAATCAAAGTAAACAAGCAAAATTAAATGCAAAAGTAAAGAGAAAGAGTAAGAGATTGCTCATTAATTGAAGTTGAAGATCTACAAAATATTAAACAAGCTTCTTCTTTAAAATCCAAGTTCATCAATGAAGAAATCCACACTTTCTCTCTCTACCAAATGAAGACTAATAATGTTTCTTTCTCTTCATTAAGCTAAAAATGCAGAAAATTAAAACTAAGTTAATCTAATTACCTCAAAACGTTCTAAAATGGGACTTATATAGTCCCTACACAGCCAGCTGAAATAGAGGAGTGGTCTGACTGAACACTGGGAAGGTTCGGCCGGACTACAGGGTAGGATTAGCCGAACCATGGGTAGGTGTCGAACCTCCTTATCCTGGTCTGGTCGAAATTCTGATGTTCGACCACTCCTGCAAAATTGCCAAAATGCTATTTGACTATGCCTCAACGTTCGGCCGGACCACTAAGCAGGTTCGGCCACACCCTGGTTCGGCCACACCTTCAAGGGGTTCGGCTGAATCTCTCCTGAATCTTGCTTCCCTTAGCTTTCCTTAAGCTTAGCTTCCTCCTCTTGAAAACCCCGGTGGTTCCTACAAAGCATAAGCATGGAAATCAAAGAAAATTTTAGGAAAAGGAGAAAAATCTAGAAAAGAAGATGCATAAAGGGAAAGGGAACTAAGTGCAAAGAAAAGGATGCAAACAAGCCGCAAATGTGGGAAAATGATCACCATAAAAATGAACCTTAATCGTGGCATAAATGCGACTCATCAGGAAGCGTTGCACACCTGCTGCAGGACTGCTTGCTGTCTTGTGTGGCAGTGGCTGCTACAAAGCAGCCAACCACCGTAGCTAGCTAACCACCGTGGCTAGCTTTATTTTGGGAGCTAGACAAAATGCAGGAGTTGCTGCCACGCTGCTGCCCATGAGGCAGTGACTGCTTTTATGGCAGCCAGCCACCGCGACTACCTTTAGCTAGCCAACCACGATGGTCGGCGATGTGGCAGCTTCAGTTTTTCAAAAAAAAAAAATTATTTTAATTATTTTATTTTAAAATATTTCAAGATAAATATGATTTATGTTTGGATAAAATAAGATATTTTTAAAATGTTATCTTTTATTTTTGATAAAAATCTTTTATTTGGGATAAAATTAAATCTTTCAAAATTTGTTGTATTTGATATTATCCAAATTTTAAGGTTGTTTAATTGGTAATTATCCATAATTAAAGTGGTGAATTTTGGATAAGATTGATTAGGATATTCTGAGTATATTTCAAAGGATAATAATTGATTTAGATAATGTGATTATCCCATAATTAGATTAGGATATAATTTATTTTAAAATTATTTGATTTGCTAATAATTAGGATAGAATCTCCTAAGTTTGTTAGGATAATCATGAAGATTAAATATGATTTATCTTTCTAGATTAATATAAGACTTGATTCTATATCATGCCTAAATTAATATATATGATATTTTATAATTAGTCATGAATAATATATGATATTATCTAATTATGATTTTAGATATGAGATATTTTAGGAAATGCGTTGACTTAATTATGAACATTTGATGTTGTAGTTTGGACAAGTATGTTGAGTGATTTATTATATGGCATTTTTTTTATAATATATGATATTATGTTGCTGTATATAGACTAGTATGGCCCATAGATTCTAAATACGATCTGCGCATCGTGATGTATTTTTGTAATCTAAATATAGTATGCATGTCGTCAAGTATTTTTGTAACTTTTATTATATAGATTAGTTATTTAAATAGTGTGTGTCCATTGAATCCGATAAAGTGAAGGCCCAAAGGAGCAAGGTGTTCGGAGATCCATGATGATTCATGTTGGAGCTTTTCATTTCTAGTATTCTTAGGACTAAGGGGTTGTACTATGTCATGTTTTATTGCATTATTGGATTATGTATGTTAGATTTTATTTATGTTTATTGATGTTCACTAAATAATCACAACATAATGAATCTACATCCCGGTAATATTGAGATTGCTTTTCCAATTAGATACCCAATTCGATCGTGAGTGATGGATCGACCTTCGTAGAGTTTCACTTTAAGCATGTGATGGTTAATTATTTAACCAAGAGTTACAAGAGTTGTAATCAGTAAATAATTTACTCACCTTGAAAATTTAATGCTTGATGGTAGGACCTCAGTCCGGTCAACTATTATAAAAATAAAGGATGTTGGAATCACATAAAATTCTATTGGGATCAATAAATATTGAATAAAGTGCTTTATTTTCTTATGGTACTTTAATTTAATTAAACTTTATCTTATTTTGACTTAGATGGGTAGCCGTAATCACAATGACAACAACATTTACCATCTTCGACCATTCCTTGAGAAGGATAGGGTGACAGGAGAAAACTTTTCCACTTAGGAAAGGAAGCTATGGCTTGTACTAAAATCTGAAGGTAGAGAGGATGTCATTGACACCCCGTAACAAGGACCTCTGCCAGAAAATGCAACTACAGCGGAAATCAAGAAGCACAAGGAAACTCATGATAGAGCTGTGCCTATCACTTTCTTTATGATTGCTACCATAGAGCCTAGTCTTCAACAGCGTTTTAAGGTTCAAGATGCGTACACAATCATGCAAGAACGCAAAGCTTTGTTTTAGAAACAAGCTAGAGTTGAAAGATTTGAGCTCCATTGTGAGATTTTAGAAGAATGGAAAAGGGTACCACAGTTCATGATTATGTTTTCAAAATTATCGGCCTTATTAAAAATATGGAGAACTTGGGGCACCCATACAGTGATGAGATGGCAACATACTTCATTCTCCACTAACTTCCATAAGGTTTCAACCAGTTCATAACAAACTTTAACATGACTGCTTCTGCAAAGACTATAAATCAATTGCACGCAATGCTGGTTAGTGCTGAAAAGAAAATCTCTAAGGAACCTAAGAAGGAAGTTCTTATGATTAAAAAGGGAAAGGGGTTCAAGAAGAAGGGGAAAAAGGCCAGTGCTAAGAGCAAGGGCTAGCAAGTTGCCAAGGCTCCTGAGAAGCAAAAGGCGAATCCAAAAGCCAAGGTTGCGAGTGAAAGTAAATGCTTTTATTGTAAGAAGAAGGGGCATTGGAAACGCAATTGCAAGAACTTGACTTCCTCAAGAAGAATGGAGCATCCATCTCAGGTATTATGTTATAAACATTTTAACTTTCACTTAGGTATGTGATACCAAGTTGCAGTGCTTAACATTATTAATGTTGCACTGGAACTGCAAACAAGTGAGGCTAGCATGCAAATGAAGCTTGAAGGTTCACTAGAAGTATTTGAGTGGCCAGAGATAGATTCATAGTTTAATTTTCTGATCAGTTTATCATGATTTTAGAATATTTGAGTTTTGATGAGACAATATTTCAATTTTATTTTTAATACTGAATTGGTTTATACTTGGCATTAACAAGTATTGATCCACGGTCAAGGTAATAAATTGTTTCATTCTACTAGATATGAGTTATTTTATTTTATAACATTGATATAAGTAGAAAACAAAAGTCATATTAGATGATTCAAAGATAAACTTACAACAAAGTAAGGTTAGGTCACATAACCATTTTCCTTATCAAAAATTACTTTTGGATGGACTTTTATTCTTATTTGAATATGAATCACTTGAGAATTATAAGTCATGCTTGTTATAAGATTACCAAGTTGCCTTTTAGTTGAAAGGGTAAAAGAGCTAAAATGACCTTTTGGAACACAAACATATGATGTGTGTGAACTAATAAGTTCAATAATTAGCAAAGAGATTTAACTATTTCATTGCTTTCACTAACGATTTAAGTAACTATATGATAATTACTTAATGACGTAAAGCTTGTAATCATTGAAATGTTCAAAATTCCAAAATGAAATGTAAAATCAGTTTGACATGAATAATTAACGCTACAATATGATTGTTGTGACAAATATTTAACTCCAAATCAATGATCATCTAAAAGGAAATTGTTGAATTAGTTCACAATCCAGAAACATTACTATTAAAATGTATGTTGAAAGCAGGAATCAAACTTTTCTTTCCATGGTTCGATAAATTTTTTTTTTTAATTTTAGAATATTTGAGTTTTGATGAGACAATATTTCAATTTTATTTTTAATACTGAATTGGTTTATACTTGGCATTGACAAGTATTGATCCACGGTCAAGGTAATAAATTGTTTCATTCTACTAGATATGAGTTATTTTATTTTATAACATTGATATAAGTAGAAAACAAAAGTCATATTAGATGATTCAAAGATAAACTTACAACAATGTAAGGTTAGGTCACATAACCATTTTCCTTATCAAAAATTACTTTTGGATGGACTTTTATTCTTATTTGAATATGAATCACTTGAGAATTATAAGTCATGCTTGTTATAAGATTACCAAGTTGCCTTTTAGTTGAGAGGGTAAAAGAGCTAAAATGACCTTTTGGAACACAAACATATGATGTGTGTGAACCAATAAGTTCAATAATTAGCAAAGAGATTTAACTATTTCATTGCTTTCACTAACGATTTAAGTAACTATATGATAATTACTTAATGACGTAAAGCTTGTAATCATTGAAATGTTCAAAATTCCAAAATGAAATGTAAAATCAGTTTGACATGAATAATTAACGCTACAATATGATTGTTGTGACAAATATTTAACTCCAAATCAATGATCATCTAAAAGGAAATTGTTGAATTAGTTCACAATCTAGAAACATTACTATTAAAATGTATGTTGAAAGCAGGAATCAAACTTTGCTTTCCATGGTTCGATAATTTTTTTTTAATGATCTACAAATATCGTTTTTTGGATATGCATTACAACAACAATTGCAAATATACTAAATAGGAAACTTAACCAAAGCAGTAGAAAAGATGTCATAAGAGTTATGAACTGGAAATGTTCAAAAGTTATCTTTTCAAAACAAGATTAAGGGTTATGAAATCAATGTAAAATGTTTACAAAGATGACATAATACACCCTAAATCAAGAAAATAGTTCTTTGTGGGTTTTCCCATGGAAACTAAGAGATATTATTCCTACACTCGCTAGATAACAAAGTGTTTATTGGTCGCGATAGTGTCTTTATAGAAAGAAATCTCTTCTTACAAAGCCAAGTGGGAGTCAAGTTAGATCTGGATGAGATTCCAGACGAGCAACAATGGATGTTGATAACACTACATCAGAGACGAAGAAATATGAAATCTGTTAATTTGATAAACCATGTGTCGAAGCAAGCTAATTCCACTAGCGAAGCTTCTATCGTCCCACTTGAATGAAAGCCTTTAAAGAGTTGAAGAGAATAATTATATTGTTGCTCATATCTACTGAAGGTTATTTAGGATAAAAAAAAATAGTTTGTTAAAATTCTAGTAAAAGGTGGATTTTAAAATTTTCCTGTTGGAATAGCTGGAACCCATGCCCTCCCTACAAGCAAGCTTTGGATAAGTGCCAACTCAAGAAATGGCTTAAATCCAAGAAATCAAGTATGGACTCCATGTTTATTAAGATGTATTAGTCCATGAAAGTCTTAGAAATAGGGTCAAACCTATTAGATGCGTGAGCCTGTTCGAATTCTTCTAGTGATTATTGATTTCGATTATGAAGTTTAGCATTGGATATAAAAATCAACTACTTGAAATGTTCTAGATGGAGGATATGTATATGATATAACCTAAATGTTTGAGTACCAGAAATCCTAGAAAGTTTTGCAAACTTCAAAAATTCATTAAATAGATTGAAGTAAACATCAAGGAGTTGGAAATTTTTTTTTGATTAGACAATCAAACAGTTTGATTTCCTCAAAGAACAATAATGAATCTTGTAGAGACAAGAATTTTAGCGGGATCAATTGGTCCTCTTGGTCATGTATGTAGATGACATACAATTTTGATGAAATGACATATCAATGCTTGAATCAGTCAAGCTGTGGTTAAGGAGTTGTTTCCATATGAAAGACTTAGGAGATGTTAAGTGCATATAGGGAATCATGATCCATGAAGTGAACCTTTGAGAATGATTTGACAACATCGAGTAATTTATGTTGATAAGAATCTTGACAAGTTCATGAAGCAAGACTCTAAGAGAGGATGTTTTTCCCATGTTTCATGGTATTACGCTCAGTAAAACTCACTGCTTTCAAAAGCTAGTAGATTTGAGTTATAAGGATAGTGTACCTAATGCATTTGCAAAAGGGTCCATTATATTTGCCATGATATGTACGAAGCAAGATGTTACATATGACTTGTGCATGTGTAGCAGATTTAAAGTAAATTTAGAATAAGCATACTAAAAGCTACTAAGAACAAATCCTTGAGTACTTGAGAAGAACCAAATGAATATTTCTAGTTTACGGTGTTAAGAGTGAACAAGTGGTCAAAAGGTTATACGGATGCAAGTTTTCCAAACAATCAAGATGACTTTATATGTTGATCTAAATACATTTTTTTTGTTTGTATAGAGAATTATAGTACGCCTGAAGAGTTCAAAGCATAATACTGTAGCATGCTCAATATAAGAATATGTATTTTAGCTACATTAAGAGTAGTTAAGGAGGAAGTTTGGATCAAATTGTCCTGTAACTAAAAGGATACTATTGCCAAAACAAAGGAGCCAAGGTCACACCATAAATACAAACAAATAGATATGAGATATCACCTCATTTATAAGATCAATGACAAGCGATGTCATGATCTTCAAAGTTTTATTATGAGTGAGAAATCATTAAACTCCTTCCTTCGACTAAGATATTAGAGTCATATTAAAGAGTTGGATTGATGCAAGTAATGTAATTTAAGTTGTGTATGGTTTGAGAAAACATATTACATAAGGAATGGATATATTTGAAGAATTATGTTTAAAATAGAAATTTCATTTCTCTTATTTAGTTATGGTTGTGGAAATTAAATAAAATGACCAAAATAATTATGAATTAATGGGCTTATCAGGTTGATGACCTAGTGAATGAAACCCCATAGGTGAACAAAATTAATATATTATTTAAGTTCCTAGTTGGAAATCATCAAAGTGGATATAAATGATTTTAATGAATGGAGTAGCATGTAAGATTGATTGGATAACGCAGTTTCATGGGCTATAGGGGCATAGTGATGCTCAGTCATTCACTTGGATATGCATGATGCATGATTGAACTAATGACCTACTTTGAAGTTCAAGTATAGAGCTTCCGGATATATTAATGGATTCCTTTGACATGAGTGGAACATTGATTTCATTCAATGGATGTTATGACTTTGGTACACTCAAACGTCTACCCAAAATTGGAGATTATAAATGGTGTTTCCTGGTTATTTCAAAAGTTGAGTGGGAGCCTTAAATTATGAAATGTGTCAAGGCCGCATGAAAAGGGAGAATTCAGAAAATACGTGGCCACGTTCAAATTTATTACTCATTAATCATTTGGTTTTGTAATTCTAACTCAAATTTAAAGAAACAATTTGCAGATTAATATGATCTCGACATGTGATGCAATCATATTATCAAATCAACACATATTGACTTAAGGAATTTTAATATTGCACACTTGTCTCAGAAAAGTGGGAGATTGAAGGAATTATGACTTCGTCTTGTGCAATTAATAGATATATAAATGGATCAAATTATGGAGATAATTCAGTTCAGACATTTGAGTCGTCGTTTTATCATAGCTAGAGGTACTAATGATATTTAAACAAGTAAAATAGGCCAAAGCCCACTTGGACGGATCCTATAAGGTAACAAAAAGGGCCTAGATCGAGCATGAGAGGATTAGACCCATGATGGGCCTCATCCCCTAGTATGGCCGGCCATATGGAGAGGATTAGTGGGTTTGGGCTTCCTAACCTAGTCTACTTATAATGTGATTATATATAGACTAGTTGCCTAGGGTTTTCCTGACACAGGAATTCAATTGATTAGTAAGATCAAAACCTGAGTTAGCAAACATGAGACTAAGCCCTCTTAAACTTCTTTTTCTCTTACGGCTTTCTCCTTCTCCCTTGCGCCAGTTGTGGTGTTTTTTGGTGGTGTTGGTTCGTGCGGTTATAGGTTGTCGGTTTTACATAAAGGTGGTGATCGTGGTTTTCCTCTTTCACTCGACCAATCTAGTATTGGTAGACGGCTCGTTCAAAGCTCGTGGACTAAGTAGAGGAGTAGCTCTTGGGACTCTATTCTCTCCTTGATTTGCCTGTCAAATTGCTACGTGGATTTCACGCTTCAAAGGCATGATTGTGTGTCTTGTGTGTTATACATGCAATCTTGGATTAGGTACTTGATTGAATATGATTCATGATTTTCCGCTTAATAGTACCTTCAAACTCCTACACTTGCCACACACCATGGTATCCCTATTACACCAGTAAAAATAAAAGGTAAGGAGTTACCTAATGTTTTTGTTGTAGAAATTAACCTTATTTCCTCTTCTACATGGGTATTAGATACCGGTTATGGTGCTCACTGAAGGAATTATGTCTTCGTCATGTGCAATTACTAGATATATAAATGGATCAAATTATGGAGATAATTAAGTTCGCACATTTGGGTCGTCTTTTTATCATAGCTAGAGGTACTAACGATCTTTGGACTAGTAAAATAGCCCAAATCCCAATTGGACGGATCCTATAAGGTCACACAAAGAGGCTAGACCGAGCATTAGAGGACGAGGCCCATCATGGGCCTCATCACTCTAGGTGGCCAGTCATATGGGGATTATAGGAGAGTTTTGGGCTTCGTGCCCTAATCTAATTAAATTGAGATTATAAATAGACTAGGTTCCTAGGTTTGCATGAACAGATGCAATTAACTGATCACTGTGATCAAACCCTAATTAGCAAACACGATACCCTACCCCTCTCATAGTCCTCTCTCTCACACGGCTCTCTCCTCTCCTCCTAGGCGCCGGTGGTGTGTCGTGGTGTCGCGGTTTTCCTCAATCACTTGACCAATCTAGGGACGGCTCGTTCGAATCTCGTGGACTAAGTAGATGAGCAAAGCTTGGGGCTCTATTCTCTCCCTGATTTGCCTGTCGAATAGCTTCGCGGAATTCACGCGTCAAAGGTATGATTATGTGTCTTGTGTGTTACGCATGTGATTCTTGGGTTTGGTACTTGTTTGAATATGATTCATATTATTTCCGCTACGTAGTACCTATAAACTCCTACAGTGGTATCAGTTAGCCTCTTGCATGAACGCGCTTGATCATAATAATACGATTATTTGATGTCCATGTTAATTTTATAATAAATTAAAAGTGAGGAGTTAATTTAATTATGGTTCAATTATTATATTTAATGTGATTAAACTTTCGGAATTGATTAAATGTGATTTAATTATGCTCAAAATAGCCATGAAGAGACCGAATTTTAGCCCTAAATTGTTCGAAAAATTTCGTACCCATAACCCCATTTTTTGAATTTTTCGAAATTTATAGCCCTAAAATATGATTTTTGTTCTTGATTTTGATTTAATTCGATTTATTTTATGATTCACAATTTTAATCGGATTGATTTATAGATAAAAATGTTTTATGTATGATGATCAATTTAATTAAAAAAGTTAGAATTCAATTGGGATTAATTTTATGATGAACCCTAATTTTAAAGTTGAATGTGATTTGATTTTAATCTTATCGACTGATTTAATTTAATTGTGGTAAGTGTTATTTTAATTAAATTAAAACACAAAAAAATTCTTTTAGGTTGCCGGCAACCGCGGCTGGGTGGCGCAGCCACGGCGGCTACCGACTAGGTGGTGGTCCAAGAGGGAGGGGAAGGGGAGGGCGGAGGTCGGGGGTGGTTGTGGGCAGCAGCGTGCAAGTGTTGCACGGCTGCTGCCACGGCTGCCACAGCAGCTGCCCGCTGCTGCCTTGCGGCGGTGGCTACTATTATGGCAGTTAGCCACCGTGGCTAGCTTCGGCTAGCCAACCACGGTGGCTGGCGGTGGTGGCTTGCGGTATTTCAAAAAAAAAAAATTTAGTTATCTTATTTTAAAAATTATTTCAAGATAATTGTGAATTTTTTTGGGATAAAATCAGTTTTTTTTTGGATAAGTTAAAATATTTTGAAAATATGATCTTTTATTTTAAATGATAAAATCGGTTTTATTTGGATAAAATCTTTTATTTTAGGGTAAAATCAAATATTCAAAAGTTGTTATATTTGATATTATCCATATTTAAAGTTGTTAAATTGGTAATTATCATAAATAAAGTTGTTAATTTTGGATAAGATTGATTAGGATATTCTGAGCATATTCCAAAAGGATAATAATTGATTTAAATAATATGATTATCCCATAATTAGATTAGGATGTAATTGATTTTAAAATTATTTGATTCGCTAGTAATTAGGAGAGAATCTCCTAAATTTGTTAGGATAATCATGGAAGATTAATTATCTTTCTAGATTAAAATATGATTTGATTCTATCTCATGACTAAATTAAATATATGATATTTTATAAACAATCATGAATAATATATGATATTATCTAATTATGATTAAAATATGAGATATTTTAGGAAATGCGTTGACTTTATTATGAACATTCGATGTTGTAGTTTAGACAAGCATGTTGAGTGATTTATTATATGGCACTTTTATAATATATGATATTATGTTGCTATATATAGACTTGTATGGCCCATAGATTCTTAAATACGATCTGCGCATCATGAAGTATTTTTGTAATCTAAATACGGTCTGCGTACCGTTAAGTATTTTTGTAACTTTTCTTTAAAGTAAATAGAATAGTTATTCAAATAGTGTTGGTCTAAAAAAGCCCATGAAGTGAAGGCCCAAAGGAGCAAGGTGGATGGAGATCCATGATGATTCAAGTGGGAGCATTTTCATTTCTAGTTTTCTTAGGACTAAAGGGCCATACTATGTCATGATTTATTGCATTAGTAGATTATGCATGTTAGATTTTATTTATGTTGATTGATGATGCGCTAGAGTTCACTAAATAATTACAACATAATAAATCTAGGTCCTAGTAATATTGAGGTAGCTTTTCCAATTAAAAACCCGATGAAACCTTTGATATTTTATGATGGGTCATGCCTCAGCTTGGTGTCATATTATATGTAAGGGGAGTGGGGGTAAATCACGTTTTACACTTTTAATTGGTTATACTCAACAAGGTTACCTAAAGAGTTTAGAACCTTGAACCTAAGGGTAATAATTAAGCATGTGATGATTAATTATTCAACCAAGAGTTACAAGAGTTGTAATCAGTAAAGAGTTTACTCACCTTGAAAATGGAATTGGTGATGGTAGAGCCTCAGTCCGGTCAATTATTGCACAAATAAAGGATCTTGGAATCACTTAAAATTCAACTGGGATCAATTAATTATTGAATAAAGTGTTTTAAAGTTACCAAATGAATGCGTTTATGGTACTTTAATTTTAAATTAAACGTAATTATTAAACTTTGCCGTATTTTGACATAGATGGGTAGCCGTAATCACAATGACAACAACGTTTACAACCTTCGACCATTCCTTGAGAAGGATAGGTTGACAGGGGATAACTTTTCCACTTGGGAAAGAATAATAAGACTTGTTCTGAAATTTGAGGGTAAAGAGGATATCATTGAGACCCCATTGCCAACCCTTTGCAAGAAAATCCAATTGTGGCAGAGATCAAGAAGCACAAGGAAGCTCATGACAGAGCTATACCTATCACTTTCTTAATGATTGCTACCATGGAGCCTAGTCTTAAAAAGCGTTTTGAGGATCAGGATGCCTACTCAATCATGCAACAACTCAAAGCTTTGTTTAAGAAACAAGCTAGAGTTGAAAGGTATGAGCTCCATCGTGAGATTCTGGATTGTAGGATGGAGAAGGGTGCCACAGTTCAGGATCATGTTTTCAAAATGATCGGCCTAATTCAAGTTATGGAGAAACTGGGCACCCATATAGTGACGATTTGGTAATAGACATCATTCTCCATTCACTACCAGAAATTTTCAACTAGTTTATCGTGAATTTTAACATGACTGCCACTGCAAAGACTATGAACCAATTGCATGCAATGCTGGTTAGTGTTGAGAAACAAATCCCTAAGGAACCTAAGTAGGAAATTCTTATGATTCAAAAGGGAAAGGGGTTCAAGAAGAAGGGGCAAAAGGCTAGTGCTAAGAGCAAGGGGACATAAATGATTTCAATAAATGAACTAGCATGTAAGATTGATTGGATAACGCAGTTTCATGGGCTATAGGGGCATAGTGATGCTCGATCAATCACTTGGATATGCATGAATGATGCATGATCGAACTATTGACCTACTTTGAAGTTCAAGTATAGAGCTTCCGTATATATTAGTCGATTCCTTTGACATGAGTGGAACATTGTTTTCATTCCATGAATGTTGTGACTATGGTACACTAAAACGTCTAGCCGTAACTGGAGATTATAAAGGGTGTTTCCCAGTTATTTCAGAAGTTGAGTGGGAGTCGTGATACCAACAGATTGGATAGAGTCTACCTATTAAATTAGGAAATGTGTCATGTGTCATGTGAAAGGAATGGTGTCCTTCAAACAATTTGTCGCCCGAGTATTAAATATTTAGACATCGCAAATTCGAGCTTGAAGTGTCGAAACCGAGCGTCGGAGAATCTCAAATGTCGAGCCAAAATTTAGGACTTGGCGAGACGGGAAAATGCTTTAAGTAACAAGGAAAGCGTGCCCAATAGGAGCGTGCCACGTAGCAGCACACATAGCAAAACGCCATGGCAGCCACATGCGCAGCCTCCAAGTGGCAGCCTCCACGTTAGCAGCCACCTAGTGGAAGCCACCAAGTGGCAGTGTGCCACGTAGGCAGCATGCCATGTGGCAGCGCGCCATGGTGGCGGTGCGCCACGGTGGCGTCACAAGTGGCAAGGGGCCGTGGACCCGGGGTGAAGGGTCATGGTCACGGGCCAAAATAAAATGGCCCAACCGAACTCAACTTGGGGCTCAAGGTTAGGTGACACATTCTTATTCACATGACATGTGAAATGCCTTGGGGACCAAGTGAGAATGTGGTCCACTCCTAACCATGTGACACTTGTTACTTGTTCCTTGGTTTATTTAACTAAGGGTTGAATTCACCAATATTTCCATGTGAGATCTTTTTGTGAAAAGTCCCACATTGAAAGATGAGTGGAATTCACAAAGAATACTTCCTTATAAATAGTCATGGCATGGCTTGAGAATTCTTTTCTTGAGTGGGAGTTAGAAAGAGCATTCCATATTTTGGGAAAAACTCTTAAACTCCATTAACACTTGGGTTTTGGTCGGACCTTGCTAACTCCAAGGTAGCGGACTTAAAAAGTCGTGTTCGTCCTTTGTGGGTGGATACCGTTGGAGGCATGGCATTTGCAGTGCTCATGGCTTTCAAGTAAGAGCCCGTTTTGTGAGGGCGAAGCTCGCTTCAAGGGTATGATTCGTTCTTCCTTTTCTCGTGTTTATTTATGCTTTATGGTTTTAATAATTACGTGTAGTTCCTTGGGTCGGGGTCGTTTCCGCGGTGAGTCGGACTCACCAAACCCCAACAACGGTATCGGAGCCCCGCTCGTTTATTTTTATAATCATGTTTTTTAAGGTTTATTTTGGCTTATTTTTTTGGTTTAAGGTTCTAATTAGATTAGTAGCTCGGTTTTTTTTATTTTAATCCCGTTTTTAATGTCGAATTTGGCCTAGAACCCAGATTTTCGCCAAAAAATAGTGAATTTTGGGTGGAAAAGGTGTTCTGGAAAGGTTTTTACCCTTTAGCACTGTGATTTTAGCCAAATTCTGACCAGAAATGCCTTTTTAAAGGGATTTTTTGTTTTTGACGAAATTTTTTAAGTGTTTTCTAACCTTAAAATTAATGGCATAACTTGTTGATTATGTGGTTTATTATTTGCATCATTTTCTGCAATGTTTAGTCTCCCTAAAGCACACTTACTTGGTAGTATTTGATGCTTAAAGGTTGATTTATTTTCACATAATTGCAAACTAATTGCTTTTTAGTGTGAAATTTTTTGTTTTGAGGCTTCCTAAGTGTTAAAGATTCAATCTTTATTTGTGATATGTGATTGAAACTTTAAAAACCACTAAATTTCATGTTATTTTGTATTAAACTTTAAAAACCACTGACTTGACCAAGTTTGACTTGATGTGACATGACATGTGTATGACTTGTGAGTGTGTGTGTGTATATGTGTGTCTGTAGACACAAGCAAACGAAAGATGCAAAAGCAAAAAAATTTCGTCAATTTATGTCATGAGTGGAGGGTACCGACTTTCTCCCGAAAAAAGAAAGATGTGAAAACTGAAGTTTTATTTTCGAACTTCCCTCGATAAGAAAATTTTTGAAAATTTTTTTTTTTTAAACTTCCCCAAAAGAAAATACGCGAAAAAAGGAAAGAAGTTTTGAACTTCCTCGTTGAGCAAGAAAAAATGAATCGCATGAATGAATTGCTTTTCTTGAAAGTAATGTATGCATGATGCATGTCCTTAGGCCAGGAGGCTAAGGACAATTACATCATGTGACACGATAGATGAATTAACTTTGGTCTTGGAGCTAAGCATCATTTATGGTGTAAAGAAATGACCTTGAACGTCACTTAGGTCTAGAAGGTAAGCACCTATAAAGATGAAGTGATTATTACATAATGAACGTTGCTTAGGTTAAGGAGCTAAGCACGATATGCTTTGTATGATTAAAAATCCATTGATATATAAATGTTTCTCAGCACATTATGCGATGCATGAAACAATGAATATTGCTCAAGTCAGGAAGCTAAGCAAGTATACAATGTTTCTTCTAATGAATGTTGTCTTTAAATATGATGAAACATGCACAGTGTTGAAACAAGATTTCATGATAAAGGACTCTTAAAGAGAAGGATGATTGATATGGATATGGATGTGTGAGTGAAGTGTGTGAATGTGATACTAAGGCTAGCTACAAGGGTTATGGTGATGAAAAGAGATGTGAGAAGAGTCAAAGATGATGACTCTTTAGGCTAGGTAGGCTAATGTGATATGGGTTCAAGCCCCCAAGTCTAGCTCTAGATGGATAGGGGTAATCATGGGATATTCTTTGACTCGATCATGCATGGAATTGAATATGAATGTGGCCGCACCTCGATGTGAGGTTGCCTACGTATCCGTTAGGAATCAGGCCAACGTAGTTCTAGCCGAACTTTGCACAAGTGTGTGTACACCTCAAAGAGGTCTTTCAAGGGTTGTAATGTGGTTAAGCTAATGGCTTAAGGAAGAAAGGGGGCTCAAGACCCGAGAGAAGCCCCCAAGATGTGTAATTGTGTATTTGAAAATTTGGACTTTGCAAGTTTTATTTTCCATACATTTTTTTTTTTGAATTTTGCAAGTTTATTTTCATTTTTTCTTCTTTTTTTTGGTTTTTTTTTCAATTCGAATAAAAATTAGGACTTTTAAAAAAAGGAGTTTTATTCAATTTCAAACTCTTCAATCTTATCTTTTCAAAAAGGATAATTAGGATCTTTTAGAAATTTATAGAAGCTTCCAATTAATCCTAATTGGTTTAGGAATGAGATTAAATAATTTGGACCCTCCACATGATCATTGGGTCGTAGGTAAGGTGGGCTTAGGTTCGGTTTGGGCTCAGTTTAATATTTTGGCCATAACTTATTCGTTATAACTCGGATTTGGGCTTATAATATATCGTTAGAAAGCTCTTTTAAAGCCCCATCCAACTATTCAATCATTGGACCCAGATTATGGACCAAAATAAACTGGATTGAACGTTTTTATAAAAAGGACACGAAATGAATGATTTTAAAGGACACGAAATGAATTATTTTGGGTTTAAAGGCACGGAAAGAGAAAAATAAGTTATGGTTTGGGGAAATGGGCTAGAAGTTGGGTTGGTTTATGAAATGGAAATATGGATTCAAGAAATCCAAGATTAAATAATCAACCCGACCAATAATGGCGGTGAAAGGTTGTTCATCATCGGGTTTGGTTTTGGGGAGACATTTTTAGGTGTCTACACTAGTGCGCGCGTTGTTTAAATGAATTTTACTTGTTTGATATTGTAAATTGCATGGGCAATTCACAAATAGTGAATGGAATGTATACTCTCTCACACAGGTTTTATGAAATGGCATTTAGTGGGACCCGATTAGGATAGAAAATACGGACTACGTGCCGTTATGTATTTTTGTAAATCTAAATACGGTCTACGTACCGTTAAGTATTTTTGTACCTTAATATTTAGATTATTCCTAGTCGTAGACACTAGTATTTGCATAGTTTGGTTAAGTCTTGAAGACGACGTATCTTGGAAGACAAAGCCTTGAATTGCAAATGAAGACCTTTTGAAGACTTGAAGAATTCAAGGGGTCATGCTAGTTGTCAATATGCATCTATTATTTCGCTTTATATTTTATGCTTATATACATGTGAATTATTCGTTAGATGCATGTTTAGGTTTTCTTTGTGTTGCGATGATTAGTTAAGTTCACTTAAATCAACCAACATAGAAATCCTAGGTCCCTAATAATATTGAGTCAAACTTGCCTTTCCAAAACAACACTTACCAACCGAACGAGGGTGATGGTAGGCTACGCCAAAGCGAGGTGCCATCACTTCTCCAAGGCTCATAAGGCACACCGGGTGTGCACGTTGGTTTTGGTTTAACTCATCGGTATGAGAGAGGAGTCCTCACATACCGTGGCAAAAGAGATACATCGTCAAAGATGCATTAGATGCGACGATTATCTAACCAAGAGTAGCTTAGAGCCATTAGAAAGGCAATGCTTACCTTAGAAGATTGAGTGTTAAGACAAGCCAAATCATGCTTAACAACTCTTTGTTTCTTTGGATCTTGGAATCGCCTTATTTTCGCCAAATAGGGACAATTTTTATGCGTAAATAAGACATTTAATAAGATTGAAGTTTTCATGAATGCTATTAAATTTCAAACTTATTATGTTCTTGATAAATGGTCATACTTTGCACTTATATTTATAGTATTCTAAATCAAATAATATTGTTTCCATGATTGGTATAGGAAATCCTTGAGAGTAGTTCTCAAAGACAGGAAAAGCATTTCTAAAATACAATTCTCATAAATGACTTTTATAACTAAGTTTGAAAGGACGGTTGGACATCATGTATTCAAAATACTAGGTAGTTTTGATAAAACATGAGGTATTGAGTTGCAAACTCAAGATTGTCAATGTTTGACAACCAATGTATCTTTTCGCATCATACATAATTGAGTAGGACTCGTTGATGTAGTAATTCGAGTAAGAATTAATGGAAAAGATGGAACTTTGTTTTTCGGCGCACTAGGTGCTTGATTATGCCAAACAAAGTATAAGAGTCAAGGTACTTATAGAAATAATTCTTAAAGTAAGATTATGAGATATTGTATGATAAGAAATATAGGAAAGAAGGAATAAATAAAAGGAATTAGATTCCATTTCAACTCATGAGTTCATGTTATTGTAGTTAACTTAGCAATTGATCTTCACAAGTATCGGATACTGCTTGAGTGTTCCACTATGATAGTGACCTCAAACTATTGAAGTTAAGCTAAGTTATCGACTTACAAGCTTAGAATGAAGCAAGAAGAGCTACATCTGTTGTAAGGTCGTATGTTTTGTTTAAAGACCTTTTAAGACAAAGGCTGGAACAAATAATGGTTATTATGTTCCATAAACAGCAATTGATCCGTTTACACACGGAAAGACTCACATTCAAAGTAATGAGCAATAGTTGCGAGATTTATTTGAATGGCATGGTTATCTAAGCGTTGAGTCAAGAATGCTTGATTATAAACAAACATTTCCCTAACATGATTAACTCACTAAGTTCAAGTCATGGGCTTGATTTGCGTTCCAAACATCTTTAGCAATGTCATATCGACAAGAATGTACTCAAGATTTTATTAGATAGGCTCTTGATAGTTGCTTGATTTGGAATCATCTAAGACAAGCAAGTCTTAGTTGTTGAAACCTACAAAGCAGAGAGCTATTGTTCTTGGTATAGACAATTGACTCTGAAGGCTAAAGAGGAATCAATTACTTCAACGTTTCACAAAGAATTTGAAAGGATATGGCTATATTCATCAAATGTGAACAAACTTGACCTGAGTAGCTCAAGAGTCCAGTGAAGTATAGAATCGACTTGGCAAGATATCAAAACTTCTAGATTAGATCCAGCAATGTTTGCTTGAGCCAAGTGTGACCATCTCAAAGTTATGAATGGAAATTTTCATAAAGAACTCCACAAAGAACATAGTGTGTCCCCACGGAGACCTTGATGTCATTGGAAAATGACTCAAACGATGATGGTTCACAACCCTTCCTATAAAGTTCTTAAAGATTTGCACAAATGACTAATGTTACACTAAACAATATGTCGAAGCTAAGAAAGGATGCCATATTTAGTTATGGATAGAAATAACTTCTAAAAGTCTTTTCAAGTATATGTCTAAGGCTCTTAGTCTCAGTGGGAGTTCACTAGCTCAGTGGAAGCTAAGTGGCTCACTGGGAGCTAGGTGGCTCAGTGGGAGATGAATGGCTCAATAAAGACTTAAGATAGCTCAAGTGGAGCTAACTGTTTGTTTCACAACGAACTTTTACCCAAAGATAATATACATGTCTCTTTGTAAGCATTCAAGTGAGACTACGGGCATTACCTCCACATCCTAATTGAGAACATAATGTTTGTTGCTCTAAGTGGTGTCTTTTTGGAAAGTAAAAAGTTTCCAAAACGACAAGTGGGAGGAAAATGAACTTGATGACCATCGAGCTTAGCAACAAACTAGAACTGAGAATCTCGGAAGACCTTAAAGGACTTCATGAGAATGCTTGATCAAGAATACTCAAAAGGACTTTACAAAGAGAATTCATTACTCACAAAACACTAAAAATGATGGAGTAAGATCAACATGATAAAAGGGCTTTGAAAGCGCCTTAAAACTTAGTGTTTGATGCAGTTACCCCGTATAGGTATTGAATTCACCAAAGGCTTGGATTGAATCCTATAGATTTTCTATTAAGTTAGAAATAAACCTAAGACTTACGAGCAAAGGAATAATGTCTTGTAAGATAGCTACGACAAATCCAAATTCCGAATGATGGTTAGAGGCCATGAAATTCCGAAATAGACTCCATGTTTGAAAATCATGTTCGAAACTTGATTAATTTGCATGAAGGATGAAAGATCCATCAATTGCTAATAAGTTTTCAAGGAGAAAACTAACAAATGTGGAAATGTATATGCATACATAGCTAGATTGGTTGAAAAAGATATAATTAATTTCAAGGAGTTGATTTTAATAAAAACCTATTCACCAATCGGAATGCTTAAGTCTTTTCGTGATTGATCTAGCAAAATTGCACATATGAAATATGGCAAAATAGATACCAAAACCGCCTTCCCTAAATAGGAACTTGGAAGTGACTATGGAATAGTCTAAGGGTTTTTAAAATCTAAATAATGCTAGATTTGAAAGCAAGCACATGGAATCCGTCATGGGATTAAAGGAAGCATTGCATGAAGGAATTGGAACGTGTTTTCTCATAAAGAGTTAATAAGAGGATTGACTTATGGAGAAACATAGAAATTCTGATGAACAAGAAGTTTAGTGGGAGCAAAAGTAAAGGTCCAACGAGAAGTTTACGAACTCTATTGTGAAACAACTATCAAATGCTAAATGCTTAGATTTGAAAGTATTTTCGACAATGGACCAAGCTAAAGACGATACTTAGTACATGTTGGGAATTAAGTTCTATGGTATAGACTTAATTATATGTTTAAATGAGTAAAGGAATTTACCATGTTAAACATGAAGGACTTTGAAAAGCTTTCGACCCATATATGTATGAAGCTAAGTAAATGTTTGAACTAAGTATAAGCTAGGCTAAATACTAAGTCAACCAAGAAAGACTCTAGTAAGAGACTTTCAACCATATCACATAGCGAACATTTTGGCAAGACTCAGTGTAACTGAATGAGCTAAATGTCACATGGATGGAATAGAATTGAGAATCATTCTAGAATTAAATCCATCATGTAAAGCTATGATATGGAATCGTCAGACGACTTACTTTCTTAGAGCATGTAAAGTACGTATATAATACCAGTCGACATTAATCTAAGTATTAGATCATTAGATTATAGTCAAGAACATCCATAGCACTTAAATAAGTAGTTGGTTGAGTTCTCGACGCATGGAAACAAATACAACTTGAGTTTTGATGTTGCAAGCACAAACCTTAACAAGGATTAGATCCTTAGCAAGGAAGCCATTTATAAGCATGAGGCAAGAAGTGTCGTGGCTTGAGAATGGTAACATGGATATGCATCCATGTATAATGTGCGGAAATTTAAGATAAATTTCTATGATCGTAAGTGATTTGAGTATTCCAAATCATTGTGAGTCGTTTGGAGTGAAATCCATGCAAGGCATCATCGGAGAGTCTACTAAAACATATGTTGAGAATATTGTTGCCTTAAAGGAAATAATAAGATAGATGTTAAATGGAAAAGTTCGTTGTTGAACATTGATGATTGTAGGTTGTCAAGTAGAAGGTCTCAAATCATGAAAATGAGTGGGAGCCATTGCTTGGACAATAAATCCTGAATCACATGTAATCCATTAAAACTCTCAAAATTTTATCATCTTATTATGGAAATGGTGGATAATGAAGATGCTAAGGTTTTCAAAGTAATTATAACTAAACCTATGCAATAAGTGAACGACAACATTCATAATTGCATGAATGAAATTAAGCATATCAAATATGAGTGTGATTTCTATGAACGTTTTATGAAGAGTATTACTCTTAAAACATTTGGGAAAAACCATTTATCATAAGATGAAACATTGTGAAGTTTCATAGTGGAATAAAATATTTCTAAATATTCCACAAAACTATTTAATTATGGTTTAGAATTAAATAATGAGTCCATTCGATTTTAATAAATATTCAAAATAGGGTATCAAGTCCATGGCTTGGATAAAGAAACACCTATTAAGTGAACATTGAATATTTTAATCGAAAATCATCCCTAATCAAGGTCATATTTTTGTGAACGATTAATGACCATTAGAGATTAGTGTGTAGTATGATTTATAGCACCGTTTCTTGTGCTATGAGGATATAAATTATTTGCACAGGTATTGGTTTAGAACCATACTGGATAGACCTATGAGAATACTTTAAGAGATTTAAAATCGTTATAAGTATTTTTCTCATTAATACTATCAGAACTCTTTTCCTTGACCATGAGTAGTGGGAGGTCTCTTGTTTGAGTACTAGTCCGCTTTGGTATCCGCCAAACGTCTTCCATAACTGGAAATGTCCCCCTACTAACAATAGGGAACATGTCTTGTTGTTTACAAGGCCTCTCGAAGAGCGAGACTGTGAAAATGCATGGCCGTGATCAGATGGATTTTAGAAATCATCTGCTTATTGACAGTCAAACTCGGATATCGAGAAACACTTCTAGACGTAACAGAGATGACGAGTAATCTTACTATGTAGTTTATGAAGAGACATAGGAAAGGGGCTATACACTAAATACACACTTTTCCGGAAGGACAATGGGAGATTGAAAGGAATGGTGTCTTTCAAACAAGTGTATTATTCTGATAGCGAGTTCGGAATTATTAGAAAGCTAATACATTCAGTAAGGTCAAGTGATCGGAATGCCTGGGTGGAGGCCGCTTCCGATCATTAATATTAATATAATTAATATTACAGCTTAATCTTGACTGAACCCTTCGGGTCACACCCAAGCAAAATATACGAACCGACTTGACGAATTAATTTGGAAGAAATTAATTCGTTGCCCGAGTATTAAATATTTAGACGTCGGAAATTCGAGCTTGAAGCGTCCAAACCGAGCGTCGGAAAATATCAAATATCGAGCCAAAATTTAGGACTTGGCGACACGGGAAAATGCTTCAAGTAACAAGGAAAGCGTGCCCAATAGGAGCGTGCCACGTGACATCACACATGGCAAAACGCCATGTGGCAGCACACGTGGCATCACGCACGACAGCCACGTGGGCAGCCGCCAAGTGGCAGCCGCCACGTTGGCAGCCACCTAGTGGTAGCGTGCCACGTGGCAGTGTGCCACGTGGCAGCGCGCCATGGTGGCGGTGCGCCACGATGGCGTCATAAGTGGCAAGGGGCCGTGGACCCGAGGTGAAGGGTCATGGTCACGGGCCAAAATAAAATGGCCCAACCGAACTCAACTTGGGGCTCAAGGTTAGGTGACACATTCTTATTCACATTACATGTGAAATGCCTTGGGGACCAAGTGAGAATGTGGTCCACTCCTAACCATGTGACACTTGTTACTTGTTCCTTGGTTTATTTAACTAAGGGTTGAATTCACCAATCTTTCCATGTGGTATCTTTTTTTGAAAAGTCCCACATTGAAAGATGAGTGGAATTCACAAAGCATACTTCCTTATAAATAGTCATGGCATGGCTTGAGAATTCTTTGCTTGAGTGGGAGTTAGAAAGAGCATTCCATATTTTGGGACAAACTCTTAAACTCCATTAACACTTGGGTTTTGGTCGGACCTTGCTAACTCCAAGTTAGCGGACTTAAAAAGTCGTGTTCGTCCTTTGTGGGTGGATACCGTTGGAGGCACGGCGTTTGCGGTGCTCATGGCTTTCAAGTAAGAGCCCGTTTTGTGAGGGCGAAGCTCGCTTCAAGGGTATGATTAGTTCTTCCTTTTCTCGTGTTTATTTATGCTTTATGGTTTTATTAATTACGAGTGGTTCCTTGGGTCGGGATCGTTTCCACGGTGAGTCGGACTCACCAAACCCCAACATCATGGCCGTTTGAAGAGGGAGAATTTAAAAAATCCGTGGCCTCGTTCAAATGCATTACACAGTAATCATTTGGTTTTGTAATTCTAACTCAGATTTCAAGAAACGATTTGTTGATTAATATGATCTCGACATGTGATGCAATCATATTATCAAATCGACACATATATTGACTTATGGAATTTGAATATTGCACCCTTGTCTCAGACAAGTGGAAGATTGAAGGAATTATGTCTTCGTCGTGTGCAATTACTAGATATATAAATGGATCAATTTATGGAGATAATTAAGTTCGTACATTTGGGTCGTCGTTTTATCATAGCTAGAGGTACTAACGATCTTTGGACTAGTAAAATTGCCCAAATCCTAATTGGACGGATCCTATAAGGTCACACAAAGGGGCTAGATCGAGCATTAGAGGACGAGGCCCATCATGGGCCTCATCACTCTAGGTAGTCGGCCATGTGGGGATTATAAGAGAGTTTTGGGCTTCGTGCCCTAGTATAATTATAATGAGATTATAAATAGACTAGGTGCCTAGGTTTGCATGAACAGATGCAATTAACTGATCAGTGTGATCAAACCCTAATTAGCAAACATGATACCCAACCCCTCTCATAGTCCTCTCTCTCACACGGATCTCTCTCCTCCTCCTAGGCATCGGTGGTGTGTCGTGGTAGTGGTGGTTCGTGCGGTGGTCGGTTGTCCATAAAGGTGGTGATCGCGGTTTTCCTTAATCACTCGACCAATCTAGTATTGGTGGACGGCTCGTTCGAATCTCGTGGACTAAGTAGAGGAGAAACGCTTGGGGCTCTATTCACTCCCTGATTTGCCTGTCGAATAGCTTCGTGGAATTCACGCGTTAAAGGTATGATTATGTGTCTTGTGTGTTATGCATGCACTACTACAAAAATGGGCAAAGAGACCCGTTGAAATATGCTTGAGAGACCTCTTCTGAACGGGTCTCTATCTCAGGGGTCTCTTTGATTAAGAGACCTGTTCTGATGAGGGGTCTGTTTGTGCGGTCAAAGAGACCCGTTGTTAGTGACAAGAGGTCCGTTATTTACGCAGTGAAATGATAGTTTTGGAACAGTAAGAGACTCGTTGTTTGACATAAGGGGTTTGTTTGACTGCATGAAACAGACCTGTGAGGTCAAATAACGGGTCTCTTTGTTCTTTATATTTTTAAAAAAAATAATTCTTTTTTTTTTTTTTGCGGTTTGCATTTTAATTAATTTTATTTTTACGCTTTATACAAATTAGCAAATTGAAGAGCTAAATTATAAATTGGTAGTATTAGTAATTTGTATACTTAGTTTTTATGTAACATGCAAATTACACTTTAAATTAACGAGATGAAAAAAAAAATCAATGAGCATAAAATCCCAACTAAAAAAATTGTTTGAATCTATTGAAATTTACAATTACAATTACAATTACAGTAATTAGACTTGAATACTCCATTTGCTTCTTCTGTGTTTGATTGTTACGACATCAACAAATCTGACAAAACAAAATTAAGATAACGAATGATTACAATTGAGAATTTCACTAAAACTTTATATTTTATATTAAACAAAGTAAATGAGATATGCACAACAAATATAAAGTGTAAATATAAAATGTAATTGAAAAACAAACAAACAGGAGAAAAATTTCACCTCATCAAAGTAATTAAAGAATCAGTCGCCGTTATGTTCGTCTATACACTTGGAGCACCACTAATCAGCTATTATCATCGTCTTCTTCGTCGCCATTGCTAGTTCATATCCTGTGAATTAATATTAAATTAAAAAAAAATCCTCACATAGCATTTCAACAAACTGTTAGAAGGAAAAGACAGAAATTATACCCATTTATTAGAGTTAAACTAAAACAATTCACCCAATTCAACATTCAAATCGAGCAAAAAAAAACAAGAAAAACACCAACACCACCAGACCACCAGTAAAAAAAACCCCGGCCACCCACGAAAAATCTCTAAACTATTAGACCTAAACCCGAAATCACCACGAATAAACTGATGTTCACCCCACCAAAATCCTGTAAAATTATTTAAAATAATATAGAAATGGAAATATACCTTTTTAAACCCTTCAATTTTGGCTTGTTGGCCAAATTTAACCACGAAAACTAAAATGAGAGGAGATGGAAGTATAATTTTTTGCTTCAAAAAAAAATAAAATGAGAGGAGAGTGAAAGAGAAAAGGAAAGCGGCGTGAATACATAAGAGAAAGAAATAGGGTTTCATATCAATCCTTTAAGTGGTGGGCCCTTACACATATAAGAGACCTGTTGAGTCAATTAGGGGTCTCTTGTTTTTTTTCCTCCATCTTTTGGTGAGCCCTATGATACATAAGAGACCCGTTATCTCTAATATTAGATCTATTATATTAAAGAGAGTCGTTACATTAATCAACGGGTCTTTTATTATAGGTTCCTTTGACCAATTTTGTTGTAGTGATGTGATTTTTGGGATTGGTACTTGTTTGAATATGATTCATATTATTTCTGCTGCGTAGTACCTATAAACTCCTACACTCACATTGTTAATCAAATGCAGGGCTTAAGAGTAAGTAGAAGGCTACCTAAAGGGGAGATGATGCTTCGAGTAGGGAATGGAGCAATTGTTGATGTACTTGCTATTGGAAGCTATGAAGTCAAGCTCCCATCATGACTCGTTTTGGTACTTGGTAACTGTTATTATGTTCCTGCAATTACTAAATGCATTATTCAGTTCTTGTTTTAGGTATTAAAGATTTTCATTTGAAATTAAAGACAAATGTTGTTTTATTTTAAGGGAAAATATTTTATACGTTAGTGCTAAATTGGTTACTAGTTTATATGTATTAGATTATATGACCCATGTCTATAACATGTATCATAAAAAGAAAAGAATAGATGGTTCAAACCCAACTTACCTATGGCATTGTAGGCTAGGTCATATTAACCAAACGTGCATCTAGAAATTACAAAAGGATGGACTCCATTCTTCATTTGATTATTAATCATTTGAAAACTGTGAGTCATGCTTGCTAGGTAAAATTACCAAGTCACCCTATTAAGGAATAGGTTAAAGAGCTAGTGATCTTTTGGGACTTATACATACAGATGTGTGTTGACCAATGAGTTCAAAAGCTAGGGGTGGATTTAGTTACTTCATTACTTTCACTGATGATTTATGTAGATTTGGTTACATTTCCTTAATGAAGAAGAAGCCGGAAGCCTTTGAAAAGTTCAAAGAATTCTATAATGAAGTACAAAACCAACTTCAGAAAATTATTAAAGCGTTGCGATCCGATCGTCGTGGTGAATATCTAACCCAAGAATTCTATGAACATCTAATTAATTGTGGAATAAGTTCACAGTTAACTCCTCCGGGAACAAAACAATTAAATGGTGTATCAGAAAGGAGGAATAGAACCTTGCTAAACATGGTTCGGTCCATGACAAGCTTTATTGATCTTCACATATCGTTCTGGGATATGCATTGGAAGCAACTACTAAAGTACTAAATAGAAGCCCATCCAAAGCGGTAGATTAGACTCCATATGGGATGTGGAATGGAAGAGCTCCAAAGTTGTATTTTCATAATATTTGGGGATGTGAAGCCTATGTAAAACGTTTACAAGGCAATAATCTAGGCCCTAAATCAGATAAATGATTCTTCGCGGGTTATCCTAAAGAAATAAAAGGGTATTACTTCTACATTCGTGAAGATAACAAAGTGTTTGTTGCTCGCAATGGTGTCTTTCTAGAAAAGGAATTTCTCTATATAAAGCAACCTAAGAGTAAAGTGGTTCTCGAAGAAGTTCAAGATGAGCAACAAATGGATGTAAATAATGAAGGGAATGGTGTCCTTCAAACAAGTCTATTATTCCTATAGAGGGTTCAGAATTATAAGAAAGCTAATTATTCAGTGAGGTCAAGTGATCGGAATGCCTAGGTGGAGGCCGCTTCCGATCAGTAATATTAGTGAGTAATTAATATTACAGCTTAATCTTGACTGAACGCTTCGGGTCACACCTAAGAAACTAGCAAACCGAAGCGAGAAATTAATTAGGAAGGAAATAATAATTCGTCCGAGTAATTAATTTTTAGACGTCGGAATTTCAAACTCGGAGCGTCGAAACCGAGCGTCGGAAGTCAAGTAAAAAATAATAAAAAGATGAGACGAGAAAAATTAATAAATCAAATATTTCCCAAAATAATCCTAGCATTTAAATACCCCGAGCAAACCAAGTGCTAGTGGCATGGTGGCTAGCATGCGCACCAAGCCGAGCCTATGGATGGCTGGTGCGTGCTAGCATGGCCTCCACGACCATTTGCGCATAGGACTACATTAGCCCTTAGTAGCAGAACGCACATATGGTGCAAGGCATGCTGGCCGAGAGAGCTAGCAGCAGCCCACCGCTATAGCAGCCCGCACAAGTGTGTTGGGCCTGCTGGCTGTGGGTAGCCTCGAGCAAAGGAGCAAGCATGGAAGCCCACTTGGAGTACCTTGGTGCCTAAGTTGGGCTTCCGTGTTGCACATAACAAGAGAGGGTAAGATAGACTAGGTGGCCGGTTATCACAAGGAGAGTGGGGAGCAATTTTGTCCCCCCTCCTATAAATGGTCTTCACCTAACCCCTCATGTTAGCTTGACACTTGTTGATTTATTAGTAGCTTGCTTATTTATTTTATTTTAGATTTAAAATAAAATGAATAAAATCAAAATCTCCCACATGGAAAGACGATGATAAATTTGAGAGCCTTTGCCTATAAATACCAACCTAGGTAGTTGGGAAATCTTCACTTGAGTAAGTATTGAAAAAGGCATCACAGTGTGAAAACCTTTGAACATAAATTACTCGGGTTTTTTTAGGTTGTGCCTTGCTAACTCCAAGGCATTAGCTGGTTCAGTGCTCGCGTTGTGGGTGGACCTTGAAGGAGGTCGCCGTGTGAGCGGGACATAAAGGCTTTCAAGTAAGAGCTTCTTTTGGTGAGAGAAACACGCTACAAAGGTAATAATTATTTTACTTAGTCATGTGTTTATTATTCTTATGGTTATATTTATTGTGAGTTTTGTTTCGGGTTTCCTTTTGCGGTGGGTCGAACTCACCGAAACCTAACAGCGGTATCGGAGCCATGCTCATTTATTTTTATAATCATATTTTTCAAGGTATTTATATGGCTGAATTTTTCTTGTTTTAAGTTGTTAATTAGATTAGTAGCTCGATTTTATTAATTTTGATCCCGTATTAAAGCTGACTTCAGCTTTCAAACCCAGATTTTTGCCCAAAAATAGTAAGTTTTGGGTAGAAAAGGTGTTTTGGTAATGGTTCTACTCTTCAAGATTGTGTTTTAAGCCAAAACAACAACCAGAAATGCACTTTTCGAGGGATTTTTCATTTTGACGAAATTGTTTAAGTCTTTCTAATCTTTAAAATTCATTGCATGTTTATGGTGGTTATGTACTTGGTTCATTCCTTAATATATATGCTATTTTAAACCACTTTAAGCATGATTACTTGGTAGTAATTTGTGTTTGAAAGTATGGTTTATTTTTCACATAATTGCAAATTAATAGCATTAAGTGTGAAAAGTTTGTTCTTTGTTGCTTCCAAGTACTAAAGATTCAATCTTTAATTGTTTTAAGTTATTGAAACTTTGAGTTATTAAATTCCATGAATTTTTTGTTCAACTTTTGATTTAATCATGTATTAAGTTTATTGGAATCATAAAGTTTGAAACACGTGATAGAAATTTTATTTATCTTCATATTGGAAGATATAATTTGTCAATGATTCACAAGTGTTAAAGCTGGAATTTTCATTGAACTTGTATTCATTATTCAAACTCCCTTTTATTTTGTCAAAATCTCATGGTTAATTTAAATAAATTAAATTAATAGTGAGTGATTTCCCTTATTGTTTTATTGCACCAAGTTAAACAAATTTTATTAAAGAATGGTTCTTGGAAATAATATTTGTTTTGTGCACTTTTTGTGAAATTTTAATTAAAGTTGGATTTGTTTAATTTTTTCATTTTTTTGCTGATGAAATTAGTTCTAAAAATTATTTTAGATTTAATAAATTAGTCACGCAAAAAATCGGATTCTAATCCCGAGAGTGTAGCACGCAAACCAAGCTAGACCACTCGCATGTGGCTACTGAGGTGGGCTGCTTGGTGCGCACCACACAAGACAGCGTGGCTGTGTGTTTGTGCCTAGCCATAGCAGCCACACAGCAGCACAGGTCAAGCAGCAGCACGCTGTGGCCATGCGTGCGTGCGGGCTGCCGTGTGGCTATGCGTGCGTGTCGTGGGTAGTTATAGCATGCTTGATGGCTGGTGCTTGGTGCTTAGTGAGAAGGGACAAGCAGTCGTGGTGCATATGCCTAGCATTAGGTAACCCGTAGCAAATGCAACAAGGGACGGCCTAGCTAGTGCAACGTGAGGTGGTAGAGGCACATGCACCAAGTCGCATTGCATATGGCACGCATGTAGTGCGTGAGCCACTTGAGTGCGGTTGGCTTCATGTTTGCTTATTTTTCCGTTTTAATTATATTCTATTAATTTAATTTGGTTTTAATTTTTTAAGAAATGTTGGAGGCTAGGCCTCGGTTTTTTAGCGGCATTTGCAAAATTTATTTTTGGCAAATAATTGGGTTTACCGGCTTAATGAATTGGATTAATTAAGATGGATGCAGAATTTAGTGGGAGCTTCAATAATTAATTGCATCAAATTACATAATTAATTAAGAAACTTTGATTAGTTTTAATAAGGCCTATTAATTACATTAATGACCTAAATTAGTTACTAGATTACGCGCGTTTTATGCATTGTTAGTTGTTTTATCGTTGTAAAACACATGGGCCATTCACAAATAGTGAATGGATGAATGAAATGTATATTCTCTCACAGGTATTATAAAATGGCAACTAGTGGGGCCCAATTAGGATAGAAAATACGGACTGCGATCCGTGATGTATTTTTGTAAATCTAAATACAGTTTGCGAACCGTTGAGTATTTTTGTACCTTAATATTTAGATTAGTCCTAATCGGAGATACTAGTATTTGCATTATTATGGTTATGTCTTGAAGACGGAGGTTCTTGGAAGACGAAGCCATGAAGTTGCAAAAGCCATCTCTTGAAGACTTGTAGATTCAAGGGGTCATGCTAGTTGCCAAATGCATCTTTATTTATGTTTTCGAAATATATTTATGATAATTTATATATGAATTGTATGTTAGATGCATGTTTAGGATTTTGAATGTTGTGATAATTAATTAACCTCACTTAAATTAACCAACATAGAAACCCTAGGTCCCTAAAATATTGAGTGTAATTGTCATTCCAAAACAACACTTATCGACATATTTAGAGTAGTGATGGGGTACGCCAAAGCGAGGCATCACTATTACTCCATAGACTCATAAGGCATACCCGATATGCAAGTTGGTTTTTGTTATACTCAACGATATGAGTGATGGAGTCCTAACATGTCGTGGCAAAGTGAGTAAATTGTTGAGAGAGCATTAGATGCGACGATTTATTCAACCAAGAGTGGCTTGGAGCCATTAGCAAAGCATTTCTTACCTTAGGAGATTGAGTGTTAAGACATGCCAAAGCATGCTTATCCACTCTTTGTTTCTTTGGATCTTGGAATCGACTTATTCTCACCAAAATGGGGACAATTTTAATGTGTGAATAAGACTTTTTAAATAAGTTTGATAAAAATTAAAGATTTCAATCTTATTTAAATATTATGAATGGTTTTATTATTTAAATTCTTTCAAATCGTAGAATCATGTCTTCAAATAACTCAAACAACCAATTCTCGTTACGCTCAATTCTCGACAAGGAGAAGTTGAGTGGGCCAAATTTTCTCGATTGGTAAAGGAACTTGCGAATTGTTCTCATAAAAGAGCAAAAGGAATATGTCCTTGATGAGGAAATGCCCAAGGCTCCCAATGAGAGGTGTCTTAGGCTGCCCTAAACAGATGGCAAAGTGCCAATCGGGATGTCAAATGCATCATGTTGGCCACAATGTCTCCGAGCTGTAAAAGAATTTCTTTGAGAAGGAGACAACTTTTTAGATCATTTTCTAGCTGCTAAATATGTTCCAAGAGCAGGCCGGAACTAAGAAATTTGAAACCCACTGAAAGGAGAGTCAGTCAGCCCATATGTACTAAAAATTATATGATTATTTAAGAACATGTGAAGGCTTGATGCGGGGTGTTCAACTGAGATGGCAATTGACATCATTCTCCACTCGCTACACAAAGGCTATGATCAGTTCAAGATGAACTATATTATGCACAACATGGAGTAAACCCTCACTGAGCATCATGGTGTGTTGAACCAAGCCGAGCAAACGCTCAAGGATAATGGAAAGGATGATATGCTCATGGTAAAAAAGAACAAGCCGTTCAAATTCTCAAGCAAGATGAAGTAAGGCTATATGGGGAAGGGTAAGAAGAAGACCTTTTCGCCTAAGTCTAAAACTACCAAAGACAATAAGGAGAAGAAGTTAGCATATTCTAAATCTGATTCTGAATGTTTCTACTGTGAGAAGAATGGAAATTGGAAGAGAGATTTCCTCAAGTTCAAGGAAGATAAGAAAAAGTGAAATGTTACTTCTGAATCAGGTTTATTCGTTATAGACTTAAACTTCACTAGCTCCACATAATGGGTATTAGATACCGGATGTAGCTCACACCTTTTTTCCTATTCTCAGGGTCTAAGGAGCGTTAGGAAGCTAGAGAAGGGAGAGGTTGTACTCCGGGTCGGCAATGGAGCCAGAATTGCAGTCGTATCCGTACGCACTCTCAATTTGTCTTTTCCCTCTAGGCTTGTTTTGGAACTTGAAAGTTGTTACTATGTTCCTGACATTACCAAAAACATCATTTCAATTTCGGCGTTGGATGCCAAAGGTTTTGAATTTTGAGTAAAGGACTTTGAATGTTCGTTTTATCTCGATAATGTTTTATATAGTATTGAACATTCTGAAAATTGTCTTTATGTGCTTTCTTTGGACAAGTAAGTTTATAATGTAAATAATACTACCAATAGAGCTAAGAACATGGAGTCAAATTAGACCTACTTGTGGAATTTTCGTCTTGGCCACATTAACATCAAACGCACTAAGAAACTTCTACAAGAAGGTGTTCAAGACTATTTTGATTTAGAATCGTTTGAGAATTGGGAAGGAATTTTAATTGGCAAGTTGATCAAACATCCATTCTCGAAGTTGGGAGAAAGAGCAGGAGACTTATTAAGTCTAATACAAAGCAATGTTTGTGGACCAATAAGCTCCGCCACAAGAAATGGACATCGATATTTTATCAGCTTCACAGAAGACTAGTAGTTATTGCTATGTCTACCTCATGTTGCATAAATCAGAATTGTTTAAAATGTTTAAATAATTTCATAGTGAAGTTGAAAATAAGCTTGGTAAGAAAATCAAATCCCTTCTATCGGGTCGAGGTGGTGAATACTTGAGCCAAAAATTCGATGACCATCTGAAAGAAAAGGGTATACTTTTAGAACTGACACCTCCAGGAACTCCACAATGGAGCGGAGTATCCGAAAGGAGAAATCAAACCTTATTAGACATGGTAAGATTAACAATGGGTCTTAGTGATCTTCCTATCTCTTCTCGGGGACACGCACTTCTAACTATGGCACCTACACTGAACTGTGCTCCATCAAAAGCTATAGAAATGACTTCATACGAGTTATGGACGAAGAAACCTCCTAGGTTGTTTTTTCTCAAAATATAGGGATGCGAAGCATATGTCAAGAAATTAATTTCTGACAAACTTCATCCTAAATCTACTTAGGTTTACTTTGTGGGCTACCCAAAAGAAACCAAAGGGTATTACTTCTACAATAAATCAAAGAACAAAGTGTTTGTTGCTCGCGATGGTGTCTTTTGGGAGAAGGAACACCTTTCCAAAATGACAAGTGGCAGGAAAATCGAACTCGACGAAGTTCGTGAGGATGAGCAACAATATTAGAATGACAGTCAAAGTGCTCAAACAACATCTGTTGACGCATGTCAAAATGATCACAATGTGCAAAGTCAAAAAGACAATGCAAATGCTCAGTCCATTACCCTACATTGGTCTAGGCCGAGATCTCAACCTGATAGATATCTTGGTTTAGTATCAACCGAGAATACGGACATCCTGATCCGCTACAAGAAAATGGCTTATTTCCGATGATTTAATTCCGATGGCCTATAAAAACCGTCGAAAAATTTTAAAACTCTGACAATTTCTGATGGATTTAGCCGTCGAAAAATTACGATGGTTTATTAAACTGTCGGAAATAACATTTTCTGATGGCATTTTTACATAGGAAATATGATTTTTGAAATTTAAAATTTAAAATTGAATTTCCGATGGATTTTTAGCTATAGGAAATTTTTGACTGCTTATATCAGATGGAAAATCCATCAAAAGTATTTCTGATGGCTTTTATCCATAGGAAATATAATTTCCATTGGCTTATATCCATAGGATAAGCCGTTGGAAATGTGTTCAACTTAAAAAAAACCTCAGATTCATTTGGGGAATATTTCGAACAAAAGGAGAAGGAGAGAGTGAGAGAAAGAGAAGGAGAAGGAGAGAGAAGGAAACTCCACCTCCGCTCCCCCTCCGCCGCCACCCCTCTCCTCCTCCCCCTGTCGTTCGTCGACCACTAGGTATTTCTTACCATCCCTTTTTTTTCTTCTCTATTTTTGGTTTTTATGCTAACCCTAACCCTCTATTCCTCCACCACCTCAGACCACCCACGTCAGCCACCAACTCACCCTTTCCCTACAGCAGACCTTCGTGCGTCGGCCACCAAGTACTTCTATTTTTGTTTTTTTTTTTTCAGTTTTAATTAATTACCCATAAACCCTAAGTATTGTATTTTTAATTTTTTTTATTCACTTTTTTATAGGAATTATAAATTTACTTTGTTTTCTCCTTAAAAAATAGTTTGAATTCAAAGGTTAGTGGTTATTATTTCCAATGCACTTATAGTTTTAAATGTATATATGTTAGTTATTAGTAGAAAAAATGGTACAAATTAATTTATTTTTGTCGTGTTTTGGGGATGAAACAAATCAATTGTGTAGAAATCAAATATAGAATCCAATCTCATTCAAAAAAAATTTTGTTTATGTTACTTCAATTCTATTTTATGTTACTGCCTATACATCATATGTTACTTTATAAATGTTAGTTTGGTTTCATTATATATTAGTAGTTTGTTACTTTGTTTTGTTTAGTTATATGTTGCTAAATATTAGTTTAGTTTATTTTCTTGTTCTTTTCACGAAATTGATTAAATATAGAATAACGACGTTGCAATGTAATTCCTACGTGAATTAATATGTATAAGTAAAATCAACTAACTTAGTTTTAGGTATCGCGTTGCATATATTTTTTGGTTAAGAAATTGTAAAAAAGGAAGAGCTAGTAGAGGCTGCACTAGGGCTAGGATAGTGATTCCCCCTAAAGGGAATGCTATTTTAGTACTCTCGTTTGCGAACTCATTTCTAGGTTATGTTGACAAATTTGGGCATGGGTAAACTTACGATTCGTGCTAATTAATCCATTAACTCCACATGGAAGAAAGGCATGAACGAGGTTTATGAGTTTTCCTAAAATTCATTGGTGACTCCTACTTGTTTCTTATAAAAAAGCGTAATGATAGAATCAATTCTAATTTAAGGTCCCCCAAAAAGTCAGGAATTCAAATCCTACTACACCTCAAATATTGTAAAGTCCTAGGTTTTTAAACGGCCATTAGCATCTAAGGAAGGACCCCCTTACGATGGGATCCCCCTCCTTACAGTGGCGACTCAACTATGGACTTAGAGGTTACATGATTAGTTCTTAGTTATGGTTCAAGGTTTCCAACACTAGGTTGCCTATGGATTGTAATGAGAACTAACTTGGATAATCTCTAGTTAAAGAGCGAGACTCGAACGCATAATATCTTCCTTTTTCACAAAAGTAAAAATCAAACAAGCAACATTGCATCATGCATAATCATAGCACAGTTTAACCATTGGGGATTGGCTCATTGACTAGTGTAGACACCCATTTGTGTCTCCCCAAAACTAAACCCAGTGATGAATACCTTTCACGTCATTTGATTATCAAATAATGCAAAAGTGTGAAAAGTCTAGTGATGAGGATGTTTTTATTAAAATATCTCTTCTTTTTGTTTTTGAAAACATTTCTTTTCTTACCCTATTTTTGAAAAAAATGCATTCCAGTTTAGTTTGGTCCATGATATGGGTCCAATAATGGTTTAGTTGGATGGGGATTGAAAAACCTTTCCAACGATATATTATAAGCCCAATTCCGATGAATAATGAGGAAGTTTTGGCCAAAATACTAAACTGGGCCTAAACCGGATTTTACCTACGACTCAATGATCATGTGGAGGGTCCAAAGGTTTAATCCTAATCTTAAAAAAAATTAGGATTAACTAGAACCTTCAATAAGTTTTTAAAAGATCTTAATTATCCTTTTTGAAAAGACAAGATTAAAGAATTTTAGTTAAATAAAAACTTTCCTTTTTTAAAACTTTCCTTTTTCTTAAATCCTAATTCTATTCGAATTTAAAGATGTTCAAAGACAGTCAGATTTTATTTTCGTGCCTCATAATCTTTATCCAAATTTTATATGGTTGGATAGATCTTGAAATTATCTTTCCAATGATATATTATAATATTAAATCCAAGCTATAACGAAAAATATATGAATGAGATACAAAACTCTATCCAAAACTGACACCGTCCCACTATTTTTGCAATTTCTTTTTATCTACAAAATATTTTAATCTTATTCAAATTGGGTTATAAATTAGACTTCAAGAGATTTCCAACGACATATTATATGCCTTATTTAAACTTCTGGATCAAAAGATATGATAAAAACAAAATCCGCAAAAACTTTTTTCCAGCGCCTGGCGCCACGCCCAGCGTCTGGCGCCAAAATGTAGCGTCTGGCGCTAGAGTCCAGTGTTTGGCGCCACGCGCGTGTTTGACGTTGTAACCGGGTTTTATTCTCGTTGAAACTCTAATTCGTTTTTTTATCCATCCGATTGATTTTCTCTGTAAATAGCCTCTTAAAATTTTGTTTTCAATCATCAATTCTTCTCATCAATTTCCATCAATTCTCTAATTTTCTTTCTCACCAACTCTCATCAATAATTTGTTGATTCTCTCTCTCTTTCTAAACACACCCTTTTATAAACACAATTCCTCATACATTAGCACTAGACACACCTAGCATAATTCGAAGTTGCCTTCGCCCTAGACACACCTAGGTCCCAAATCTCTATTTCAATTATTATTTAATTTAATTGTTTTGTATTTTCCTTGAAGTTACTAACGCGTGTATTTTTTTATTAGAAAGAGATACGAGGCATCCAAGTAAGTGCTTTAATTGATTTTATTGATATTTTGATATAGAAATCATGTTTAGATTGTTATTTTGATCTTCCGAGTATCATGTTTAGGGTAACTTTAATATCAAATATAACAATTAATTTTCCTGCGATACTTCCTACTTTCTTTCTTAATACCATGTTAGTATCACTTTAGGGTTAAAAATTTGATTTTTATTGCTTAGTGACATGCTAGGGTTTGTTATTAATCTTGTTAGTATCATGCCTAGGATCTTGCTATTAATATTATGCTTTAATATGATTATGATTATAATTGTTATTATGATGATTCATTATTATTTTCATAATTGTCATAATTATCATTATTTTTATGATTTATTATGTTGCTTTATATTTATTGTTATTGCTTGATCACACCTTTTATGCATGTTTAAACGGAATTGGTACTTGTAATCACGTTTAATAAGATAATTAATAATCTTATTTAGGGTTAATTTGATTATAATTCAAGTGATCGCCAATAATAGATTTATTTGTGCATTAATAATCAACCAACATTAATAAACAGGTTTAGGGTTAAACCTATTGATTGCATGTTCGTCAGAAAGCGTACATGAATACGATCAGAATAAAGTAGAGGCCTATTATTAGGGTAGGTTCAATCTCTTTTAGGTTGGATTTGTACCTTCATCCCAGAACTACCAGTCATGGTTCCAAATCTATGGGAGTTGACGATCTCCTGGATCGTTAAGGGGTGTAACCTTGACCCTGTGAATGGTTTACAAGTTCCTAAAACTTGTTGGCGACTCTTTTGCTCTAGCTTCCTTCCCTTTGGACGCCACCGTACTGTAGTGTATGATCAGAGTATGGTTCAAGTTTGGGGTAATGCTTGAAATATTCCCTACAACTAGGGATTGCCAACACTAGGCTTCTATCCCAAAATAACAAACAATCATCCCACCCATATCGCCAACAAAATTTTGGGAGGGCTATGTCGTGGGTCAACACGTTGAGTGATTGATTCGTGCATCGTCCCTTAAGATATGGTACCTTTGGATACCCAAGCCTTGACCTTAGAATGACATTGTATGCTTTGACGGTTCCTTTTATGTGCTTATGTGACTACATGAATATGTGCTTCGTGTCTAATCTAAATAATTCCAACTTTTTACGTAGAGATATAATAAAAAAAATTCGCAAAAATTATAATTTGACAAAAAAATATATAAATATTGTTTAACTTACCAGGTGGCATGCGCAACTGTCAAACTTGCGCGCACCCTCCTAGTGCAAGTTCAAAAGTTGCGCGAGGCACCTCCACACAACACTGTGTCTTGCTCAAGCCCACAATTTCAACATTTACTTTGACTCGTTACAAGCAATATCATACGGAGAAAACGATACTACCGCTTCAAGGTTAATCGTTAAGTAGGTGCTAAAAATATCTCTATGGCTAACAACGTTGTCTAACTTTTACTATGATCGTCTTTTTTCGAAAAATCCAAAAACATGTTTTTTATTGTTCTTTTTGCGTTTCACAAAAAAAAATTATAATAATAATATCAATCTTTTTGCGTTTTCGTTGAAAAAAAACAAAAACAAAAACAAAAAAAAAAAAAGAAAAATGTGGTAAATGCTTGTAGGGAATATTTCAAGCATTACCCCAAACTTGAACCCCACTGTGATCATACACTTAAGCATGGTGGCGTCCAAACGGAAAGAAGATAGAGCAAAAGAGTCGCCAACAAGAATTAGAAACTTGTAAACACCCCTAAACGATCCATGAGATCGTTAACTCCAATACGTCTGGAACCATGACTGGAAGTTTGGGGATGAAGGTACAAATCTAACCTAAAATAGATTGAACCTGCCCTAATAATAGGCCTCTACTTTATTCTGATCGTATTCATGTGCGCTTTCTGACTAACATGCAATCAATAGGATTAACCCTAAACCTGTTTATCTATGTTGGTTGAATATTAATGCACAAATAAATCTATTATTGGCGATCACTTGAATTATAATCAAATTAACCATAAATAAGATTATTAATTATCTTATTAAACGTGATTACAAGTACCAATTCCCTTTAAACATGCATAAAAGGTGTGATCAAGCAATAACAATAAATATAAAGCTACATAATAAATCATAAAATAATGATAATTATGACAATTATGAAAATAATCATGAATCATCATAATAACAATTATAATCATAATCATGTTAAAGAATAATATTAATAGCAAGATCTTAAGCATGATACTAACAAGATTAATAACACCCCTTAACGATCTAGGAGATCGTCAACTCCAATAGGTCTGGAACCATGACTAGTAGTTCGGGGATGAAGGTACAAATCCAACCTAAAAGAGATTGAACCTGCCCTAATAATAGGCCTCTACTTTATTCTTATCATATTCATGTGCGTTTTCTAACTAACATACAATCAATACGATTAACCCTGAACCTGTTTATCTGTGTTGGTTGAATTTAATGCACAAATCAAACTTTTATTGGTGATCACTTGAATTATAATCATATTAACCCTAAATAGGATCCTTAATTATCTTATTAAGGGTGATTACAAGTAGAAATTACCTTTAATCATGCATAAAAGGTGTGATCAAGCAATAACAATAAATATCAAGCAACATAATAATCATCATAAATAAAATAATCATAATCATAAATAAAATAATCATAATTGCAAGATAGAGAATGCCGCCTAAAGACTGCTACGCTTGTAACTGCCTCCAATTCCGTCGTAATAGTCTTCGAAAAGACCACTACTTGTTGATCCTTAATGCTGTTTCAATTTTGATGTTGATGCTTTGGGTGATGACAATCCTCTTTTCTTTTGGAATAGTTGCCAACACAACTCTTGTATGATGTATGAAAATCCGATTTAGGAAAAGTTGTCAATGCCACGTAACAATCCATCCTTGGAAATGTTGCTACAATGAAGCGACAATCCGTATCTCGGAAAATTTGCCAAAATCCAATTTTGGGAAAAGTTGCCAATGCTTCGTAACAATCTGTTATAAGAACTTTGCTACGATCGACAATCCACATCTTGGAATATAACTCATGAAGCAATCCACCTTGGAAATTTGCCAATGCTATGCGACAATCCTTTTAGGAAAATATTGCCACAATTGACAATCCGTGTCTTGGAACATTTGCCAAAAAAGAGTCGATCGACAATCCACTTCGGGAAAGTTTGCCACTTGCTGAAATGAATGACAATCCACGTTGAGGAATTGTTGCCGAAATTTATGATGAGTAGAGACCTACGACAATCCTTTGGGAAATTTTGCCATAGGGAACTGGGTGTATGACAATCCAATCTCGAAAAACTTGCCAAAGTTCCATGAATGTATGATAATCCGAACTTGGAAAAACTTGCCAAACAAAGAAGGAGCACGGAAATCCACGCTTGGAACTTTTCCAGGGATAACAATCCAATCTTGGAAAAATTGTCGTTTGAAGAAGATGCGCGACGATCCATATTTTGGAAATATTGTCAGTTGGAGATGACAATCCAATCTTAGAAAAAATTTCTTATAAGTGATGCGCTTGCTTTTGAACCGATACCTTGGTGTTTGTAATGAACCAATGCTTAGGCGCTTAAGCTAAGCGAGACGCTTTTTTTTCCGGTCAATCACTTACTACGATTGTAATCGAGTCTACTACTAACCATGTCAATTTTCTTATAGGGGCTAATTGGCGTACCAAGGAACCCGAAATTGCTTTATGAGGTCGAAATAACCATTATGAGAGGCTTCGAGCTCTGTCACTGCTGAAATATCGCTGGCGCTAAGAATTGGCTCTGTCGCCAGACGCTGGGATCTAGCGCCAGGCGCTGAACTTTGTCGCCAGACGACAGATTTTGTCGCCAGGCGACAGCCTTGTCGTCTGGCGCTGGAGTCGAGTCTTCCTTATTCTGCTCTTGCTGCCGCTGTTTCTTGGTTTTGCTCCGAACTTTGAGCTTGGTAATTTTTTGTAAATCCGCTCAAATCATTTGTAAATTAAAGCTCTTCATCTTTAATATATTGATCTATGTAACTCCTTTTATCTTGGAGGAATCTCCTGTGTCATATTCGCGGTTTTTTTTAAAAAAAATCCGGGAAAGGCCTCACTTACTGGGATGCACCAGCATTTATATTTTTGACTATAGGACTTTGCTTATCTTTCTTTAGGGTTGACCTAAGACTTAGTGTTTCTTGACTCATTGACTTGACATGACTCAAAGTATAAACTTGACGCACTATGATTGACTGACTCGAGGTTGACTCAACTCGATGTTACTCATGTGTGCGTAGTGTTGACTCATGAAACTCGATATTTACACTATGTGAAAAAATGAATTTGGCACTGGTTCAAACCCAGCCTAAGGCACCAGTTTGAACCGATGCCAATGTGGGGGGTGCCAAAAAGGGGTTTAAAAAGGCACCGGTTAAAATCGGTGCCAAAAATCGAAATTGGCACCGGTTAACCAGTGCCAAAAAGGCCCACACAAAATTATTTCAAAGTTTTTGGCACAGGTTAACCGGTGCCAAAAACCCCCCAAAAATCAATTTTTTTTTTTTTTTTTTTTATTTTTTTATGTTGTCATTTTTCTTTTAAAAATGAAATTGACTAAAATAAATAAGAACAACAACATATTAATCGAATATCATTGAATATAACCGAAATTTACAGTATATAATCCAGAAAAAAATTACAATATACGAATTATAAAATTAAACAATTACAACATATAAATAAATAAAAAAGAACTACAATATAAGTAAAAAAAAAAAAAATTACAACATCACAATTAAAAAAAAAAAAAACAAACATCTAAATTAATATTCTATTCTTGATTCTTCGATTATGTGCAATATTTTGGGCTTGCAAAGCAAATAGTATACCTGCGCCAATTAGTTCATCCAACAAAATCAATTGAAATGTATTAGCTGCGAAAATTAGTTAAAAACCCAAAAAAATTAAAAAAAAATCAAAAAAATTAAAATCAAAAAAGAATTATAACCTAGAAAATCGAAAAAAAATTAAAACCTAGAAAATCGAAAAAATTAAAATCGAAAATTAGATAAAACCCAAAAAATCGAGAAAATCCAGAAAATGAAGAAAAAATTAAATTAAAACCCTGAAAATCGAAAAAAATTATAAAAAAAAAAATCAAATAAAAAATTAGTTAAAAACCCAAAAAATTAAAAAAACGAAAAAATACCCAGAAATCGAAAAACAAATAATAATCCCAAAAATTGAAAAAAAATTCAAACCCATGTCAGAAAAAATTGAAATCGAAAAAACACAGAAAAAAAACTTGAAATCGAAAAAAAAAATTCAAAATCTAAAAAAAAACCCCCAGAAAACAACTCCAAAAACGCATGCATGAACCCAAAAAAATGATTATTTTAATCGAAAATTAACCAAGAAAAATTGAAATGCTAGCCATAACCCAGAACTCGATTAATTAACCAACAAAAATCGAAAATAAAATCGAAAATTAAACCAGAACTCGATTAATTTGGGAAGAACGAAACGCTTGTCTTGGGTGTTGGTCTTGGTGGTGGTCTTCGCCTCTTTGGTGGTGGCCTTTGGTGGTGGAACCGAGTGAGAAGGGGAGGATAATCTGGGAAAAACGAAAGAGGAGAAAGAGAGAGAGAAGGAGATGAGATCGAACAGAGAAGAGAGATAGAAGGAGGAGAGAGAAGGAGGAGAGAGAAAGAGAAGGAGGAGCGGCTGAGGAAGTGAGGGAGGGTTAGGGTTTTCTTGGGTTTATATGGGGCGGTTTTTTTTTTATTATTATATAGATGAACCGATTTAGTGGCACCGGTTCAAATCGGTGCCCTTTGTATTTTTGGCACCGGTTTGAGCTGAACCGGTGCCATTGCTCTTGGTCTGGACCGGTTTGGCTTGAACCGGTGCCTTTTGGGGGTTGCCTTTTTGTATTTTTCTACTATTGTTACATGATTCGAAATGCAGAAAAACAAAATTTTCCGTCATTTTTGTGGAGGGTACCGACTTTCTCCCGAAAATGAAAGACACGAAAAAGAATCTTAGTGTTTTTTTTAAGGAGCCTGTTGAATGAGCTTAATCTGTTAATGTTTTCTCTCACAGTACAAGGATTGTAACATCTTAGACTATCCTAGTTGACTTGATAACGAAAGTATTTAGGCGACTTAGGCGCGGAAGGTAAGTACCTCATACTTTGTGATACAATGATGATAGATGTTGATATGACAAGGCATGCTTCAGCGTTGTGTTAAGATTCCATGACAAAGGGTTCATAAGGAAAGTATATTGGGTCATGTATTTGTGATGTGTGTGAAAGTGATACTAAAGTTAGGCCGCAATAGCTAAGTGTGTGGAAAGGTATATTGAGAAGAGTCAAATGGTGGTGTCTCTTAGGCCAGGTAAGCTAATGATGTAAGGATCAAGCCCCCAAGTCTAGCTCTAAGTAAATAGGGATGAGCATTGGAGATCCCTTGATATGATCAATTATGAGTGTAAATATGAATGAATTTTTATTACGGCCGCACCTCGATGTGAGGTTGCCTACGTATCCGTTAGGAATTAGGCCGAACGTAGCTCTAGCCGAACCTCGCACAATTGTGTGTATACCTCAAAAAGGTCTTTTTAAGGGTTGTAACGTGGTTAGGCTAAAGGTTGAAGAAGAAGGGGATAAAAGGCTCAAGACCCTAGATAAGACCCCAAGGTGTGCAACTTTGCTTTTAGAATATTTGTATTTTCATGCTTGAGGTTTAGCTCTCTTTTTTTTTTGCTTTATTTATTTTTGCTCTCTTCTTTTTTTTATTTTTTTTATTTTTATGGGTGTGGGCAATCCCGATCATGTGGTCTATCAATCACATGGTATTCATGTTTCTCAGGCACGGTACCGAGCACTCGATAAGAGACGCAATATGAGACGTGTTCATATCTAAGACATGTTCATTGTCAAAGACTGTGGAACACTTACCCTTTTGTACACTTTTATTATTATTATTATGTTTAACTTTTTGCTATTTTAATCTTTTGAAGTCACTCAAGCTTTTTGAAGTTACATAAGTTACACATGATCCCATTCCAAGGTTAGGTAGATGTAGGTTGAAAACTGAAAGGTCTATCGTTAGACGTGGCTCAAAGTGGTTTATGAAGAAAGGATTGTAAATTAGTAAGGTGAAAGGCAATATGATGTGGCTACAAGGGGTGCCTCAAATCATTGGTATACCTTGTGCTTAGTTTGACATGAATTTTTTTTTTAATGCAATATAATGAAATGATCATATATAAGGAAATAAATGCTCATTTTAATAAAAGGGGAAAAAGAAAGAATCTACAAAATTAATCTTAGGGAAAAGAAAGGTGTTTATGCCAGAATTTTTTGGGAAAGGAAAAAAATGAAAAAGAAATAGAAAAAAAAGTTCATGAAATCTTGTCGTTGTAGCTCGCCTCTTGTCTTGTGTTGTTTGCTTCATCATCACCCATTCTTCTCGTTAGCTAGAGGCAATGGGATCTTGAATGAGATTTTGAAACCTGTAGCATTCATCAGTAGTATAACCGCGTCCTCGATGGTACTTGCAATAAGAGTTTGGATTCCATCTCAAAGATTGATTTTCTGGCGTTGGATCCTCGGTAGAGCCAATAGGTTTGATTAATCCTCGATCATAGAGACGATCAAAAGAAGCATCATAGGTCATTCCAATGGGTGTGAACTCTCTCCTGGGTTTCTTTTTATATCCTTGATTATCCATAGCTAGGACACCGTTCGGGTCGAAGGTACTAACATTATTACTAGAGTGGGCGTTTTTGGAAGAAGAAGGATTGTCGTTCTTCTTTACCTTCCAGCCACTATTGTTGCTATTGTTAGTATCTTTTTGCTTTGCGAGATCATCTTCAATTTCAATTCTGATGTCATAAACGGCCTTGAAACTATTCAAATTATGTTTATATTTTAAATGCTTTGAATACTTCTCTTGGAGATTCTTGATAAACATCCTTACATATTCTTTTTCGGTGGGCACCTCAATCATCTTAGGAATTTTCCCTCCACTTATTGAAGAAAGAAGTAAAGCCTTCATTCTCTTTTTGTCTTAGCATATCGAGTTGTCTATAATTGGTTTTGACTTGAATATTACATTTATATCTATTAATGAAAGTGTTTATAATAGCATCCCAAGCAGAGGTTTTCTCTTTATCAAGAGAAAAGAACCATTGTTGACAAACGGTTTCAAGAGATAAAGAAAACAAGGAATGAAAGACTTTCCTATCGATCCCCTTAATGTTCATTATAATTTCAAAAGCTCTTAAGTGAAGATAAGGATTATCTGTTGCCTTGAATCTAGGGATGTTAGTGGCATTGAACTTATGCAGAAGAAGCTCCTTATCCACCGAGACCCCTTGTTAACTAATGCCCTGGAACTTGTAGTCACTAGATAGCTTGCTCAGGCTTTCTTGCATAAGATCCATCTGTTGTTGCTTCACATGATCATTGATTTTGAGGGTTAAAGCCTTCAACACCTCGGTTATATTAGTCAATTGATTCCTAAGTCTGTTGACTTCTTCTTGAGTTGCCATTATCTTTCTAGCTTTCCTCTTTTAGCGAATCGGTTTATCAAAAAGTAAGACTTGAAAAAAGAGGTTATCCTTGATTTTCTTCAAAAAAAAAAAAAGGTTATCCTTCATTAATCGTCCTTCTCTCCTTGACCAAGTGCTATGGAAAGGGAAATTAGGGATATCGACTGTTAATTATTTGACTCAAACTCTATTTAACATGCAATAGATGAAAGAAGGTAGGAATAATAAAGATTGTGATAAGGAAAAATCATGTAGATAATGGAAAGATAATGTAGATGGAGATATATGAAAAAATTAGGAATAGAATGTACCCTCAACTCAAATGACGGAAAGAACGACACATGCATGAACCTAAGACATGGTCATGGTGAAATATACACAAAGTGTGTGCTAAGACTAGTGAGTGTAGGTAACATGTTAAGACTCGTGTCATGACCATGTTGCAAGACTATGTGACTAGACTCGAACAAAAACTAAGTTAAGACCTAACATATATGCATTAAACTAGACAGGCTATGGTATTTTAGTCATAACTTTTGATCTGTGACTCTGATTGGGATGAAACCAACACCAAATTAAATATAAAACACGGTGCTACAGATCCATATTTTGTACGACTCGTAGTTCTTCCTAGAACTCTGGCTATTATCAAAACAAGTTGATGCTTGTGCAGTATACGGGAATAAAAATCCGGGTTGACTTAAAGGAACTATGACTCGATTTTAGACATCTTTATTAGCTCAAATTAATTAATTAATTAATTAAGCAAAGTCCTTTAGTCATTAATTAGTTTATTAAGACTTATTTACAAACACAAGTCAAACCAAACGGTTAGTTTAGTCACATAATAAGTATGCACAAGTAAGAGATGCATAAGTAGTCAAGTAGTCACAACATGATGCAATGAGTTTGCAACCTAACCATATCTCCAGTTCTCTAAAGTTCGGGATATGGGTTAGTCAAAGAAGGTCCATGGTTAATTGTCCGGATGCACCGCGCAAAAGCCTTACCTTTTGAAGGGTTGGCGCGAGTGGATGGGACACCGCGAGTTTAAAAACTCGCTTCCATGGTTTGGTGAATTCAACATTCTCGGATTTACCCTTTGTTGCACAGAGCGTTCAATCAGGTAGATGGAGCATGACTAACCAAAGGGTTATTTCCATATATAAAACACATATGGGTTTCAGAAAAGTGAGAAAAACTCAATCGGGAAGTAGAATAGAGCAAACAGTGCTAAAAACTGATCAAAATTAGAACGCATATTTCTGGCTCTGAATTAGAAGAAATTGGCGCCAGCAAACACAGACCGGCGCCGCGATTTGGTTATGGATCATGGCGACAGGAGTGTCGCCCGGCGCCCAGAGTCAAATCATGGGCGCTAGACTCTGACGCTAGTTCCTACATGCCTCAACAGCTTTCTATGCTCGATAAAATTTTCTAGTTTCGCGTAGCATTATTTCGATCCTAGTTGTGAAAGATATTCCTAAAATTTCCTACGTGTAAAAATCCTATGTTTTTATCTTATTACGGATGGTCTTTCCAATGAGATTTTTTTATGCATATGACATTAATGTTAATCAAAATTACGCACATGAAATACTTAGAACTTTTCGAGTCTTATCCAACCATTCTAAATCATTGCCAAAATAAATTTCGGGAATTAAGAAAGAAATCCTCCCCATCAGAGTCGCCAAAAACTGTAGGGGATATTTAAAGCATTACCCCAAACTTAAACCCCTCTGTGATCATACACTTAAGCATGGTGGCGTCCAAAGGGAAAGAAGATAAAGTAAAAGAGTCGCCAACAAGTTTTAGGAATTTGTAAACCGTTCACAAGGTGAAGGTTACACCCCTTAACAATCCAGGAGATCGTTAACTCCAATAGGTCTGGAACCATGATAGGAAGTTCGGGGATGAAGGTACAAATCCAACCTAAAAGAGATTGAACCTGCTATAATAATAGGCCTCTACTTTATTCTGATCGTATTCATGTGCGCTTTCTGACTAACATCCAATCAATAGGATTAACCCTAAAGCTGTTTATCTATGTTGGTTGAATTTAATGCACAAGTAAAACTATTATTGGCGATCACTTGAATTATAATCATATTAACCCTAAATAAGATTATTAATTATCTTATTAAGCGTGACTACAAGTATAAATTCCCTTTAAACAATCATAAAAGGAATGATCAAGCAATAACAATAAATATCAAGCAACATAATAATGATTATAATTAAAATAATCAGAATCATAATTAAAATAATCATTTTAAAGCATAATAATAATAGCAAGATCCTAGGCATGATACTAACAATATTAATAACAAATCCTAGCATGTCACTAAACAATAAAGATTAAATATATAGCCCTAACATGATACTAACATGCTATTAGGAAAAACAATCAAAGGCATTATAGAAATTATAATTGATTTAAGAAACTTATTCTTTACCGTAGACATGATACTAGGAAGCATTCTTTTACTTATACTTGATATTATAAATTACCTTAAACATGATATTAGGAATCAAAATAATAACCTAAACATGATTTCTATATTAAAATATCAATTAAACAATTAAAGAACTTAATTAGTGCCTTATATCTCTTTCTAATAACAAAATACACGCGTTAGTAACTTCAAGGAAAATATAAAATCAAAGAATTAAATTAAATAATTGAAAGAGAGATTTGGGACCAAACCCTAAGAAATATCAAACCTTTCACGTCTAGGGCGAAGGCAACTTCGAACTTTGCTAGGTGTGTCTAATGCTAATGTATGAGGAATTGTGTTTGTAAAAGGCTAGGCTTAGAAATAGAGAGAGATTCAAGAAATTCTTGATGAGAATTGGTGAGAGAGAGAATTAGAGAATTGATGATTGAAAACAGAGGTTTTAGGAGGGTATTTATAGAGAAAATCAGCCGGATGGATCAAAAAACGAATCGCAGTGTCTAACACGCAAGTGGCTCCATACGCTAGGTCTGGCGCCAGACGCTAGACTTGGCGTTTTGCGCTGTAAAGTAGTTTTTTTGCGGATTTTGTTTTTATTATATCTTTTGAACTTGAAGTCTACATAAGTCATATACTATATCGTTGGAAAGCTCTTGAAGTCTAATTTCCAACCCCATTGAAATCTGATTAAAATATTTTGTAGATAAATTGATATGGCCGAAATAGTGGAAGGGTGTTTGTTTTGGATAGAGTTTATATCTTTTTCGTTATAGCTCGGATTTAATATTATAATATATCATTGGAAAGATAATTTCAAGATCTATCCAACCATATAATATTTGGATTAAGATTATGAAGCATGAAAATAACATCTGCATATATTCCACTTGTACAAAACAAGGATTCTAAAAAGGAGTAGTTTTATTCAATTTCAAACTCTTTGAAACATAATTATCAATCCTAACTCCATAAGAATTTAAGAGAACCTTCTAAAATATTCTAAAAGACTATAATCAATCCTAATAGATTTAGGAATGATAATTAATAATAGGCCCTCCACTAGATCATTGGGTCGTAGGTAAAAACCAAAGCTGGCCCAGTTTAGTATTTTGGCCATAAATTCCTCATTATTCATCGGAATTGGGATTATAATGTATCATTGGAAAGGTATTTTAAAGCCCTATCAAACTACACTATTATTGGACCCTTATCATGGACCAAACTAAACAAGAATGCAAGTTTTTAAAAAATAAAGTAAGAAATAAAAATATTTTCAAAAATAGAAAGAAGAGATATTTTAATAAAAAACATACTCATCACTAGACTTTTCACTCTTTCTCTTTGTTCGATGATCAAATGACATGAAAGATATTCTACACTGGGTTTGGTTTTGTGGAGACACATTTGGGTGTCTACAATGCTACTCTTGAAGATGCACTTTCCACCTTAGCATAAGACGAAAAATTGCGCGCGATACTGTTTTTGATTATGATGATTCGTTTGCGTATTTCATAATCAAACTAATGACTTTACTTCTTATAAGGTTCGTCATTACAAGTTTGCATTCCTTAATAGGAAGTCATCAATATGTTTATTATGAAACGTGCCTATTTTCGTGTTCATTATGTTTTAGCTGTAATTGATCAACCTTGATTTAAGAGTGTATACGTCGTTCAAAGTGCACCTACGTTAAAGCATGTGTGAATATGTTTGGCACTCATAGAAAGTGGGAATTGATATTCCCATTAGGGACAACGATTAGGGACAAAGAAAAATAGGGAGCCGCCAACAAGTTTTAAAGGAACTTGTAAACCGTTCACGGATCATAAAAGGCAACCATGATAAAGGGACAACGATAGGCAACAACGATTGACCCGTGAAGGTTACACCCAAATCATAATCCATGAGATTACTAACTCCATATGATTTGGAACCACGAAAGGAGGATCGGGGATGATGGTACGAAGTGAGTCATGGAGTCACATTTGCCCGCATTGGCCTCTACTCGATTCTTATAGTGAAAAGTAATTCCTAAGATCTCAAAAGCATACAAACAAAATATTCAATTTTCTCCAAACTATTATTAAGCTAAATTTGTTGAATATTAATGCAACACATTATTCTTAAATATTGTGATCACTTGAATTATTAACAAGATTAAAAAGGAACCTAAACCGGTTGTTCAAATTATCTTATTAGGCGTGATTTTCAATTACATATTTTCTTTAACATGCAATATAGTGATCATAATAAATAATATAATAAAGATTAATATTGGAAGCAATTTAACAATAATAGCGTTAGTCAAATCGAATAACAAAAAATTAACCTAATCATGATACTAGCAATATTAAAATAAAATAAGTATATAAATTAATTAATTACTCATATTCCGTGCGTTCCTGCTACATCATGAATAAATTTTTACTAATTTAATAAAAATATAAAGCAAATGAAAATTAAATTAAACAAATGTATATTTGATATGGTCCAAACCCTCAGTTATTTGTACCTTTTACGCCTTGGTTTAAGGACGGAACCTCGGGTGTTGTATGGACTCCTTGGAGTTCTTAAGGGAAAAATAGTGTAATTAGGAATATATTTGAGGCTTAGAATATGAGAGAAAGAGAAGAGAATGATTTTTGGGTGTAAAAAGAGAGAAAGAGAGAAGGATTTGATGCCCCGAACTGCAGAATTGAGGGTCTTATTTATAGGGAAAATGAGCAGAGGGAACACACAGAACCCTAAAAACATAAAAACCCTAAAAACTAACACCGCGACACGGCAGAGAACACCGTTCATACGGGGGAAAATCCCGTGACGCGGGAAAAATTGTTGTGACGCGGGACATATTTGACCTACTGGAAGTGAAAACGTGTGAAGGGTTTACGCGTAAAAGACGCGAGAAAAGTCCATGAAATGTCACACGTACTATGACACGGTACAGTACACCATGTCACGGTATACGAAAACGCAAAATTTCACGGAAAAAGCATCGTGACACGGTGAGAAATACCGTGTCACGGCAGCAAGTACCGTGTCACGGCAACAGGTACCGTGCAACGTTGGAATTTAACGCGAAAAAGCTTCAAAAATAGCACTGTGACACGATGTACAATACCGTGTCACAACACCAGGCACCGTGCCACGTCATCAGGCGCCGTGACACGGTGCTTTTGCACTGTGCGCGGTAATTCCAATTTTTTACACGTTATTAAAAATGCGATAACTTTTGATCCGTAACTCAAAATAAGGCATGTAATATATCATTAGAAAGCTTATAAAGTATAATTTCTAACACAACTAGGGTCAAAATGACTTGTACATTTTATGATATGGCTGTTTTAGTGGAAGGTAGTCGGTTTTGGGCCGAGTCTAGTGTTTTGCTCATTTCTTTTTTGTTATATCTCGGAATTGGGCTTATGATATATGGTTGAAAAGATTTTTTCAATTTCTATGAACCAAATAATAATTGGATCAAAATTATATATCCATAAAATCATTTCAGCTCGGTTTTGTGATGTGGATACGTAAAGTGGAAAACAGATTATGGTTTAGGGAAATGAGCTAGAAATTGAATTGGTTCATAAAATATATTGGATAGAACATGGATTTATGCACTCCAAAGATTAAATACTCAACCCGACCAATAACAGTGGTGAAAGGTTGTTCCTCATCGGGTTTGGTTTTAGGGAGACATTTTTAGGTGTCTATAGAAGCCCCCACTTTAACTGAGTTTGTAGAAACGTCAGTTTCGAGATAGTCAAAGTAGTCGATAGGGACAAAGAATGATTTAAGACGTTCTGCGATCCTTAATCACTCTGTATACGCCGACACATGTAGAAAAATGTTAGTTCCGCAGACAAAAGAGTAAAGGGATAGGATGCTTATTTGACACCAGTGTATCGCTGACAAATGTGTTTGGTAGCTTCCTATGCTTGAAGGAATTTACCGGTTAATGTTTCGTTGAAAAACTTTTCATGCATGAGGAAAGTTGACTAATGAGTTTGGTAGTTTTCTAATCCTAAAGAAACCTATCGGATGATACTTTCCATGCTTGAGGAAAGTCGACATATGAATTTGCTGTTATTCTATGCTTGAAGACACCCCGTGATAATGCTTTCCATGCTTAAAGAAAGTCGACAAATGATTTTGGCAGTTTTCTATTCTTGAAGAAATTCACCTGATAATACTTATCATGCTTAAGAAAAGTCGACAGATGATGAGTTTGCAAGTCTCTGTGTATCGAGAACCTTGCATCGTGAAATGATGGTGATTTAATAGTCCCCGAACGTGGGTTGTAGTTGGTTTGCTTGTCCCCGAACGTGGGCTGTAAATGGTTCACTTGTCCTCGAACATGGGCTGTAAATGGTCCGCTTGTCCCCGGACGTGGGCTATAGATGGTCTACTTGTCCCCGAACGTGGGCTGTCATTGAGACTTGCAAAAAATGAAAAGGAAAGAAGTTTTTGAACTTCTCCAAAAGAAAAGGAAAGAAGTTTTGAACTTCCTCGTTGATCAAGAAAAAATGAATCGCATGGATTGGATTGCCTATCTAGGAAATAATGTATGCATGATGCATGTTCTTAGGCTAGGAGGCTAAGGACGATTACATCGTGTGACACAATAGATAAATGAACTTAGGTCATGGAGCTAAGAATCATATATGGTGTAAAGAAGCGATCTTGAACGTCACTTAGGTCTAGAAGCTAAGCACGTATATAGATGAAGTAATTATTGCATAATGAACGTTGCTTAGGTCAAGGACTTAAGCACGATATGCTTTGTATGATTACAATCATTGATATAAATGTTGCTCAGCACATTATGCGATGCGTGAAACAATGAATATTTCTCAGGTCACGAAGCTAAGTATACAACGTTTCTTCTAATGAATGTTGTCTTGAAAGATGATGAAACATGCACAGTGTTGAAACAAGATTTCATGATAAAGGGTTCTTAAAGGGAAGGATAATCGAAATGTATGGATGTGTGAGTGAAGTGTGTGAATGTGATACTAAGACTGGCTGCAAGGGTTATGGTGATGGAAATATATGTGAGAAGAGTCAAAGATGATGACTCTTTAGGCTAGGTAGGCTAAATGATGTGGGTTCAAGCCCCAAAGTCTAGCTCTAGATTGATAGGGGTAAGAATTGGATATTCTTTGACTCGATCAAGCATGAATATGAATATAAATGTGAATATGAATGTGGTCGCACCTCGATGTGAGGTTGCCTACGCATTTGTTAGGAATCAGGCCGAACGTAGCTCTAACCGAACTTTTCACAAGTGTATGTACACCTCAAAGAGGTCTTTCAAGGGTTGTAATGTGGTTAAGCTGAATGTTTAAGGAAGAAAAGGGTACAAGGCTCATCCCTAAGATATGCATTTGTGAATTTGAAAATTTTGAATTTTGCAAGTTTATTTTCATATTTTTTTTCAATTTTTGGTTATTTTTTTTCATTCTTTTGAATCATTGCAGGCAATCTCAGATCATGCGGTCCATCACTCACTTAGCATTCATGTTTCTCAGGCACGGTACCAAGCACTCGATAAGAGACGCAATTTGAGACATGTTCATATCAAAGACGTTGGAACACTTGCCTTTAGACATTGTTTTATTATTGCTTTGCTGCCCCTTTTTTTACTTGCTTTTTGAATGTTATACAATTACAGATCTTCCAATCCCAGGGTTAAATGAATGTGGGTTTAAGAAATGAAGGCCAAACGTTAGACGAGGCTCAAAGTGGTTGATGAGAAATGGAATGTGATTAAACGGTTAACGGGGAATGACAGGGTTGCAAAGGTGCCTCAAGTCATTGGTGTACCTTGTGTTCGGTACGGTGTAGGATCGTTCAAAGTGCGATTACGTTGAAGCATGTGTGAATATTCTTGGCACTCATAGGAAGTACAAATTGACATAATACGATTAGGCACAAGGAAACTAGGGAGCCGCCAACAAGTTTTTAAGGAACTTGTAAACCGTTAACGGATTATAAAAGGCAACCACGATAAAGGGACAACGATAGGCAACAACGATTGACCCGTGAAGGTTACACCCCATTCATAATCCATGAGATTACAAACTCCATATGGTTCAGAACCACAAAAGAAGGATCGGGGATGATGGTACGAAGTGAGTCATGGAGTTACATTCGCCCGTATTGGCCTCTACTCGATTCTTATTGTGAAAAGTGATTCCTACGATCTCAAAAGCAAACACATAAAATATTCAATTTGCTCCAAAATATTATTATGCTAATATGGTTGAATATTAATGCAACATATAATTCTAAATTATTTTTAATCACTTGATTAAATAACAAGATTAAAAGGGAAACTAAACCGGTTGTCCAAATTATCTTATTAAGCGTGATTTTCAATTACATTATTCCCTTTAAACATGCAATATGGTTATCAAATAGAATAAACATCAATATTGGAAGCAATTTAACAATAATAGCGTTAGTCAAATAAAATAATAATAAACCTAATCATGATACTAGAAATATAAAAATAAAATAAGAGTAATTGAACTAATTAATTACTCACATTTCGCTCGTTCATTTAAATTGCTACATCATGAATAAATTTTTAGTAACTTCAATAAAAAAATATAAAGCAAATGAAAATTAAATTAAATTAAATAAAAAGTAGATTTAATTTAGTCCAAACCCTCAGTTATTTGTAGCTTTCACGCCTTGGTTTAGAGACGGATCCTAGGGTTAAGTGTGGACTCCTTGGAGTACTTAGGGAAAGAATGATGTAATTAGGAATATAGGTTTAAGGATTAGAATATGAGAGAGAGAGAGAGAGAGAGAGAGAGAGAGAGAGAGAGAGAAAAAATGATTATTGGTGTCAAAGAGAGAAAGAGAGAAGGATTTCATGCCCCGAACTGCAGAAAGGGGGATCCTATTTATAGGGAAAATGAGTAGAGGGAACACACAGAACCCTAAAAAGATAAAAATAACCCCTAAAAAATAACCCCGCGACACGGCAGAGAACACCGTGACCAGGCACCGTCAGATGGGGAAGGCACCTTCAGTTGGGGAAAAATCCCGTGACGTGGTGGACACATGGAGTGACACGGGAAATATTTGACCTACGGGAAGTGAAAACACGTGAAGGATTTACGCGGAAAAGACACAAGAAAATTCCGTGACAAAGAAGTGTCCACCATAGCACAGTACAGTACACCGTGTCACGGTATGGGAAAACGCGGAAATTACACGGAAAAAGCACCGTGACATGGTGGGAAATACCGTGTCACAGCAGCAGGTACTGTGCCACGGTGGAATTTAACGCGAAAGAGCTTCAAAAATAGCACTGTGACATGAGGTACAGTACCGTGTCACGGCACCATGAACCATGGGGAAGGCACCGTCAGACAGGGCACACTCTCGTGACACGGTGCTTTTGCACTATACGCGGTAATTCCGGTTTTTTACCAGATTTTAAAATCATCATAACTTTTAATCTGTAATTTGGAATAAGGCATATAATATATCGTTGGAAATATTATCAAGTATAATTTCTAAAAAAATAAGAATCAGGTAAAAATAATTTGTAGATTTTAGTATATGTCTGTTTTAGTGGAAGGGTGTCGGTTTTGGGTCGAGTTTAGTGTTTTGCTCATATCTTTTTCGTTATAGCTCGGAATTGGGCTTATGATATATGGTTGGAAAGATTTTTTAAAGGCCTATCGAATAAAACAATAATTGGATCAAAATTATATAGCCATAAAATCAGTTTCTCTCTGTTTTGCGATGTGGACACGAAAAGTGAAAAATAGGTTATGGTTTATGGAAATGAGCTAGAAATTGGATTAGTTCATGAAATATATTGGATAGAACATGGATTTAATAAATAAAAAGATTAAATACTCAACCCTACCAAAAATGGCGGTGAAAGGTGTTCATCATTAGGTTTGGTTTTGGGGAGACATTTTAAGGTGTCTACAGAAGCCCCCACTTTGACTGAGTTTGTAGAAACGTCAGTTTCAAAAACGATAGTCAAAGAAGTCGATAGGGACGGAGAATGATTTAAGACGTTCTGCAGTCCTAAATCACTCTGTATACGCCGATACTTGTAGAAAAATGTTAGTTCCACAGATAAAAGAGTAAAGGAATAGAATGTTTATCTAACACCAGTGTATCGGTGACAAATGAGTTTGGTAGCTTCCTATGCTTGACATTTTATTGTAATAATTTCCATGCATGAGGAAAGTCAATTGATGAGTTTGGTAGCTTTTTAAGCCTAAAAAAACTACCGAATGATACTTTCCATGCTTGAGGAAAGTTGACGTATGAATTTGGTGTTTTTCTATGCTTGAAGAAACCTACCAATAATACTTTCCATCCTAGAGGAAAGCCGACAAAGGAATTTGGCGGTTTTTTATGCTTGAAGAACCCATCGATAATACTTTCCATGCTTGAGGAAAGTCGAAAGATGATGAGATTGCAAGTCTCTGTATATCGAGAACCTTGCGCCATGAATCATCTTCGCTTGGGAGATGATCACTAAAATGATGATGATTCGATTGTCCCCGAACGTGTTCTGTAGATAGTTCGCTTGTCCTCGAACGTGGGCTATATATGGTTCGCTTGTCCCCGGACGTGGGTTGTAGTTGGTTCGTTTGTCCCCGAACGTGGGCTGTAAAAGGTTCGCTTGTCCCCGAACGTAGGATGTAATTGGTTCGCTTGTCCCCGAACGTGGCCTGTAGATTGTCCGCTTGTCCCCGGATGTGGGATGTAGATGGTCCGCTTGTCCCCGGACGTTAGTTTTAGATGGTCCGCTTGTCCCCGGACGTGGGCTGTGAATGGTCTGTTTGTCCCCGGACGTGGGCTGTAATTGAGACTTGCAAAATAACATTTGCCAAGGGACCCGTACTGACTTCACCAAGTTTGACTTGACACGACATGACATGACATGAGTATGACTTGTGATTGTGTTGTATAGTTTGAGTGTGTGTGCACAGACACAAGCAATCGAAAATGAAAAAGTAAAACAATTCCATCATTTTTGACATGAGATGAGTGGAGGGTACCGACTCTCTCCCGAGAAGGACGTGAAAAAAAAAGTTTTATTTTCGAACTTCCCTCGATGAGAAAATTTAAAAACTTTTTTAATTTCCCCAAAAGAAAAGTTATGAGAAAGGGAAAAAGTTTTGAACTTCTTCGTTGAGCAAGACGAAATGAATCACATGGGTTAAATTGCTTGTCTTTTGAAAATAATTTATGCATGATGCATGTTCTTAGGCCAGGAGGCTAAGGACAATTATATCATGTGACACGATAGATGAATGAACTTAGGTCATGGAGCTAATCATCATACATGGTGTAAATAAACGATCTTGAACGTCAATTAGGTTTAGAAGCTAAGCACGTATATAGATGAAGTGATTATTGCATAATGAATGTTGCTTAGGTCAAGGAGCTAAGAACGATATGCTTTGTATGATTACAAATCATTGTTATATAAATGTTTCTCAGCACATTATGCGATGCATGAAACAATGAACATTGCTCAGGTCAGGAATCTAAGCAAGTATACAATGTTTCTTTTAATGAATGTTGTCTTGAAAGATGATGAAGCATGCACAGTAGGGAAACAAGATTTCATGATAGAGGGTTCCTTGAAGTAAAGAAGATATGGATATGTATGTGTGAGTGAAGTGTGTGAATGTGATACTAAGGCTGGCTGCAAGGGTTATTGTGATGGAAATATATGTGAGAAGAGTCAAAGATAAAGACTCTTTAGGCTAGGTAGGCTAATGTGATGTAGGTATAAGCCCCCAAGTCTAGCTCTAAATTGGTAGGGTTAAGAATTGGATAATATTTGACTCGATCATGCATATGAATATGAATGTGGTCGCACCTTGATAAGAGGTTGCCTACATATCCGATAGGAATCAAGCCAAACATAGCTCTAACCGAACTTTGCACAAGTGTGTGTACACCTCAAAGAGGTCTTTCAAGGGTTGTAATATGGTTAAGTTGATGGTTTAAATAAGAAAAGGGTACAAGGCTCAAGACCCGAGAGTATCTCTAAGATATGTAATTGTGAATTTGAAAATTTTAAATTTTACAAGTTTATTTTCATTTTTTTTTTGTTTTGAATTTCTTTTTTTATTTTTTGAATCAATGTAGGCAATCTCATATCATGCGGTCCATCACTCAATTAGAATTCATGTTTCTCAGGCACGGTACCAAGCACTCGATGAGAGACGCAATTTGAGACGTGTTCATATCAAAGACATTGGAACATTTGCCTTTAGACGTTGTTTTATTGTCGCTTTGCTGCTTTTTTTTTTACTTGCTTTTTGAATGTTATACAATTATACATCTTGCAATCCTAGGGTTAAGTGAATGTGGGTTAAAGAAATGAAGGTCAAACATTAGACGAGGCTCAAAGTAGTTGAAGAAATGGAATGTGATTGAAAGGGTAACATGGAATGATAGGGTTGCAAAGGTGCCTCAAATCATTGGTGTACCTTGTGTTTAGTTTGGTAATTGATTTTTTTTTTAAGGATGAGTGAATGAAAAATGATATGATCTAAAGGAAATTGCTCATTTTATTAATGGAGTAAAGGTGAATGAAACACATGAAATATATAAAAATTTGAAATGGAAAACCTATGCTAGACATGAATGGGGGAATGGAGATGAATGATAAAAAAAGAAATCATGAAATCTTGCACAAAGGATCTGTTGTGCGCCTTGTGTTCATTACTTCTTGCCGCCAGGAAGGATAAGAAGTTTGTTTACATCCACCAAGTCTTTAAAGACGTCCTTCCAATTCTAACATTGCTCTGTAGTGTGGCCCCTTCCTTGAAGGTACTTGAAATGGGCATTGGGATTCCATTTGGCACTCTTTTCTTCAGGTTTTGGCTCTGGAAATGGACAATAGGTGTGATCAAGCCTTGATCGTAAAGGCGATCAAAGGCCGCATCATAATTCATTCCTAAAGGAGTGTAAGTTCTTTTCTTCTTGGGAAATGGAGCATCAATAACTAACACTTCATTGAGATCAAATTGGCTTATATTGTTGGTAGTATTTTCGTGCATAGAAGATGAAGAAGAAGGATGGTTGTTCTTCTTGTTGTTCCAAGTGTTATTATTGTTACTACCAACAGTCTTTATTAGCTTATCCTCGATATTGATGTCGATGTCCTATACAGCTTCGAAAGTGTTCATAGGAAGAAATTTGAGATGTTGCTTGTACTTGTGAGTCAAAATTTGGATAAAGAGGCGAATCATCTCTTTTTATTTGGGAGGATCTGCCTAGAGTGCAGCTGCTTCCCTCCACTTGTTCAGATAAGAAGTGAAGCCTTCATTCTCTTTCTGTTGGAGAATGGAGATTTCACGTTCAGAAGTTTTACTTTGAATGTTACACTACTAACAGTTAATGAAACTGTCGGAGACATCTTGCCAAGTCGCAGTACGCTTGGCATCTAGTAAATAAAACCATTGTTGGAAAGCATGTTCTACGGAGAGAGGAAACACCGTAGGGAAGAATGTTACGTCCAATCCCTTAAGAGCCATGGTTGCAGAGAACGCCTTCAAATGGAATATTGGATTATCAGTAGGCTTGAACTTTGGAATATCGGCAGTGGAGAACTTTTCAGGGAGTTAGTACTTCACATCAAAAGGAGTGGGAGGTCGTTCCACATAGGTGAAATCCTCAGAAATCTTGCTCATTTGCTCTTTGATCTTGTCCATTGCAGTTGCAGTAACATTATTTTGCTCTATTGTGTTGACTCTGGTATTGAGTGCTTGTAACATGTTCAACATTGTCTCAATGGACTTGTTAATGTTCTCGATATCTTCCTTAGTGGCCATTGGGACAAACTTAAAGTAGTTTCAAGGTGATGAGTGACGTGGAGATGGCAAAATTCTCTTTAAACGCCTCTTAGGTCTAAGAGGTTGATGTAGTAATGAATCGAACCTTACTAATCTACCCCTGCTCCTTGACCAAGTGCTTTGAAATAAAACAACCGCTCTTAATTGTTTAACACATTGCTCAAGATAGGAAAAAAAAGTCATTTGAAAATATGTGAGAATAACTCCGATCCACTCATCTATGGGGGTGCATGAACCTAGTATTCGATTATAAACGATATGGTGTATGACTTGAGTAAAAAAAAATAAAGGAAGTGTGTGGACTATACTTGACTCGTGAGTGACTAAGTGATGTTATAAGACTCGTGGAATGATCGTATGGCCAAACATGTGAACAGTAACAAAAAGGACTAAGGCGAGGACCAAAATAACACGAAAGACTAAAAAAAGCTGACTAGACTTATTTCCTAGGCACCGTGACACGGAAAACTGTACCGTGTCACAGTACAAGCTGCCGTGACGCGGTGATCTTTTTTTTTTTGCTGCAACTCCACCGTGCCACGTTGGAAACTGCCATGACACGGTGAACTTTCCCGTGGCACGGTTGATGCTTACAAGACACGGGAAATTTTTTATTTTTTTTATGGAAATCCACCGTGCCATGGTGGAAACTGCCGTGACACGATGAACTTTCCCGTGGCACGGGAATTTTTTTTTTGTTTTTTGTTGGCGCCAATTACTAAGTGAGTACGGTCCTTTGGCAATTGTTAGTCATAAAATAATCCACCATAGACAAAGAAAGATCGTTAAGGTTAGGATCAAAACGACCACACATAAAACACGTAGGCACAATGATGCAAAGAATAGTTCGCAACCTAAGGTCAAGTTCTATGTTTGACTATGGTCAGGTTTATTTGGTGTCAAAAAGGGTACCATGGTTTAGAGTTTTGACGCATTAGCAAGGCAGCCTCCCTTGAGGGTGTATGCCAACGGGCGGCTCCGTGACGAGTTCGTGATGAAATCTAACTTGACTCCATGATTTGAGTGGATTTATTAACTCGGATGAACCCTTATTTCCATGAGCGTTTTTGGATTGATAGAGCTTAAATCCCCCGGGGCTAAGACGCATGTAGAACACACACGTTTTTATAGAAAAATCGAAGGAAGTTGACGGATTTAGATGATCAAGATTTTTAGGTGTCTACATACGGCGATTGTTTTTTATTTTTTTAGAATGAGTGAATGAAAAATTCTATGATCAAGATGTAATGGAAATTTCTCATTTTATTAATGGAATAAAGGTGAACAAAACACATGAAACATATAAAAATTTGAAATGGAAAACCTATGCTAGACATGAATAAGGGAATGGAGATGAACGATAAAAAAAAAAGAAATCATGAAATCTTGCACAAAGGATCTGTTGTGCGCCTTGTGTTCATTACTTCTTGCCGCCTGAAGGGACAGGACATTTGTTTGCATCCACCAAGTCTTGAATGACGTCCTTCAAATTCCAACATTGCTCCGTAGTGTGACCCTTTCCTTGATGGTACTTGCAATGGGCATTGGGATTCCATTTGGCGCTCCTTTCTTCAGGTTTTGGCTCTGGAAATGGCCCAATAGGTGTGATCAAGCCTTGACCGTAAAGGCGATCAAAGGCCGCATCATAAGTCATTCCTAAAGAATTATGAGTTCTTTTCTTTTTAGGCAATGGAGCATCAGGAACTAACACTTCATTGAGATCAACATTTCTTATATTGTTGGTAGTATTTTCGTGCTTAGAAGATCAGACGAAGAAGAAGGATGGTCGTTTTTCTTGTTGTTCCAAGTGTTATTATTGTTACTACCGGCAGTGTTTATTAGATCGTCCTTGATATTGATGTCAATGTCATATGCAGCTTCAAAAGTGTTCAAAGGAAGAAATATGAGATGTTGCTTGTACTTGTGAGTCAAATATTGGATGAACAGGCGAATCATCTCTTTTTCTTTTAGAGGATCTACCAAGAGTGCTGCTGTTTCCCTCCACCTTTTCAGATAAGCGGTGAAGCCTTCATTCTCTTTTTGTTTGAGAATGGAGAGTTCACGTTCAGAAGTTCTAGCTTGAATGTTACACTTGTAACGATTCATGAAACTTTCGGTGATATCTTTCCAAGTTGCAATGTGTTTGGCATCTAGAGAATAAAACAATTGTTGGCAAGCATGCTCTAAGGAGAGAGGGAACACCGTAAAGAAGAGTGTTATGTCCAATCCCTTGAGAGCCATGGTTGTAGAGAACGCCTTTAAATGGAACATTGGGTTGTCAGTTTGCTTGAACATGGGGATATCAGCAGTGGAGACCTTCTTAGGTAGTCTGTCCTTCATATCAAAGGGAGTGGGAGGCCATTCCACATAGGTGAAATCTTCAGAAATCTTGCTCATTTTCTCTTTGATCTTGTCCATTGCAGCCGCGGTAACTTTGTTTTTCTGTACAGTGTTGACTCTGTTAGTGAGTGCTTGTAACATGTTAGACATTGTCTCAATGGAGTTGTTAATGTTCTCAATATCTTCCTTAGTGGCCATTGGGAAAAACTGAAAGTAGTTTGAAGGTGATGAGTGACGTGGAGATGGCAAAATTATCTTTAAACGCCTCTTGGATTTAAGAGATTTTTGCAGTAATTACTCAAACCGTATTACTCTACCCCTGCTCCTTAACCAAGTACTGTAAAAATAAAATAGCTGCACTTAATTGTTTGACACATTGCTTAAGATAGGAAAGGAAGGGGAAAAAAAGTCATTTAAAAATAGGTGAGAATAACTCGATTCACTGATCTTTTATTATGACGGAAATGGGGGTGCATGAACCTAGTATACCATCAAATACGACATGGTGTATGACTTGAGTTAAAAAAAAAGTGTGTGGACTATACTTGACTCGTGAGTGATTACGTGATGTTATAAGACTCGTGGTATGATCGTATGGCTGACATGTGAACAGTAACCAAAATGACTGACGTGAGGACCAAATTAACACGGAAGACTAAAAAAATTGACTAGACTTATTTCCTAGACACCGTGACACAGCAAACTGTACCATGTCACGGTACCAGCTTCCGTGACGCGGCATTGATTGACGTGAAGCGGTGATCATTTCTAGTTTTTTTTTTTGGTGGAAATCCGTCGTGCCACGGTGAAAATTGTCATGACACGGTAAACATTCCGACGGCGTGGTGGATGCTGACGTGGAACGACAATTATTTTTTTGTTTGAAATCCACCGTGCCATGGTGAAAATTGCTGTGACACGGTAAACATTCCCGCGGCACGGTGGATGCTGACACGACACGATAATTTTTTTTTTAAGTTTGCGCTAATTACTAAGTGAGTACGGTCCATTGGCAATCGTTGGTCATAAAATAATCCACCACAGACAAAGAAATATCGTTAAGGTTAGGATCAAAACAACCAAATATACACACATAAAACACGTAGGCACAATGATGCAAAGAATAGTTCGCAACCTACGGTCAAGTTCTATGTTCGACTATGGTCAGGTTTATTTGGTGTCAATAGGGTACCATGGTTAAGAAATTTGACGTGTTAGCAAGGAAGCCTCCCTTGAGAGTGTATGCCAACAGGCGGCTCCGCGATTTCTGATGAAATTGAACTTGACTTCAAGGTTTGGGTGGATTTAAAAACTCGGATGAACCCTTATTGCCATGAGAGTTTTTGAATTGATAGAGCTTAAACCCCCCAGGGCTAAGACGTATGTAGAACACACACGTTTTTTAGAAAAATCGAAGGAAGCTCACTGTGAGAAGAAAAAAAAAGTCACCAGACTGATTTAACAACTGTCGTGACACGGTAGAGAGCACCGTGTCACAATGCTGCACACCGCGTGACGGTGTACTGCACCGTGACATGGCGTCGTTGCGCAGCAGTCAAAAATCTAACTGGTGCCCTGTTTTCTTTCATATGCATTCAAGTTATTCAATTTTTCCTACGGGACATCCTAAATGCAACGTTAAAAAGTCTATGCGTGCTTATGCAAAAATACCAAATTAATCACAGGAATATTTTTCAAGAATCTTTCAAGTCTCATCCAGTCAGCTTAATTAAATACCGATCATTCAAATCAATAAATAACCAAGAATCCTCCCTATCGGAGTCGCCAAATTGTAGGCGTTGTTGGAAGTGCACCTACGTTAAAGCATGTGTGAATATACTTGCTACTCATAGGAAGTGGGAATTGACATTACGATTAGAGACAACGATTAGGGACAAAGCAAATAGGGAGCCGCCAATAATTTTTTAAGGAACTTATAAACCGTTAACGGATCATAAAAGGCAACCACGATTAAGAGACAACGATAGGCAACAACGATTGACCCGTGAAGGTTACACCCCATTCATAATCCATGACATTACAAACTCCATATGGTTCGGAACCAAGAATGGAGGATCGGGGATGATGGTATGAAGTGAGTCATGGAGTCACATTCGCTCGTATTGGCCTCTACTTGATTCTTATAGTGAAAAGTAATTCCTGCGATCTCAAAAGCATACAAACAAAATAATCAATTTTCTCCAAACTATTATTAAGCTAAATTGGTTGAATATTAATGCAACACATTATTCTAAAATATTGTGATCACTTGAATTATTAACAAGATTAAAAAGGAACCTAAATCGGTTGTCCAAATTATCTTATTAGGCGTGATTTTCAATTACATATTCCCTTTTAACATAAAATATAGTGATCATAATAAATAATAAAATAAAGATTAATATTGAAAGCAATTTAACAATAATAGCGTTAGTCAAATCGAATAATAAAAAATTAACCTAAATCATGTACAAAAAATATTAAAATAAAATAAGTAATTAAATTAATTAATTACTCACATTTCGTGCGTTCTTGCTACATCATGGAAAAAAATTTAGTAACTTCAATAAGAATATAAAGCAAATAAAAGAGAAATTAAATAAATGTAGATTTGATTTGGTCCGCGTCCAAACCCTTACTTATTTGTACCTTTCACGCCTTGGTGTAAGGACGGAACCTCGGGTGTTGTATGGACTCCTTGGAGTGCTTAAGGGAAGAATAGTGTAATTAGAAATATAGGTTTGAGGCTTATAAAATTAGAGAAAGAGAAGAGAATGATTTTTGGGTGTAAAATAGAGAAGGATTTGATGCCCTGAACTGTAGAAATGAGGGTCTTATATATAGGGAAAATGAGCAGAGGGAACACACGGAACTCTAAAAAGATAAAAACCCTAAATATTAACACCGCGTCACTGCAGAGAACACCGTGACATGGTTCCAGGCACCGTTAGACGGGGGAAAATCCCGTGTCGCAGGGAAAATTGGTGTGACGCGGGACGTATTTGACCTATGGGAGGTGAAAACGCGTGAAGGATTTACGCGGAAAAGACGCGAGAAAATCCTGTGACGCGGGGAAAATTGGTGTGACGCGGGACATACTTGACCTACGTGAGGTGAAAACGCGTGAAGAGTTTACGCGAAAAAGACGCGAGAAAATTCCATGACACGTCACACGTACCATGACAAGGCAGTCCACCGTGGAACGGTACATTATGTCGTGTCACGGTGTGGGAAAACGCGGAAATTACACGGAAAAAGCACCGTGACACGGTGAGAAATACCGTGTCACAACAGCAGGTACCGTGCCACGGTGGAATTTGATGCGAAAAAGCTTCGAAAATAGCACCATGACACGATGTACAGTACCGTGTCACGACACTAGGCACCGTGCCACGTCATCAGGCACCGTGACACGGTCCTTTTGTGATGTGGGTACGAAAAGTGGAATATAGGTTATGGTTTAGGGAAATGAGCTAGAAATTGAATTTGTTCATAAAATATATTGGATAGAACATGGATTTAAGCACTCCAAAGATTAAATACTCAACCCGACCAATAACCGCGGTGAAAGGTTTTTTATCATCGGGTTTGGTTTTGGGGAGACATTTTTAGGTGTCTACAAAGAGTATAATTTATTTACCTCTTCTATGGTTTAAAAAGAAAATCCCGAGAACCTTACTTGGGATGTTTGCCTCACAAAAAAATATGATACAAAAAAAAAGAAAAAAAATTATTATAATTCTCAAATGAAAGAAAGAAGATAATGAATGATAAAACCGAGAAAATGATTTAATTATTTCTTGGATTTTACATTCGGAGGCTTTCATTATTTTTAAGCAAATAGTTAACTGTTAACCTTTAAAGATGAGCAATATGAGAATCATAATTGAAAAAAATGATATAGATCTCTATTGCAATCTAAGTGATCAACAAATACCATAGTATATTTGATCATTTTAAGGAGTATGTTCTGGTTGATTAATATTCCTAAAATTTGATGAGAATTTTCAATCCAAATTTCTTGTCTTTCTCTTCTTCCTTTTTTGAAAACAATTCATTTAAAGTAAAATCCTTAGATGATTACCTTGTTGAAGTCAACACGAATCATGACATTCCATTAATGATTGTTAGTGAATTTTTTTACATTCTTCAACAACAAACCTGCTTAAAATGAATTCATATTACAAGGATTAAAAAAAAGAAATAAAACAATCATTTTGACTTTGGTTCATTATTTGAATGCTTGGCAGGAAAGGTTTAAGTGAACGCGTTCAATTTCTCGTGATACACATTACTAGATCATCTTCCACATTCACATACTAGTCCAATCATGGGTGACAATGCAGCATTGGAGAAACTTAGAGAGGAACTCCAAAACCTAAAGGCCCTACAAGAAGAAGAAGCCCAAATGAAGGCTCATAAAAAGCAGAAAAAGTAAATGAAGACATTCTGCAAGAAAAAGCTAGAGCCGAAAGAATAGAGGCCTTGGAGAAACTTGTCCAACGAGCTAACTTAGTGAATAAGTACTTCAATTATGAGCTTGCACCACAACCTAGTGGCAAGACTCTCCTAGAAAAGTTATTGACTACGGATTTTCCAACCTTTAAGGTTACAGACAATCCTAGGACTTACTTAATGAGCTGTATTGGAAATATGGCATTGAAAGGGGTTGAGCCAAGCCTATATGCATGTACTTTTCCTCTTTCATTGGACCTAACTGCTAGATAATGGTTTTATAACCTCAATGCAAAAAAAAACTTCCACTTGGAGTGATGCTGGAAAAGCGTTTTTAACCCAATATGGAGATAACATCGAGCTCACAACTACCTTGCGCAATCTCAAATTATTTAAGCAAGGGGAAGAAGAAGGCTTCATTGACCTCTTTTCCAGGTGGCGATCAAAGTTTGCTCTTATTCCATAAATACCTCTGGATCATGAACTTGTCCCAAAGTTCATAGACAATATGTCTCCACCATACAAGTGCCATTTACAATACCTTTTTTTAGACACATTTTAAAAAGTCTATACTGTGGGAATATTAATTGAAAGTGACTTGATAAATGAAACCATGAATCTTATAGATAGACTTGATTTTTAGAGAGGATTTCACCTACGTCGGAAACGGACAAAGCTCGAAGACGCAATCTCAAGAAGTTGTCAACAATTCAAGATGTAACACCCTAGGTCTTGTTTTGTTTCTTTCCTTTGTTTTTTTATGATTTATTAAGAGATTCATGCTGTCAAATCTACTTATTTTGTACTCTCATTAAATAATGAATAAAAAATATATTTTCAAGCACGTCTATCTTGTTCTCTTTTCAATCTCTTTATTGTTATTGACTTGAATTAAATAAAACGAATAAATACAAACATGCAATATCAAAAGGCATACATACTTAACACTTTAAGAATGTTGATGAGCTTTGGCTTACAAGATGTATTGAATGAAAATAACCCCATCCTAGGCCCACAAAGAAATGATATGATGATTTCACCAACACAGGAGGCAACTTGAAACTGAAAAAATATAATCCCATGTTCTTAACCTTAGAGAAAATCCATGTTTTTGGCAGCCCTTTTGAGCCACGTCAATTGAGCCTTAGTTATTCAACCTACATTATTCTATACCTTGGGATGGGAATGGTGCAAAGATACAAATAGGAAATTGGGGGAACGAAGCATAAGAGGGGGACACAAAGTTAGTCTAAACCCAAAAGAAAATATCAAATGCAAAAGAAAAAAAATCGTTCCAAACCCAAAATAAAACTTGTCAAAAAAAAGAGAAAAAAAAAACAAAAGAGAGATGACAAGGAAAAGGCACCTAATGTAGGAACTTGCCACACAAAGCAGAAAGGTTTTAATTTGAGAAGCACCAAAAGTAAAGGATTTTAGGAGTATACTTGAGCCTGTCCATTGTTCATAACCCCAAGCGTAGCCACCTTGGAAAGGCCCTCCTTGAGATAGACCATTACCATATACCAAAATCATCATTCCATGTAAATATGGCCAATCTTAGGCCTTTCCACATATTAACCTACTATTGAGTAGTCATGCCCATATATAAAATGCATGAAGTGTTGTGTTATGATTTCAAGATCATATAAAAAAAATTCAAATGATTTGGAGGATTTGATAGCCATTGGCTTGATTACATCATGTTAGTAAAGCAATCGAATCAAATTAAATTCGATGTTTTCCATATCATTTGCCAAAGAAAAATGAGACGATTATCACTTTAAAAATAAAACAATCATCTTATTTTCTTTTAATAATAGGGCTATTTATTACCAAGGTGATTCAGGTTCTCTATACATTGCCTAGAAAGAAAAAGAGTTAACACAATAAATTGATTTGATATATCGACAGACTTGACGTCAACTTTAGATGTTTTTTACAACTCTTGAGAAATTTACATTTAATAATAGAGCTATTTATTACCAAGGTAATTCAGGTTCTATATACATTGCCTAGAAAGAAAAAGAGTTAACACAATAAATTGATTTGATATATCGATAGCCTGGACGTCAATTTTAGACATCTTTTACAACTCTTGAGCATTGGTCTTCTCACTTATCATGAGCAACTAATATGTCCGCCTGCGTGGGATATCTCCATCTTCTCTAAGAAAGGAACATTGATTCAACATGATTGCTACATGAAAAAAATGATCATTATCGTTATCACACATTGTAGGCGTCGTTTGAAGTGCGCCTACGTTAAAAACATGTGTGAATATGCTTGGCACTCATAGGAAGTGGGAATTGACATATACGATAAGGGACACAATAAGGGACAAGGAAAGTAGGGAGCCGCACACAAGTTTTTAAGGAACTTGTAAACCGTTCACGGATCATAAAACGCAACCACAATAAAGGGACAACGAAGGCAACAACGATTGACCCGTGAAGGTTACACCCCATTCATAATCCATGAGATTACTATCTTCATATGGTTCGGAACCACAAAAGGAGGATCGAGGATGATGGTACGAAGTGAGTACAGGAGTTACATTCTCCTGCATTGGCCTCTACTCGATTCTTATAGTGAAAAGTGAATCCTGCGATCTCAAAGGCATACAAACAAAATATTCAATTCGCTCCAAACTATTATTATGCTAAATTGGTTTAATATTAATGCAACATATTGTTCTAAAATATTTGTGATCACTTGATTAAACAACAAGATTAAAAAGGAACATAAACCGGTTGTCCAAATTATCTTATTAGGCGTGATTTTCAATTACATATTCCCTTTAACATGCAATATGGTGATCATAACAATAATAGAATAAACATTTATACTGGAAGCAATTCAAAAATAATAGCGTTAGTCAAATCAAATATAAAATAGCCTAATCATGATACTAGCAATATTAAAATAAAATAAGTAATTAAATTAATTAATTACTCACATTCTGCACGTTCCTTTAAATTGCTACATCATGAATAAACTGTTAGTAACTTTAATAAAAAAATATAAAGAAAATCGAAACAATTAAATTAAACTAAATAAAAGTAGAGTTAATTTGGTCCAAACCCTCAGTTAATTATACCTTTCACGACTTGGTTTAAGTAAAGAACTTCGGGTATTGTAAAGAACTTCGGGTATTGTATGGAATAGTGAAAGAATGGGGAGGCTAGTGTTTAGGCTAAAGAGGGAGAAGAGAATTATTTTATGATCAAGCTTGTTGATGATCTAAAAAGGGGTGATATGACCTCTATTTATAGGGAAAAAAGAGGGTCGAAGAATCAAGAAAAGATCGAGTTCGAATCGGATTAAAACTCTTGCGATAGACAACAGTTTTTGCGGTTTTTGTTTTTATCATATCTTTTGATCAAAAAATTAGAATAAGATAAATAAGATATCGTTGGAAATATCTTGAAGTCTAATTTCTAACCCAATTAGAATCAGATTAAAATATTTTGTAGAATAAAAGATATGACCGAAATAGTGAGACGATGTCAGTTTTGGATATAGTTTGACATTTTATTCATATGTTTTCCGTTATAGCTCGGAATTGATATTATAATGTATCATTGGAAAGATAATTTCAAGGGCTATCCAACAATATAAAATTCAGATAAAAATTATGAGGAACGAAAATAATATCTGTCTATCTTTGAACGTTTTTCAATTTGGATAGAATTAGCACTTTCAAAAAGAGGAGTTTTTATTTAATTTCAAACTCTTTAATCTTATCATTTTAAAAAGGATAATTAGGATCTTTTAGAAACTTATAGAAGCTTCTAATTAATCCTAATTTGTTTAGGAATGGGATTAAATAATTTGGACCCTCCACATGATCATTGGGTCGTAGGTAAGGTGGACTTAGATTCGGTTTGGGCTCAATTTAATATTTTGGCCATAATTTATTCGTTATAACTCAGGTTTGGGATTATAATATATCGTTGGAAATCTTTTTTAAAGTCCCATCCAACTATTAAATGATTGGACCCAGATTATGGACCAAAATAAAATGGATTAAACGTTTTATAAAAAGGACACGAAATGAATGATTTAAAGGATACGAAATGAATTATTTTGGGTTTAAAGGCACGAAAAGAGGAAAATAAGTGAAGGTTTGAGGAAATGGGATAGGAATTGGGTTGGTTTATGCCCCAAGCTAGACTGTTTCTCGTCCCGAGCAAAACAAAGGCTAAAAAGGAAAAAGAAGGGCTTATTCGAAGCAAAAAGAAAAAGAGGGACGAGAATTTACACTAAGACTCACTGTCGTAGGAATCACGGTTGTTTTTAGCTACAACAAGCCATTTGAACCCATAGATCGCCCTAGAGGACGAGTGATACTCTAGTAAAGGTTTCCTAAAAGATTAACCCATAACTCTCATAATAATACAAACAAAGCAATGCATAAAGAAGAAAATCAAAAGAACAGAAGAGCAAACACATGTTCATGAAAGGACCTTTTTTTAAAATGTACAAGCACAAATGAATGCAAATCTTTCTAAATAAGTAAGGGAGTGCACACTCCAAGATACCTAAGGTTGATTGAAACATAAATATGCTAAGTATAGGAACTAATTATCACACTCCACTTTCATCCAAAACGGTCTTACCGCGTTCCCCCTACTAATCTCATATCTCCCCTTAGTGAGCGTCTCATAGATTCCACGAAGGAACCGGAAAAAGATCAAATTTTTGGCTTACTTGACATCATGACTTCGCATCCCCTTTCCTTAGGCTATAACCCATGATTTCTTCCACCGATGAATGACACAACCCCTAGGTCAAAAGGTCTTCCCAAAGGTTGTAACGTAAGGCAAAAAGGGTTAAGGTAGGCTAAATTTAAAATTTGGTGGTTAACCTAAATTATGAAGCAAAGATTGCGCATTTCTTGACACCATAACCAAGTAATCACCAAACAAAAATTCCAACACCCCCAAGCTTATTCAAGGCTAAGATCACAAACATATACACAAAAAATCATGAGAACGCTTCCCCCCAAGCTTAAATGGAGCATTGTCCTCAATGCTCAAAAAGGAAGAAAACTCACATAAAAATATTTTTGCATTTTTCACTTTTTTCATTTTTTTTTCATAATTCTTTATTAGTGCTTTGTCCTCGCCTCTTTTAACTTGGGACGGCTTTTTCAAATTTGCACTTGCTTTGTCCTTGCCTTTTTTTTTTACTTTGGACGGCTTTTTCATTTATTCACTTGCCATTATTCACAAAAAATACACAACACAAACTTGCTTTCAAGAGAACCAAATATCCAAACTTCTCCACCACAAACTCCAACAATAATGAACAATTGCTTCACAACAACCAAGAATGGAAACGAAAATGAAATAAAAGGCTCAAGATCTAGAGATGTGGTTTGAAAAGAAGGGAAAAAGGCTCAAAGGGTTAGCAAGTAGGCAAATGTAAACCAAAAAACCGAAGAAAATGAAAACTATCCTAGAAAAGAAAAAGTACCACCCCGAAAAGATGCCTTTGTCCTCCCTAAATGGTTCGGTCTCGGTCTTAGGAATCATACGTTATGATTCAAGACTAGGTTTGTGAAAGTCAAGTATCCACGCCACTCATGCAAGAAAATGTTGAAAGCTCGAAAAAGTATGAATCTCACATGGTTGTAGCAAAAACTCACTAAGGCTGTCAAATCGAAGATAGGGAGCAACTACCAACATGCCACAAACAAGTAGAATCCGATTTCATGATCCCCCTAGTTCTAGACAACTACCTTAGCATGCTTTATCCTAGAATCAACAAAACGTATCTCAAACCGTGCACACCACTACCATTTAGGAAGAAAAGCATTCAAGTATACAAGTCCAAATGTTATTATGTCCAAAGCAATAATAAAAAAAAAAACACAATGCAATTTTGCCTTGATAGAAACAAAAATCTTTTTGGAGTTTTTTCAAAATATGAGAACATGGAAAAGCATATACAAAGGTGCATGACATATACAAATCAACATTCCACCAAACATGATAGAATACCCTCCCCCAAGCTTGAATGAGACAACATGCTCAAACATAAATCAAATATTCCACGGGGGGGGGGGGGGGGGGGAAATAAGGAGATTAATCCAATCAAACCAACATATGTCCAACAAGTCATCATCCACTAGAGAAAGAGCAAGGAAGGATATTACCGGATATTAGGTGGGTGTAAATACCCACAAATGGCCCAATCTTAAACTTTCATAGCTAACAACCTCTAATATTGAATCTTGCCTTCTATGTGTTAGCAAATGTGGTGCCAATCTTCCTTGATTCTTGATCCAAATAGAAGCACCAAAGTATATCAAGTCATGTACCTAGCAAAAGGAACACAAACATTTCCATGAGATAAAATCTATTCTAAAAAGAAAAGAAAATGAAAGCAATAAAACACGGGTTACTTGCCGAGAAAGGCTTGCTTAAGGTCCAAGCTTGACCGCTCTAGAAAATAATAATTCAACGCGCGCAAGAGCTTGTCAAATGCACTACTACACATTTCATAGGAGAGTAAGTATGCACATGACAAAATAAAGGCATGCAACAAGATTAGTGCACACCTATGGAGTTGAGAAGAAGTATGCCGAGAAGAAGAAAGAGAGAAGGGAAAAACAAGAATATAAGAAAAAGGAAGAGAAATAAAAGAAAAAGAAGAAGGCATACTCTTCTCAACAAAATATTTTTGGTTGGAAATCCCACCATCGTCCTCAAAAGTTATCAAATGAGGCACTTGGGGGACTAAAGGCTTTTCAAGAGGAGGGGATATGAGAAAAGAAGGTAATGACATCGGATAGGAGGGAATAAGATCAAGTTTTCATGAAAATGAGGTGCAAGGTAAAGAAATAGGAATTGGTTGTTCACTTACACCACTATCTATTGAAACACAAACTCTCTCATCCAATGAACTCACATCCAAAGGGCTCTTCTCCAACTCGTCATTATTCAAATTTAGCTTATTCTCAATCACACCCTCCTCAAAAACTTCACACCCTAAATGAGCTCTCAAAAGCTTCAAATCATCATCAAGGTTCAAAGGAAGCTCATCAAAGGGTTGAGGGTCAAACTTGGGAGGTAGCTAAAAATAAACATGAGAAGTACAATTTCCCTCTAAAAAGGCCTCACCATTCTCAATGGTGGAAAATGTAGAAGAGAAAGGATCATCAAAGGTGAAAGAAGAAAGCAATGGTTTAAGATTTGAGATAGGAGTTGGATACTTAACCTCACAAAACACTTCACTCTCATCTTCATAATCATCAAAAGTGGGCTCTACCTCCTCAACCTTATCATAAGGGACCTTTTCTTCATCAAAATCGTCTAAGCTCAAGGCCTCACCCTCAAAGCAACCATATTTATTAATCAAAGGAGATGGGGTGGAAGAAGGTTGGTTTTTAAAATTAAGGAATGGAGGAATGAAATCACAATCAAGGGAGGTGGGTGGGAGAATTGACTCACCAATTGGTTTTTCAACACTCAAAAACTCTTGGTCCTCATCACCCTCAAACATCCAATCTCCCATGGAGACTACTTCATCCTCCTCGTCGTTACTCTCTTTCCTCACAACTTCTTCACGCTTCAAAAATTGCAATGTCCCATCCTTCATGACTTGAATTACCATTTCCTCAAAATTAAGAGAAGCCAACATTTTTATTTTCTCTTCAACTCCATCTAAAGGCTCAATGGAACGAAATTCAAATTTGGAAGGAGGTTCAAAATGCAAACTCTCTTTAGGAACATCCATCTCTACACCCTTCCTCACTCATGGGCTCTCTAACATCCTCCTCACATACTTTGGAGCTCTCAAAACAATCATCATCATCGTCTTTCATACCTACCAATGTGGTAGAAACTTCATTCACATTCAATATTGATGACAATTGACTCTCCATCTCCTCATTCTTCCTAAAAACACCCTCATTACTCTCTTCCAACTTTTTCAACATTTCCATTTGGTTTCTCACAATCTCCAAATATCTCATCTCATTTGGTTCCAAATTAGAATTCATCTCCAATTTTCTCAAAGAACCACCAATTTGATTATAAGAAGACTCAAAGGTAGGATCTAAAGATTGGAAAGATGAAGAGCATTGAGGAGCATCATGGGGGAAAGAATTATGTGCAAGCATGCAAGGATCAACATTAGAGATATGAGTGGCATCATTAAATTGGGGAATGGGGGCACAAGTAAAATTGCGAAGTTCATCATTCATGGAACATGGACCATCACAATCATCAATGGAAGCATTTGAATAACCATGACCACTATCACAACTATCTCTAGCAAACCATACACAAAAGTCCCAAGCATCATCGATTGACAATGCCCGAAATCCACCATTAAACATGCTTTCAACAATGTCTCTAATTTTCTCATTCAAATTATGATAACAAATCTCGCAAGCCTTCCAAATATGACAACCATGGTAACTAATGAAGTTCTCTAGTCTATTAAAGTACACCCAAAATGGTTCATCCTCTAATTGAGGAAATGAGGTATTTTCCATTTTATACAAAACAAACAAAAATCAAATAAAAGAAAAGTATACACAAGACCTAGACTCAAGCAATAAAAAACACTCAAACATAGACACCGTTCCCCGGCAACAGCGCCATTTTGACGAGGGGAAAACTAGGTTGTTATCTAATCTTCTCTCGGTCAAACTAAATTTATAAACACTTAACAAACCCTAATACGAGTATAGAGGCAAGTCAAGGGTCGAACCCAAAGGAACGGTAATGTTCAAGCACTTTCAATTATGCGCCTAAGCTAGTTTGAAGATGAAGGTAAGAGAGAATACTAACAACTAACAAAACAAGTAACCAAGGGAATAAAACACTAGGAACGGGGATCAACAAGTAATCATGTCAATTGCAACAACTTGGGAAGAGCATGCCAATCAAAGATTGTGAGGACTAAATGATAAGAGCAATCAATAGGAATCAAAGAGCTATCTCCTAATTGTTAAGCTAGGGTTCACTATGAATAACAAACTAAGAGAATCACAATCAAAACCAATTGATAATTGCAATTCCTAAATCAATTATTCGTGTCATTAACAATTACAATACAATCTAGCATAATTCTCAAGGCCAAATTGAATTATACACATGCAAACCTTCACTAATCACTTTAATCTCAACAATCAATCAACACAATTCCCAAATTAATCACAATTAATCAATCATACAAGTTTCACCCAATTCCTAGCCAAACAACTATTCAAGAATCATCATCTATCAACTAACAACTATGGAAATCAAGAATTAACAAAACACCAAGAACAATTACACTAATCAATCATCAAACATCAAAATTAAACCAAACAAACATGAAATTAAACAAAGAAAAAAGGTGAGATAGAGTTAAGAATGCTCATTGATAATAGAGAAGATCTTGAACACAATTGTCACCCTTGTATCTTCAATCTCTCAATCACCATTAAAATCCTTCACTTTCTCTCTCTAAAACTACTCCTAATCTAGCCTAATTTAGAGAAAGAAGCTCTCAACCTAAGAGAGAGAATTATTCTAAGACTAAGAATTAAAATATGGTCAAAAAGTTGGTTTCAAAAAGGAATTACAATTCTATTTATAAGCAAAGAAGAAACCGAAACATCTCGCGCCCTCTCCCGATCATCTCGCGCCCTCTCCCGATGAACCCGCGGCCGCGGAGAAATGGGTATGGAACCCTCCGCGGGCTATTTGGGCAACACCCGCGCCCGCGGCAAAAGATGTCGCACCCGCGGCTAATCCCTTGCTACTTAAGCTCAATCAGGGGGCCGCAGTTTCTCTGAGACGGAGCGCCCTCTCCAAGTTTCCCGCGCCCGCGGAGAGCCAGCGGGGCAACCGCGGGAAGTTCTTGCCAAAATCTGGGAATTTGTGCTTCTTGAGCCCGTACCCGCGGCCTCACTGACCCGCGCCCGCGGCCTGCTAGCAATACCTTGGAGACCTCTCCGAGGCCTCTCCAAGCCCTCTCCAAGCCCTCTCTAGCCAAAAGCTTCTTCCTTGCTTGGTCATTAAGGTCCCAACTTGATTCCTTTGCAAAGATGATTCTCCAAGTACCTACACAAGCAAACAAAGAAAGGAAATAAAAGGGAAAAAGAGCTAAATAAAAGGAAAATACGAGAAAAACACGAGAACCATAAAGAAAAGAGGAGAAAGAGAAACTCAAAGGAAAAAGGACCAAAAAAAGAGAAGAAAGCATGAAAAAGGAAAAGAAATAACCCTAAAAGACTACCCTATGAGTGCCATAAATGACACTCATCAAATGGAAATATGGATTTAAGTAGTCCATGATTAAATACTCAACCTGACCAATAATGGCGGTGAAAGGTTGTTCATCATCGGGTTTGGTTTTGGGAAGACATTTTTAGGTGTCTACAGAAGCCCCCACTTTGACTGAGTTTGTAGAAACGTTAGTTTTGAAAATGATAATCAAAGTAGTCGATAGGGACGGAGAATGATTTAAGACGTTCTGCGATCCTAAATCACTCTGTATATGCCGATACCTGCAAAAAATGTTAATTCCACAAATAAAAGAGTAAAAAAATAGAATACGTATCTGGAACCAGTGTATTGGTGACAAATGAGTTTGGCAGCTTCCCATGCTTGAAGGAATCCACCGGATAACGTTTGTTGAAATGCTTTCCATGCTTGAGGAAAGCCGACTAATGAATTTGGTAGCTTTCTAAGCCTAAATAAACCTACCGGATGATACTTTCCATGTCCGAGGAAAGTCGACAAATGAATTTGGCATTTTTCTATGCTTGAAGAAATCTACCGATAATACTTTCCATGCTTGAGGAAAGTCAGCAGATGATGAGAGTGCAAGTCTTTGTGTATCGAGAACCTTGCTTCATGAAATGATGGTAGTTCGATTGTCCCCGAACGTGGGCTGTATATGGTGCGCTTATCCCCGGACGTGGGCTGTAGTTGGTTCGCTTGTCCCTGAACGTGGGCTGTAGATGGTGCGCTTGTCCCCGGACGTGGGTTGTAGATGGTCCGCTTGTCCCCGAATGTGGGCTGTAGATGGTCCGCTTGTCCCCGGACGTGGGCTGTAGATGGTTTCCTTATCACCGGACGTGGGTTGTAGTTGGTTCACTTGTCCCCGAACGTGGGCTGTAGATGAGACCTGCAAAAATAAATTTGCCAATAGACTCGTATATATTGTGATTGACTTAACCACTGGCTTGACCAAGTTTGACTTGATGTGACATGACATGTGTATGACTTGTGAGTGTGTGTGTGTGTATGTGTGTGTGCAGACACAAGCAAACGAAGATGCAAAAGCAAAAATTTTCTGTCAATTTTTGTCATGAGTGGAGGGTACCGACTTTCTCCCGAAAAAGAAAGATGTGAAAACTGAACTTTTATTTTCGAACTTCCCTCGATGTGAAAATTTTGTAAAAGTTTTTTTAAAAAACTTCCCCAAAAGAAAAGACGTAAAAAAAAGAAAGAAGTTTTGAACTTCTTCGTTGAGCAAGACAAAATGAATCGCATGGATTGAATTGCTTTTCTTGAAAGTAATGTATGCATGATGCATGTCCTTAGGCCAGGAGGCTAAGGAAAATTACATCATGTGACACGATGAATGAACTTAGGTCATGGAGCTAAGCATCATATATGGTGTAAAGAAACGATCTTGAACGTCACTTAGGTCTGGAAGCTAAGCACGTATACAGATGAAGTGATTATTGCATAATGAACGTTGCTTAGGTCAAGGAGCTAAGCACGATATGCTTTGTATGATTAAAGTCATTGATATATAAATGTTTCTCAGCACATTATGCGATGCATGAAACAATAAATATTGCTCAGGTCAGGAAGCTAAGCAAGTATATACAATGTTTCTTCTAATGAATGTTGTCTTTAAATATGATGAAACATGCACAGTGTTGAAACAAGATTTCACCATAAAGGGCTCTTAAAAGGAAGGATGATTGATATGGATATGGATGTGTCAGTGAAGTGTGTGAATGTGATACTAAGGCTGGCTGCAAGGGTTATGGCGATGGAAAGAGATGTGAGAAGAGTCAAAGATGATGACTCTTTAGGCTAGGTAGGCTAAATGATGTGGGTTCAAGCCCCCAAGTCTAGCTCTAAATGGGTAGGGGTAAGCATTGGATATTCTTTGACTCGATCATGCATGGATATGAATATTGAATGTGGCCGCACCTCGATGTAAGGTTACCTACGTATCCGTTAGGAATACGGCCGAACGTAGCTCTAACCGAACTTTGCACAAGTGTGTGTCCACCTCAAAGAGGTCTTTCAAGGGTTGTAATGTGGTTAAGCTGAAGGTTTAAGGAAGAAAGGGGTAAAAGGCTCAAGACCCGAGAGAAGCCCCCAAGATGTGTAATTGTGAATTTGAAAATTTTGAATTTTGCAAGTTTTTTTTCTTTTTTTTTCTTTTTTATTATTTTTTATTTTTTTATTTTTGTTTTTGCTTTTCGTTTTTTTTCCATTCTTTTGAATCAATGTGAGCAATCTCAGATCATGTGGTCCATCACTCACTTAGCATTCATGTTTCTCAGGCACGGTACCAAGCACTCGATGAGAGACGCAATTTGAGACGTGTTCATATCAAAGACATTGGAACACTTGCCCTTAGACATTGTTTTATTGTTGCTTTGGTACTTTTTTTCTTACTTTCTTTTTGAATGTTGTACAATTACACACCTTCCAATCCTAGGGTTAAGTGAATGTGGGTTGAAGAAATGAAGGTCAAACGATAGACGAGGCTCAAAGTGGTTGATGAAAAAATGGATGTGTGATTGAATTGTTAATGGGGAATGAATGGGTTGCAAAGGTGCCTCAAGTCATTGGTGTACTTTTTGTTTAGTTTGGCAAATTTTTTTTTTTTTTCTAATCACGTGATCGAATGTAAGAAAGAGATTCTCATTTATGAAGAAGGTAAGAAATGTGACACATAAGCTCATGGATAAGGAGAACCTATGCTAGACATTTTTTGGGGAAGAGTTTGAAACAGAAGAAGAAGAAAACATGAAATCTTGGTGAGAAGCTTGCATCGTGCTTTGTCTTCATAGCTGTTTATGAGTTACTTCTTGCCGCCTACTGAGGAAAAAAGTTTCTTGTTGTTGATGATTTGATTGGAAGGAAAGAAGGAAGGAGTGACGTTCCCCTTATTCTTCCAACTATTGCCTAGTGATTTTAGACTCAAGTACTGTGTAAGGATGAACTCACTTAATGCATTCACTCAATACTCGAATTGGAAAGGAAGAGTGTATGAAATTATTTTGAAAACTGATCGGAAATACTCCACTCATTCCTATTACGACGGAAAGCGATGCATGCATGGTCTTAGTATACGATCATAAACAATATAGTGCATTACTCGAAGACAAAGTGTGTGCAGTGACTCAACATGTGAGATTAGGTGAGTTTATTAAGACTCGTGGTATGATCGCATGGCTAGACATGAGGACGTTGTGAAAAACAAAAGACCCAATGATCAAATAGCAGGGAAGACTAAAAGACAACTAACTTGATTAATTTTGTCCAATTTTAATGTTTATGCTATTTACTAGGTGAAAACGGTCCATTGGAAATCATTAGTCATAAATAAGATCAACCACAATCAATGACAAAGAACACATGTTAAGGTTAGCACAAAAAATAAATCACAAGAAACAAGGAATAGGACTATAATTCTAGAAGAGTTATGACTCATGGATATATAAAAAAAAATCTATAATCCTATATTATACAAGTTGACACGGATTAAAGGGCTTGGCTAAGACTAGCTTGACACGATTTTTTTTTAAAAAAAATAAAATAAAAAAAGGTAACGTTAAAAAAACATCTAAACTGGACAGGCTGTAGTATATCGGTTATTACTTTTGATCTGTGACTCTGATTAGGACGAAACCAGCTCCAAGTAAAAGATAAAACTCGGAACTACAGATCCATAGTTAGTATGACACGTAACTCTTTCTAGAACTCCGGCTATGACCAAAACAAGTTAACTCTTGTGCAGTATACGGGAATAAAAATCCGGGTGACTCAAAAATAAAAAAAATATATATGGCTCGACTCTAATAAAAAATAAAAAGGGTTTGATAAGAAAAAAAATTAATTAAAAAATGTCAATAAAAAAAATGCACATATAAGCACATCGTCAAGCATGATGCAATGAAGTTCGCAACCTAGAGTCAAGTTCTATGTTCGACTATGGTCAAGCTTATTTGGGTGTCAAAGGGTACCATGGTTAAAAGTTTGGACCCGTTAGTAAGGCTGCCTCCCTTGAGGGTGTATGCCAACGGGTGGCTCTGAGAGTTCGTGATGAAATCGAACTCGACCCCATGGTTTGGGTGGATTTAAAAACTCGGATGAACCCTTATTGTCATGAACGTTTTCGGGTTGATAGAGCATAAATCCCCTGGGCTAGCCACATACGTAGAACACGTAATATTGTGGCAAAATAGGTAACCTAAAAAGTATATGCATATGTAACAATGCCAATTAAATTGCAAGAATACAATTCAAGAATCTTTCAAGTCTCATCCACTCATCTTAATTAAATACCGATCACTCAAATCGATAAATAACCAAGAATCCTCCCCAGTGGAGTCGCCAAATTATAGGCGTCGCTCGAAGCGCACCTACATTAAAAGCATGTTGTGAATATACTTGGCACTCATAGGAAGTTGGAATTGACATATACGATAAGGGACACGATTAGGGACAAGGAAAGTAGGGAGCCGCCAACAAGTTTTTAAGGAACTTGTAAACCGTTCACGGATCATAAAAGGCAACCACAATAAAGGGACAACGAAGGCAACAACGATTGACCCGTGAAGGTTACACCCCATTCATAATCCATGAGATTACTAACTCCATATGGTTTGGAACCACGAAAAGAGAATCGGGGATGATGGTACGAAGTGAGTCATGGAGTCACATTCGCCCGTATTGGCCTCTACTCGATTCTTATAGTGAAAAGTGATTCCTGCGATCTCAAAGGCATACAAACAAAATATTCAATTCGCTCCAAACTATTATTAAGCTAAATTGGTTTAATATTAATGCAACATATTATTCTAAAATATTTGTGATCACTTGATTAAACAACAAGATTTATAAAAAGGAACCTAAACCGGTTGTCCAAATTATCTTATTAGGTGTGATTTTCAATTACATATTCCCTTTAACATGCAATATGGTGATCATAACAATAATAGAATAAAAAATTTATTAGAAGCAATTCAAAAATAATAGGGTTAGTGAAATCAAATATAAAATAACCTAATCATGATACTAGAAATATTAAAATAAAATAAGTAATTAAATTAATTAATTACTCACAATTTGCGCGTTCCTTTAAATTGTTACATCATGAATAAACTGTTAGTAACTTTAATAAAAAAATATAAAGAAAATCGAAACAATTAAATTAAACTAAATAAAAGTAGAGTTAATTTGGTCCAAACCCTCAGTTAATTATACCTTTCACGCCTTGGTTTAAGTAAAGAACTTCAGGTATTGTATGGACTCCTTGGAGTGCTTAGAGGAAGAAATAGTGAAAGAATGGGGAGGCTAGTGTTTAGGATAAAGAGGGAGAAGAGAATTATTTTATGATCAAGCTTGTTGATGATTGAAAAAGAGGTGATATGACCTCTATTTATAGGGAAAAAAGAGGGTCGAAGAATCAAGAAAAGATCGATTTCGAATCGGATTAAAACTCTTGTGATAGACAGCAGTTTTTGTGGTATTTGTTTTTATCATATCTTTTGATCCAGAAATCAAAATAAGATAAATAAGATATCGTTGGAAATTTATTGAAGTCTAATTTCTAACCCAATTAGAATCAGATTAAAATATTTTGTAGAATAAAAGATATGGCCGAAATAGTGAGATAGTGTCAGTTTTGGATAGAGTTTGACATTTTATTCATATCTTTTCCGTTATAGCTCGGAATTGATATTATAATATATCATTGGAAATATATTTTCAAGGGCTATCTAACCATATAAAATTTAGATAAAAAATATGAGTCACGAAAATAATATCTGTCTATCTTTGAACGTCTTTCAATTCGGATAGAATTAACACTTTCAAAAAAAGGAGTTTTTATTCAAATTCAAACTCTTTAATCTTATCTTTTCAAAAAGGATAATTAGGATCTTTTAGAAACTTATAGAAGCTTCTAATTAATCCTAATTGGTTTAGGAATGGGATTAAATAATTTGGACCCTCCACATGATCATTGGGTCGTAGGTAAGGTGGGCTTAGGTTCGGTTTGGACTCAGTTTAATATTTTGGTCATAACTTATTCGTTATAACTCGGATTTGGGCTTATAATATATCGTTGGAAATCTCTTTTAGATCCCCATCCAACTATTAAATCATTGGAACCAGATTATGGACCAAAATAAAAAGGATTAAACTTTTTATAAAAAGGACACGAAATGAATGATTTTAAAGGATACAAAATGAATTATTTTGGGTTTAAAGGCACGAAAAGAGGAAAATAAGTGAAGGTTTGGGGAAATGGGCTAGGAATTGGGTTGGTTTATGGAACGGAAATATGGATTTAAGCACTCCAAGATTAAATACTCAACCTGACCAATAATGGCGGTGAAAGGTTGTTCATCATCGGGTTTGGTTTTGGGGAGACCTTTTTAGGTGTCTACAAACGTATACCTCACTGCCAAGTCATCACGATGATTCAAATATTAAGTCAATAATCCTTACTTTTCGATAACATGTCTAATTTTCCTTTTTTATTCTTTTGTGGGAAAGTTTGATTCCCCTTCCTTTTTATACAATTCCATCTTTTTTGTTCATTTCTTTTTTAGGGGGTAAGTTGGGATGATCGCTCCCATTTGGCAACTAATATACTCGAAAATAGTAGTCCCTCCGTTTTTAAATACTTGCTCCATATCTCTTGCACACGCATGCCAATGCTAATCTTTGATCACTAATATCTTTAATTATCAATAAGTATAAATTTTAACAATTGAAAATTAATATTCTATTCATTGAGATGATTCCAACAAATACCCACAAGACTATATTTTTTCTTATGTATAAAACACAAACATTAGTCAAAGTAGGACAAATGAATAGTGCAAAAAATAGAAATGGAGAAAGTATTTAAAAAAGGAGGGAGTATAATTTTTCCGCTCTTTGCCCCAAATTGAGGGCTTAAAAAATCCAGGACATCCCCACTTCTCTCTATTTACAGATTTGAACACGCTATTTATGCTTCAAAATCAATGTCATGCAAAGCTTATTACGAACCATCTTAATAACTTTAAATGACAGAGGGAAGAATACCACTTCCTATTATTTGAAAAAGATAATTAATTATGTTATTTGATCAAACAATTTATGATAAACATATGTAATATTCCACAAATTGAAAATACAAATCTTAGGGCCTTAATTAAACATGAGAAACATCCCCTAGCATATGTATACATTAATTCCAAAAGCCACCTAAGCCTACACTTGGGGGCTTCAAATTAAAAATATAAGTCCCGCCTTAACTTTCATTTTAAAATGAGACCATATTTTAGAAACTGATTCAAATGATTTTATAAATTATCCTAACACTTCACCAAATTTAGGTTTGATAAAAATTCATTTTCAAGCTACGGTGCTTATTTAATTGAAAGAAATTAACTTTCAATTAGCAAAATATGACAATGATGAAAAAAGTAAAACTTAAACAAAATCAGATATACGAAAATTTTCTCACATTTTCATATATTTGTTGAAATAAGTTGCAAATTACAACTTACATTCATCAATCTTGGACAAAAAAAGTCACACTCAATTACGAGCTAAACTTTTCTTTCCATTTTGGGTTAAATTTTTTAAATAATATTATGTATTTTGCCAACTATAAAAAGTTGCTTCTCAAAACAAACTTTTATTTAAATTATTGGACCCTTTCCGAATTTTGAATTCTAATTCGAATAGTATTCAAAATTTCCTTTCTAAATTTTTGTTTCTTTTCCTCAAATAAATAAATTTTCAGATTCTCAATAACCATTTGGATAATACGTGTAAGTACATATATATATATATATATATATATATATATATATTCAAAAGAAATAAACTAATATTTTACTTCTTGGCTCGAACTTGAACTCATTGGCTTAGGGATGGTAAACAAACCACCTGCAAGACCAAAATAAATGATTGATAAGAACAAAGTAAATATTTGATGTTCTAAATCATCATTGAGAATAAATTCACCACAATGATCCTTACAAACTTTTAGACATTAGGTATGATATAATTAACCTTAAACACAATTGTTTTGGTTTATAAACAAGCAAAGGACTAACTTGCTTTCTCGAACATGACTTTAACAAAAATGTGAAAGCCATCTCATTGTCCTAAATATCTCAAAACAAAAGTAGGACATATACAAAAGGTCCATCTCAATATCATGATTATATGAATTGCCTAAACAATAACAAGTCATTAGAACTACCCCAAATTGGGGGCTCCTAGACTTGAGAAATGAAAAGAATGCGCGTAACCCGACACACGGGGGCTCCAATATCTACAAAGAAACATAATGAGATATTCATGCCATTCGAGCTACTTTGGAGAATCGCCTAAATAGTTGTAGATCTCGAGGCTTATAATTTTCAAATGTATCACAATGATTTAATAATCATTTTTTTCCTTTGAAAACTAAGTTTGCAACTGAACTTGGCCATGAAAGAAGTTACATATTCGAGCCATTTTCAGGTTCAACTTCAAGAACTAATCTTAGTGCATAATTGTTGTTTCAATACTTCAATTTACTCTAGAGATTAGAGAGTATGACTAGTATAGAGCAACAAAATCATGATACTTGCTCATACGAAAGTTTAGTACTCAATCATTCATCATGAAAATTGTATCAAAACACATTATTAACATATGACAAACAAATTCATGAGTTAGAATGTAAACTAAAGACTCCTAAATTCGAAATTAAGGAGTCTTCATTCTAAATTATTCTCCATTGTTGCACACATTGGAATTTCGCATGGAGGATAGCATCTACTTTCTCGAGCTTCAAAACAGTGACAAAATTTGAACTCAAAAGAAAGAATTCTAAATTAGCAAGAATAGACGAAAAATTTAAACAACATTTCATTTTTCCCCTTACTTGTTCTAACGAATGACCAATATTACTAGACTTAGCAAATTTCTTTGTTAAAACTATGAATGGTCAAAAAACGATTTAAACACACTAGTTTAATCTTCCAAGATGCTAGTTGTTTTCATAATAAGACAAAACACGGGATTTCTAGACCCATTTCAAGCAACATATAAGGGTATAAAACAAACAAGTCATCGGAGTCACTCAACATTGGGGGCTTCAATATTCGAAAACATAAAATGGGGGCTCAAAAGCCCTAAGTATAGCCAAACGATTCCAATTCGATGATCTCTTCAAGAATTTCCTAAAACTAACTAGTTTTGTGGAAATCTTGAAATCACAGTTTTATAAGTTAATAATAATAACCATAGGTTATTTTTTTCATTGATAAAACCATTTTGCAACTTACGCATGAAAAAAAAAACAAAAAAACATGAGTCGCAAGAACAAATTCAGGCTATTATAAAAGTTCAAAATTTCATTTATAATTTTAACACATAATTGTTGTTCTAAACACTTCAATTTACGTTAAATTTAACAAGTATAATCTATGTGAGCAAAGAAGAGAAATAAAGTTCAAGCACAAAGTCAAAATTAGAATGATAAAAAAAACACATATATGCTTGACATGCTCATATAGGATCAATACTTTATCACTTCACAAGAAATTTTTTGCAATATATTGCTTAAAAATGTCACAACGACAAACAAAAAAATTTATGAAAACAAGTCAAATAAAAAAACCCCAAAATTTGGGGTTTAACGGTTCGAAAATCGCCCGAATTCAGGCAAGAATGAACGAATTACGACAAATATGAATTAAGAGCGAGATCTACTTCCCTTAGCTTCGAAAATCGAAAGAAAACAAGCTTTTTATAGAGAGACAAGTTCGAAAATGGCAAAAAAAAGCAGGCGAGAGAATGCGAAATGAAAATTGCGCTCAGCGATTTCTTTTTGTTAAATTAAATGCTGCTCGCAACTGAATCAGTTGCGCTTGACAGACCAGCGCAACTCAAAATGATGCGCGCACCTGGCCAGCGCAACCTAATGAGTTGCTCGGGGATACTGGTCACTAAAATGACCAGTATCCAGATTTTGATCCATTTGATCATTTTCCAACGGTTTCTGCTCGTTATTAGACATTATGGCGCGCATATTATCAAAATCTTTTAAATTGCTTTGCATTTTGTGGTTTGTTTTCTTCTTTGTTAGTTTTTTTGCATCATCTTGCATGCACAGCGTTCTTTGTGCCTTCCCTAAGCATACGTTTTGAACATTTTTTGTAAGAGTGTCTTAAGACGTTCCGTGGTGGTGCTTTACGTAAAAGCACCCATAGACAGGTTTGTCATTTTATTGTACTGACGTTATAAATGTCTGGCTTTTCTTCTTTTTTCACGTCTGAAGCAAAAAGGAAAGCGTTGTCATGCAGCGTAAAAATGTAAAAGGCGTATCGTACGGCGTAGGTGTTGCATAAAATTTCACTTCATCCCAAGCTTTGCGAGATCTACCTCTCAGAATTAAAAGGTAGAGGATTACTTTAGGCGTTAGCTCACGACTAGACAGGCGCGCCGAACCATCAGGAACATACACTTCTTGATTGGAAGAAAATACAGTAGCTAGTGAGCTTAATAGCTTACCGGACCGTTCGGGTGTCCGTCCACCCCCTGTATAAAGAAGCGACGAGACAATGTCGTTCCTATGTAGTCACGTTCCCCCAGTCCTGAGACACGTGTACTCATCTTGTGGAAAAAGCTGCTGAGAGAGTTGTTGACTTAATTCCCTCTCACTAGATTTGTATATGTACCTCCAGTCTTAAGACATGTTTTTCTATCTTGTGGACATCCGGCTCGAATACCGGACCATTTAGGCTCAAATGCTGAAAACACCTTTTTCATCTTTTTACGTTGTTAAAGTCAGGATAAAGTTTAAATGACATATCAAGGGACTTTAGACCAACGATGACACGATTGAGAGGAAATCATCCCCTTTTATTCTTTTTTAAAACCGATCTCTTCTCGTGACTTGACATCACCGAGAACACCTCTACTTGTAAAGCGTTCTACAATTGCAAAGGATTAATCTAGATTCTTTAGTGCGTTAAGACTGGGAAAAACTTTTTCTAGTCTTAATAGCTACTTATTTCGAACACTTAGCGAACCAAGGATCGTTTCCACATCCTTAGCTACTTTGATCATCGCCTATTCTAAACTCGATCAAAGTGGGGGCTAACTGTAGACATATACTTTTGGCCTCCTGTCCCGACAGGAAGTGCAATGACGATAAATAAAACCATCTTCATGTTGGTTTAAAGTGGAGAATGCTTATGGATAACTGGTTAAGCCACAAAACACAAAAAATCAGCCTAAACTAAACAACAAAGCTAAACGAGGTCCAATTAACTAAATCCGATCAATATTAGGCTTAAGCCGATGCTTAAAACCCAATAATGACGGATTTAGGAATGCCTAGGTTAAATTTTAATATTGCCGCATGAAAAGCCGCGTGCATCAAAATCAGTCGCGCCGAGCAGGTGCGCGCAACTAATTAAGTTGCAAGTGACACTCAGCGCAACCTCTAGAGATGCGCTCACGGAAGATTCAGAATTTTACGAAAAAATAGAATTGAATCTTACCATAATGTCGCGCGCAAGACACCCAGTTGTGCTGCCCATAGCGGCGCAAACCAATCACTTGCGCAAGGATGCCACGCGCAACTAATCCAGTTGCGCGGGACACTTGCTGCTGCAGAACGCTCAAAACCCTAATCCTACCCATTCCTTATAAATTGAGGCTTAATCCGAGGCTTAAACACACAGAAATAATCTGAAACTCTGGCGGAATACTTGTGAACTTGTGCTACTTTACCCCTTGTCCTAAACACTCATCCCTTGATATTTTGTTACTACAGTGGAGGTTCCCGAACAAGAAGGTGTCCATAAGTGATCTAAACGGAGATCTAGCAAAGAGAAATGGTAAATTCCCGAGCACTTAGATAAATCATATTTATTTTCTTGTTTAAAAGAACGTTAAATAATTAATTAGTGTTGTTTGATCACCTTAAAAGGACTAATTATTTAATTCCACGTAGGATCTTGCGTTAAATACAGATTAGAATTGGATAATTAATTGTTGGTTGATCACTTAAGCCAAGGCGAATATTGTTTATTTTCTTATTCTTTTCACGAAATTGATTAAATATAGAATAACTACGTTGCAATGTAATTCCTACTTGTCTTAATGTGTGTAAATAAAATTAACTAACTTATTTTTAGGTATCGTGTTGCATCTATTGTTTGGTGATGAAATTGCAAAAATGGAAGAGCTAGTAGAGGTCGCACTAGGGCTTGGATAGCAATTCCCTCTAAAGGGAACGTTATTTTAGTACCCTCGCTCCCGAACTCATTTCTGGTTTATGTAGACCAATTTGGGTATGTGTAAACTTACGATTTGTGCTAATTAATCCATGAACTCCACATGGAAGAAAGGCATGAACAAGGTTTATGAGTTTTCCTAAAACTCATTGGCGACTCCTACTTGTTTCTTATAAAAAAGCGTAATGATAGAATCAATTCTAATTCAAGGTCCCCCAAACAGTCAGGACTTCAAATCCTACTACACCTCAACAAGTGTAAGGTCCTAGGCTTTTAAACGGCCATGGGAATTTAAGGAAGGACCCCCTTACGATGGGATCGCCCTCCTTACAATCACGAATAGGGTCAAGTAACGAATTTAGGAAACAGAATCAACAAACAGAAGCAGAGTCAGGAAACAAGATATCAAACAATCATCATCATGAAGCATAATCATAAAGAAGCAGAGACACACAACATACAACGATCAACGAAACAAACAACAAAACCAAGAGCTGGATAGAGACACACAACATACAACGATCAACGCAGCAAAACAGATCAGCTGCTGCTGCAGCCACCTCCTCACTCACCCACACACTCAACCCCTACATTAATCTCCAATGGCTGCAGCAACCGTACTCACCGCGGCCAATACTAGCACCTTGCGGCCCCTGCTATTTCCGACCCCCACCCTCACCAAATCTCACATTAATAATCAACAACTGCAGTAATTAAGCGACCACAGCAGCAATTCGCAATAACAACACCCATAAAATCATAGCAAATTTCAAATTCTCAAGGTTCGAGCAAACCGTCAAAGAGTTTAGTCGAAGTGCCAAAAGAGTCAAAAACATTGGATGTTTTCTTATTTAAAGAGGAGCGGTCGAACACTCCCATTGTTCGATCGAAAAAACCTATATTTCGGTTGAATCTACCTCTGGTTTGATAGAACCACTCCACACACGTAATTTTAATAAAAATCGAACGACCTTGATTGATGCTTAATGATAGAAGACGATGATGAATGGTGTTGATATGATGATGATGATTGCTTAATGTATTTTTGTGAGGCGCAAAGCTAGGGATTATTTCCCCATTCAAGAGAAGCCAAAATATCAAAGAGAAAGAGTATAGGGTCTGATTGTTTTGGTTAGATTGGTGGGTTTTTGTTATTTTCTTTTCCTTTCATTTTTAATAACTCTTTTTTCCTTTTTCTTTTACTTGCTTTCTTTCTTTATTTCTTTATTTCCTCTCTTTATTTGTTTATCTTTATTTATTTACTTTCTTTTATTAACTCTGTATATATACAATTTTGTCTAGAACTACTCTAAAGATAGGGTCATTTGTGAACAACAACCCAACTTTTTTTTTATTTGTTCAGAACTACCCACAAGTTACAAACCGTTTGGGTAACACTACCCATTAACGTTTTCCGCCCAATTAAGATGTTATTGGGCCCACTTTTTCACTTTTCCCACTTAATTAACTCCCTTAATTAACTTCTCTTTTCTCCCTAATTAACTTCCTCTCCATTCTCCCTAATTAACACAAATTCTCAATTATTTAAGTAATGTTTCACATTTTCCTTTTAATTCATTATTTATTGTATTTGTATACAAGTTTTAATTGAACGCAATTAACATAATTATGGTGTAAATTAGGGATTCGGATTAGGGTTTATGGGTTCAAATAAATTTGGGGCCGGGTTTTGATTTCTAGGATTTAGGGGTTTAATTGAGTTCTATGTTTCACTTATTTTGACTTTGAGATTGAATTCAATTGCGCTTTAATTACTAATTGGCCATTGCAGTTGGTAGGATGTCTAATTGGCCATTGTAATTGATAGGATGTCTAAATTTGGGGATTTTAATTTCTAGGGTTTAGGGAAAGTTAATTAGGGATGAGGGAGAAGGTAATTAGGGGAAGTTAATTAGGGAAGAGGGAGAAGGTAATTAGGGAAGAGAGATAAGGTAATTAGGGAGTTAATTAAGTGGAAAAAGTGAAAAAGTGGACCCCATTAACGTTTTTTTGGACGGAAAACGTTAATGGGTAGTGTTATCCAAACTTTTCTTAAATTCTGGGTAGTTCTTAACAAATAAAAAAAACGGGTATTTGTTCACAAATGACCCTATCTTTAGGGTATTTCTAGACAAAATTTCCTTGTATATATACCCATTTTTGGGGTAATTAGGGGGAGGGGGATCTATTATTCTATTTTCTTAATTAGTTTTAGGAGAGCTTCTTTCTCTAGGGTTAGCTTAGGATTATAGTACATTAGAGAGAGAAAGTGAGGGTTTTACCATTGTTGAGCTTAGATTGTGAAGAAGAAGATTGATCATCCTATTTGTAGACTTTTATCTTCAATCAATGAGAATCTCTAACTCTCTCTCCTCTATTTTATTTGCTTTCTTTTAATTATTGTTTTAGCTATTAGTGTTGCTTTTCAATCATTTTGATTATTGGTTATTTGTTAATTAATCTTGTTATTTTCATGATTAGTGAGTAATTTCTCCATTAAGGGGACGGTAGTGGTGTAGTTGGATCTTGAGCATTGTCTAGGGTTTGGAATTGATTTATTTTTGATTAAAGTCTTTATATGCTTGATATTCTGCAATCTACTTCCAAAATGCATGTTGTTAGTTGATTGGGAGTGAACTATTGTTAGAATATACGATAGCAAACCTAGAAAGATTTCGTTTGCATTGATTGTTATTTGATAGCACCTTCTAGTATATGGTTCTAATGTGGAAGCATAGAGGCTATGTTAGGAGAAGCCAATGAACCCCGACAAATGGCTAGCTTGGACCTCCTATATTAATATTCAAGCATGGTTACTTCACAATTAATTCAATTATATGCCTTTGTTTATGATTGAGTGAATGCTATACCTAAACCATTTCCCATAGTGTTTTATTTCTTGTTTTAACATCTTTAGGCTTTAGTTTACCCTTTTCCGGACTAGCTTAGTTGCTGATAACATTTTGTGGTGTTTATTCGTTCCATATGGTTCAACCCCTATGCTATACTTATACTCGTATTAGGTTTGTTTAGGTTGAATAAATTGTATTTGATCTAGGGATAGGCATTTGACGATGCGTTTATTCCCTTTGTCAAATTGGTGTCGTTGCCGGGGAACGGCTTCCATTATCGTTGTGTTATCTTATTGAGACTAGTCCATTGTATATAATTTTCTTTTGATTTGTTCTTGTTCTTTTTGATTTGTTTTTGTTGTTGAAAAATGGCACATTTTTCTTTTCCTCAATATGATGGTGAGTCTTTTTTTGCCTGCTTCCATAGACTTATAGGGTTCTTGAACTACAATGGTTGTAATCCTTGTGAAGCATGTGAGATTTGTTATTATGGCATGAATGAACAAGAGAGATATGAAGTTGAAAGTAGGTTTAATGTAGTATTCAAGCATTGACGGTTCATAGTGCTTGGAACCTTTTTGTATGGTTTGCTAAGGATGTACGCAATAGGGCATGTAATGTTGCTAATTTTAATTCTCAATGTAGTATAGTTTTTATGGTGGCATGAATCCCCATGATTCATCTTGTGATTCTATGTATTAACCTTGTACAAGTGATTTCAACTCTTTATCTCCTATTGTTGATGATGAATCTTATTTGCTTGATTATGCCCACTCTCCCCAATATGATGATGCTCATGTTAATGTGAATGATTCTCCCTCCTCATCTTCTTGTTCTTATATGGCTTCAAATGATTTACCTTATGCTTCTAATGAATCCTTTTATGAGGGTAATTCTTTGGAAAGTTTAAGGAAAGAGAAGATTATATAGGAGAAGTTATTGAAGATGATGGAGATGGATAAAGAGATAAGGGAGAAGGATAATGAGAAGAGGGAAGTTGAAAATAGGGAGACGAAAGCTAGAACAAAGATGCTTGAGAGACAAATTCTCAAACTAGCCAACTCTCAAGAAAATGCACGTCCTTCTTCTTCTCTTTCCCATATGAGTGAGGATCCCATTAGAGAGCGTTCGAGTGATGGTGAAGGAGTTGAGAATAAATCTAGTGTTGAATTTGTGAACCGTACCCCCTCTACCATCTTGATGATTCTCAAGTGTATGTTTGTGACCCTTCAATCTATGAGTATATAGATTCTTTTGAGGTAATGTCCCATATATTTTTCGAGAGTCATATGAGGACTTATAGATGATTGGATGATTTCATCGAGGACGCTTCTTGGGACTTAGATGAGTTTGTGATGAATCTACCTCCATTCATCCACGATTTTGGGACCTTAGGTTTTGAGATAGTTGATGGAAAGGTTGTTTATTGAGGTGAAAAGAAGGTTGAGGTTGATTCCCATAGAGTTTTGAGCTTGAGGGAGGTGTAGATCGTGAGGCCCTTCATTTGAGGATTCTATGACTGACTTTTATGCCCTCATTAGCGATGTGAGACTTTGTGGTGAGGGAGTAGTTACCCCTTTTCCTGTTTCTCATACCCATTTTCTCTAAGGTTTGACCACATCTCTCCTTACCCGATTTCTCTCCTTTCCTATCTCAAAGAGCCTACTGGGGAGCCACTTTCTATGGATGATTTTCATGTCCCTCATACTATCATTGTTGAGGAAGAGAGGAAGTATGGCAACCAAAAATTTTGTGAGGAGGATTTTCCATTTTCCTTTTCTTTCCTATCTTATTTTCCCTCTTTTTCTTCTTCTTACTTTCTTGAGTTTCCTTTTGATCCATCTTCTTCTTTATTTTGGAATCTCCCTTCTCACTTGCATGCAATGACCTGGTTGCACGCTCTTGTTCCGTCATTTGCCTATGTACACCCCCATGAGATGTGTATAGTTCATTTGACCAGTTCTTGCGTGCGTTGAATTATTATTTACTAGATTGGTCATTCTTGGACGTTAAGCAAGCCTTTCTCGGGAAGTAACCCGTGTTTATTTATTTCTTTTTATTCCTTTCTTTTAATTTGCTTATTTTTTAATTGTCTTTTTTATGTGTGCAGGTACTTGATGCATATACTCACGTGAAAAGATTTTGGATTGAGAACCTTGAGAAGAAGCACAACAATGATTGCTTGCATTTGGAAAAGCACTAAAGACGAGTAATTAGATGAAAATGTGGACAATGTGATCAATTGCGGGTTTCAACACCCACCTCACACTTGGTTTACGTTTTCCTTCTTCCCTCATCTTGGATTTGCTTTCTTATATGCATGTGGATTGAATATATTATGATTTGTTGTGTGGATGTGGTTTCTTTTTCCCCTCCCCTCCACCCTTTGCCCCTTTATTTTGAGCTTTCAGGACAATGCTTGACGAGGGTGGAACTAGGTCGTTGAAACTAATCCTCCCTCGGTAAAACTAAATTTATAAACACTTAAAAAACCTAAATACTAGTATAGAGGCAAGTCAAGGGTCGAACCCAAAGGAATGGTAATGTTCAAGCGCTCTCAATTATGCGCCTAAGCTAGGTAAAAGTCTGAGGATTAAAGGTAATCACTAACCAACTAACAGAATGAATAACCAAACAAATAAAACACTAGGAACAAGGATCAACAAGTAATCATGACAATTGTAGTAACTCGGGAACAATATGCAAATCAATGGTTGTGAAGACTAATGGAAAGCTTAATCAAAAGAGTCAACAAGCTATCTCCTAGAGGTCAAACTAGCGCTGACTACGAGAGACACTAACTAGGAGCATCAGTAATCAAGCTTAATTGACAATTGCAATTCCTAAATCAATGGTCCATATCTTTAGAAACTGCAATGCAATCTAGCATAATTCTCAAGGCCTAATCGAATTACACACATGCAAACTTCCATAAATCACTTAATCTCAACAATTAATCAACACAATCCCCAAATTAAGCACAATAAATAAATCATACAAGTTTCACCCTATCCCTATCCAAACAACTACTCAAACATCATCATCTAATCACAAACAACTAAAGCAAACAAGAATTAACAATCTATGAAGAACAATTACACTAATCAAAGATCAAACATCAAAATCAAATCAGACAAGCATGAACTAACTAATCAAAGCAATAAATTAGATACAGTTTAAAAATGGTCATTGATAATAGAGAAGATCTCCAACACAATTGTCACCATTAAATCTTCAATCTCTCAATCACCATTGAAATTCATCACTTTCTCTCTCTAAAATCTACTCCTAATTAAACTAACCCTTAAACTAGGGAATGAAGCTCTCAACTAAGATAAAATTATGATCAAAATCTAAATGAAAACTTGCTCTCAAACTTCTCCCAAAAATCGGGTTACAAAGATATATATAGGAGGCGCGAACAAAAACTCAGCAAGATGAATACCTAGAGAGGCGTGGCGGCGCGGGCAAGGAGGCGTGCCCGCGCTGATCTGGGTTTCTCCGATTTTTTTCGGGGCTTAGTGCGTTTGCTAAGGTCTTCAATTGAACACGCAATATGATGATGATGAACACTAAGAGAGGCAGTCCTAAAAGCACTTGATTGTGGGTTCAACACCCCATCTTTATGAGAGCACGGCTTGAGAGCGCCAGAGCTAGAACTAGGAGAATCCACTTCCTTGCATCTTGAGCTTTCCAATTGCTTTGAGCTCGCTCCAAAAACATCTTCCACCTTATTAATCCATCCATATTAAGACCCGAACCTCATACAATACCTACAACTACGAAAATAGGACAAATAAAGGAGAGAAGAGTAGAAAAACCATCAAAATGCACAAAAACACAAAATATGAGAGTAAAAGGTAAAACAAAGAGCAATATCATAAAATTAAACATTTACTAAAAATGAAAGTTAAGAAAAGAAGGTAAAAACAACCTAAATGCTCATTAAGTGGGTGCCATTTATAACACCCATCAAATACCCCCAAGCTTACCTTTGTCTCGTCCTCGAGCAAAACAAACCAAGGGAGAAATGATGAGCTTATTCAAACAAACAAATAGAAGAGACGAGATGAGAATATACACTAACTAACTTTATTAGGAATCACGGTTAATTTTAGCAACTAAAGTCAAGCCATTTAAACCCCTAGATCGCCCTAGAGGACGAGTGATGCTCTCGTAAAGGTTTCCTAAGAGATTAACCTCTAACTCTCGTAATAATACAAACAAGGCAAAGCATGAAAAAGAAACCAAAATACAAGAAAAGCAAACAAATGTTCATGAAAGGACTTTTCCAAATGTACAAGCACAATGTGAAATCTCGTCCCAAATGTTGATGGTGATGCACGAGAGCGCTAAAGTCAAGAGTGGGAGTTTCCTTCTTATCTTGCATATTTGCCAACCGAACAATGTGAAATCTCGTTCCAAGCATCCAAAAGACTTGGAGAAAATTCCAAAATGAATCCCAAGGCCCGAGCAAGTCCTGTAATGAAAGAAAGTAGAGCAAGTAAAATACAAAAGACGAAAATACCCTTAAAATGCAAGAAATCCCAAAATAAGGTGAACAAAGAAACTAAAGCATAAAAGAACGAAACTAAAGGATTATTCAAAGAGAAAAGATATAAAAGAATATGAAAATATCCTAAAATTGCTACCAAATGAGTGCCATAAATGATACTCATCAGGTGCCGACCACCTCCCCCTTCTTCTCCCTTTTCGTGCATAAAAAAAATTATTCTTTTGTTTTAATCCTTAATCTAATTATTAATTTTGGGTTTTGTGATGATTTTTATGATGTTTGATTATAAGTATAATGTAAATTTTTCAAATTTGGTTTTGAATTATAAAGCCCTAAATTGAAAACCTTAAGTTTCAAAATTATTGCATATTGATGGAATTTGATTATGGGTGGTTTACATTATTGAAATAGGTGTTAGTAAGCCATAATTAAGTTTCTTGAATGGATTTTTGACTACCCACTAATTGGATTAAAGTAAGGGGTTTAAAATTAAATTTCAACTTGTTTTAAATAAATTATGAGTGAATTAAGGGTGTATATATTGCTCGAAAGTTGTGTGGAGTGGATATTAATGCCTCTTTGTAATTTTTGATTGTAGGAGATTTCCAAGTGAGTGATTTTGTGTAGTTGTAGCGGTTTTGAGATCGTATTCAAGGTATGTTCTCGTACTTGGTATTTATTTGATGATGTAGGAACATGCTAGGCTTTAAATAATTAATTGCAAGTAGTATCATGAAAGGTTTTTATTGGAATTTGTTATTTGATTAATGTTGGTGATTGAATTATGAAATATGGATTATTTGTGATGGATTAGTGAATGGAAATAATTATATTGGCATGTTGAGTATGAACCACACTTTTATTATTGTCATGATTGGAAGTATGTTTAATTAAACTAAATGTTTAATTTGGTTTGGAATATAGAAAGGGAATTTTATTATGGTCATATAATTTTTATTGATGCTTTTAGCATGGGAATTGAGCTACTAAGTGTCTTAGTACACAGGAATAAATTATATTGCGATGCCCATGTACACTTAAGTTGTTTCTAACACTGAGGGATAGGATTTACGATGCATTATGCGTTAAAGGTGTCTTTGATACCGAGGTATATTAAAAAGGGTTAATCATAAAAATTTATGTGGTCATTAATTATTCAAGAATTACTTTGGTATGATTGATTGCTTGTATAATTATAATGTTTGGTTACGTTAATGGTTTGAGAGTCATCGCCAAGTTAAATAATATGTAAAATAACGTAAAGTGAAAGAGATTACTCACCAAAAATCATAGAACATATATACCTTGAGTATGAACATATGGGGGAGTTCTAGGGTTTTATATTTAACCATAACTTAAACTGGGAGAACAGGACACTATATTTTCCTTTTATTATTATTATTATTATTATTATTATTATTATTATTATTATTATTATTATTATTATTATTATTATTATTATTATTATTATTATGCGCAGGACGTCAGTCACTTCATGTTACATTTGCCAACCCGGTGTAGTTTACCTCGGTTTATTTGGGGCAGAGATTTAGTTGGAAACGCGTTCAATGCGTAATCAAACTTAAATGGACATTGTTATTTATCTAGTTACATGTTAAGTGTCTTGAATGCTTGTTATAGGTGAAATCAGGAAAGTAGTGTGATTAATAGGATAAAAGCATGTTAGTGTGTTTCATTACGCTTATGTACTCAGCTTTGCTGATTATGTGTTTGAATGTTTGTTTGGTCTAGTCTTTACCTTGGCCCTACGACTTATAGGAATGGTGTCCTTCGAACAAGTGTATTTTTTTGTTAGAGGGTTTGGAAATATTATAAAGCTAATTAATCAGTGAGGTATAGTGATCAAAATGCCTAGTTGGAGGCCGCATCTGCGAAGTAATATTAATCTATAATTAATATTACAGCTTAATCTTAACTGAACCTATCGGGTCACAACCAAGCAACTAATGGTCCGACACGACGGATTAATCCGGAAGGAATTAATGAGTCGCTCGAGTATTATGAACTTAGACGTCAAAATTCGAGCTAGGAGCGTCGAGATCGAGCGTCGCAAGTCGAGTTGAATTAATAAAAAACGAGACGCTAAAAATCAATTATCAATAAATTACCAAAATACCCCTAGCATCGGAATGCCCCAAGCAAACCTAGTGCTAGGGGCACTTGGGATAACATTGTTGCTAGCATGCGCACCGCACCGAGCTTAGGCTGCTAGCAGCGCCGGATGGTGCGTGGCGCAGCGTGCTAGTTCACCAGTGCTAGCATCGCTGCTAGCACATGGGTAGTAAGAAATGCTCGCATGTGTATAGCTTGCCAGGAACAACAAAGCAGGACTAGCAAGCAAGCAGTGTGCTAGCACTACTAGCAATGGGCATACAAGGGACTTGGCCAGCAGTTCGCAAGCATGCACGACGTGCTGGGCTAAGGCAACAACAGTAGTGCGCAAGCTGGCGCCCAGCAACATGCATAGCCGATGGCACCAAGCGCCAGCAAGGCACCCTTAGCGCCCAATGCAAGGCCTGCCATGTGGCGGGAGCTCATTGGAGCTGAGAGATTAAGTAGCGGCTTGAGGGATGCTTAGGATCAAGTTTTGGTCCCCCCCTTCCCTTTGTGGTCTTCACCTAGCTTCTCCCTCCATGTGACACTTGTTGATTAATTATTGCTTTGAGATTTTCTTTTATTTTGATTTAAAAATAAAATAGAAAATTGATTTTTACCAACTTTCCCACATTGATGGTAGAGTGGAATCCTCATATGAAATTCTTTAAAAATACCACCTTAGGAATTGGATAATTTCACTTGAGTTGGAACTCAAAAAGGCATCTCCATAATTGTGAGAAAAACTTAAAAGTTCACATAAAATTCGGGTGGTTGTTTTTGGTCCGAACTCGGCTAAATTCCAATTTAGAGATCGTTTGGGTCGTGGTTGTGGGTGGACTATCGTTGAAGGTCTATACGCTTGCGCGACTCGGCTTTTGAAGTAAGAGCTCGTCAAACGAGCGAAGCACGCGTTAAGGATAAGATGGTCCTTTTACTATATGTTGTTATTTATGTCTTTTAGTTATATTAATTTTGAGCGGGTCTTGGGGTTTAGTTTTGTTCCGCAGAAAGTCAGATTTTTCGAAACCCAACAATGACGGCCTATTTCTAATGGCAAGTAGTGGGGACAAGCAGAGAGAAGCTGTTTTTCGGTGATGAAGCATATCCATGATGGTCATGAGTGAAGACCAAATCATGTTTGGTTTTCATAAGAATGTGATGTGTTTATTATTATTATTATTATTATTATTATTATTATTATTATTATTATTATATTTATTATTATTATTATTATTATTATTATTATTATTATTATTATTATTATTATTATTATTATGGTTGCAACTAACGCAAAGGTTTTGGTAATTACTCGATTTTAATAAGGGCCTACAATGGTTCCAAGTTGTAGGTTTACTTTGTTTGACTATGTTTGATTTCGTTTGACTTTGGTTTTACTTTACTTTTGTTGGGTTTTGACTTGGAAGTTGACTAGTTTTAAATAGTTTTAAACATAGTCTTCTGCTGTGTGTCTTTGATATTATCCTTAGCCGTTTTCGCAGTGGCGGTAATGTCTTAGATTTTCTTAATTTGTATTTCAAAAAGAGTAAAACAAGTATTTTAAAGGGAAGTAATTTTCTAGGGTGTTACACATTCCCAAGAAAAACGGGACGATCTCAATCTGTCGTCAAAATTATCGAACCTGACTCCTCGTTAGAATCTCTTGAAATTAAGTGTCTAAGGGCACTCGGGGAATCGGGGGCTGGTTGGAGACCTAACTTACATGCGCCCTAAAGGAGCCGTCTGGATTTTGCTGTCTAGTCGTTATTCTCGTTCTGAACTCAGCTGTCCTCAGTGATAGTCGGACTTAGGGAAGTTCACAAGGGAGAGTCTAAGAAGGGGCACCCGACACTCCTAATTCTAGACTCAATTGTCCCCTGTGACCGACTTTTTTCTATCCTAGGTCGTGCTACGTGTGTTTGTGAAACCATTTTTGAAAAGTAAAAATAATAGGCACGAGCTAAAAATAAAGAGAAACAGAGAGAAAAATAGGTGGTTACCTTTTAAGAAAAGGTACGGATGAGTTGCATGGAAATTTGGGTCAATTGTGATGTAGGGGGATTGCTTACAGGCGGCAGGTATTTTTTTCTCTACAAAGTCAAATTCTCTCTCGAACTTTTTTGTAAACATGCGAAAATGAGGGGGGTATATGACTATTTATAGATGGGTAAAGATTTGGGAGAAAACCCCAAAATTTACTCGAGAAGGTGAATAGTAAAAAAATTTCGTGTTGCATACATGACACTTGTCACAGGTGCCACGTGGCGAAGGCCGTTTTTGAGATTTCGGGGGCCCATGGGCAAAAGAATAAGCTGGGGCCCTACTATATTTAGAATTTTTCTGGTTAATATAGAAGAGGTATTTTTATTCTATATATGTACTTTAATATGAACTGATTATCATTCTTACAAAAAAAAAACACTTACAATAAATTAAACTCAATGTAAAAAAAAATACTTCTATATACTTCTACAACTATATTGATTTGTAAAAAAATATGAAACATTATAATTGATTCTCTCTTACGAATAAAATTTATCATTCTTCACTAACAAAAGAAATATATGTTGCATCATAGGATGGAAAGTGTACAAAAAATCTTAACCTAGAAAACTATAGCGTGTTAGCTCACTCGTTGCTTGTTCAATCATTCTATCAATTTTGGAAGAAAAATACTTAATCTAAATCCACATATAATTTTTTTTAGGAACATAACAACACATATTTTATCATAATAATATTAATAACAAGAATTTAGGCTATAGTGGTTTATATAAATACTACACATATTGTAAATTTATTTAAAAAACAAAAAAGAAAAAAAAAAAAGAGAATTGGAGCTCTAAGAGTATTCGAACTACTGACTTAGTAGTACAAGAAGTACTCACAAACTTATCCTTACCACCAAGCTACTAAGATACTGATGTTGAAAAAAGCATCTCTAAACTAAATATAATTGTACTCTTAGACTTAAAGCTGGAAATGAGGCCCTTTCTATTCGTGAGCCTTGGGTCAGCGACATGCCTGCACGTGGCGTGCAATGTCAACCCTATGAGGGGCAAATGATTTGAGTTTTCTACCCTACCCACGTGGTCCAGTTAAAGAATGACATGTGCCACCCTAAGGAGAGTCAAAATTAGACCTACCAGGACATGACACGTGGCAAATAGAAACCTCAAGGAAATAGCGACCTTCACGACCTATTTCCCAAGAAAGTAGCAAAACGGTGTAGCGCACAAAACCTAGGTGAGAGTGACCTAGGTAAGAGCACAATTTCCAATAATCCTATAAATAGGGAGATTTACCCCAATTTGAGGACATGTTCAATTGTTACTCCCTCCATTTTTAAATACTTGATCAACTTTTCATTTCCGGGCATTTTTAAATAATTTCTCCATTTCCTTATTTGGAAATTTATTAAATTATTTATCTCATTTCTCTCAACTAGTGGGACCCAATTTAATTGTATTTTATTACCTTTTTATTCTGTCTCCTCCAATTTACCTTCCACCAACCCGACTACCTCCTTATTTTAATAATTTTTCCAATTTCCCCTAAAACTCCGTGTACGGAGAAATAGAGCAAGTATTTAAAAATGGAGGGAGTACATCACAATCAATTCTCTTACAACAGAGAAAACACCCGATCTCGAGATCCAAGAAGATATTTTTATTTTCCGCTTTTTACTCCGAACACATACTAATTTGATCGTCGGAGGCAGAACTCAAACCCACTGGAGCTTCCGTCGGTTTGCAGGTACAACCTGCGAGGACCCAGTTTTGTGACGTAACTTTCACACATGACATTCAAAAAACCCCGAAACACTTAGGGCCTAAAATCTTTAGACCCTTACGCGGACCCTATGTGTCTAGTAGCGTCTGAGCAGGGTCCGAACAAAGTCCGTTATATTTTTTGGGTCTAGTAGTGTCTGTGCAGGGTCCGAACAAAGTTCTTTATATTTTTTCCACATAATTTTTAATCGTCTTTGTTTAGTATACGATTGCATATTTACACTAAAAAAATAATGATATTATATGAGAACGTTATTAATTTGACAAATCGTACAACAACTATGATATAAAAACTAATACGGAGCTCTAAATATTTTAAAATTGGCAATGTTGATGGTTTTTAAAAACCGGCGATGGAGCATTGAAGATGAAGAGTGAGGTTTTTATTTTGGATTGGTGAAAGTGAAATAGTGATATGTCACAAGCCAGCTATACTGCTCCTTACTTACGGTTTTACTTTACAAGTATTATTTTTATTTTATTCTTTTATATTTAATAAATTGGACGGTCTAAGTACGGTTCTGGGTTTAACGGGTCTACAAGTAGGGTTTGGACAGGGTCTGGGTATGTATACATTGTACCCGGACCCTTACCCTACTCGATACCACTTAGACCCATACCCTACCCGAACCTATGGGGTCTAAAAAAATTAGACCCAATCCCGTATTTTAGGGTAGGGTCCACCAAAGTTTGGCCAGGGTCCTAGACCCATTGCCATCCCTAGTGAGTAGGGATGATAATGGGCCGTGTCTGGGTTGGGTCCATTGAGACCCAAATCCAGACAAGAAATTTTAAAGGTGGACCCAGATCCGACCAATACCCACCGAGTCTAAAAAAATCAGACCCAAATCCATTGGGTCTCGGGTCCAAAATGAGTCTAATTTTTTTTTTTTAAATTTTCATATAGATTATAAATTTATAACTATACTACTACTTGATATAATAAAATATGCATTATAAAAAATTGTTCATATTTTTTGTACACAACTAATTTGTTCATTAAAAAGTAAGACAATGCATGAAAAAAATTAAAAAAAAAGTCTTAAAAACAAAGATTCTTGGCTGCTTGCTATTTTGTTGGCTTTCTCAAAAATCTATCTTCTTAATCTCTAATTACGTAATATATTATCAATTTAATATATCTTATTAAGTGGTTTATTTTAATAATAGTATGTCTAATATACATATATTATTTATAAAAAAAATTAAAAACGAGTCCATGGGTCAAATCTAGGTAAAAAAGTGTAGACCCAAACCCAGACCCGACCCATCAAACTTAGACCCAGACTCGACCCACGCAAATTCTTAGCTACATTATAATGCATCCAAGATGGCTGCAACAAGCCAAAACGCAGGCTTCAATCAATGAAACGCATTCTCCTTCAACTTTCCTTCTTCTTGCTAGAACTTTCCTTATTATTTCGCCCCTTTCCTTATTTCGTTTATATGATTCAATTTCTTTTTGCATTCAAATTACACATTTGATTGCAATTTTCTCTCTCCTCTTTCTTTTTTCCATTCGATATTTTCTCTCTCCTCTTCTTCTCTTTTAATCAAGATTTTCTCTCTGATCTCTTGATAAGTCTATTTTTTATATATTTTTATTCCCCATCCCACGGTCATATTTGTACTTATCTGAGTTCTACGGAGTTATTTTTATTACTAATATACGTTTTCTAGTGTTTTTGTAGAGTTGGTATTATTTTGTAGGAATTTGCAGAATCATGATAATTCCCGAGTTTATTGAGCCACTACAAAGACACTAGAGTCTGATCGTATTTTATGACTGTATATTTTAATCCCAAGGCCAAGTTAGAGAAATTTAGTTCGGTGTTTAAAGGCTCGATACATAAGAAGGCCCAAGATTTCACAAGTTATTATTATTATGGACCAATCAAGAAAAGAAATTGGGCCAAAGAATTAACTAGCTCAAGCGTACAAATCCAAGCTTGCAAGAAAGTTGTTGGGCGTAAAGGAAGCGGGCCCGATCAGGCTACCAAATGCCCGGGGTCGGATGAGTATGTCGCATGATTCAACGAGTGGGCTCAATCTTAGGCCTCACTGCATTTACTTCGCCAATGTCAGTTCCAATATTTATTTGGTGAAGGATTGAGTTTTGTTTTTAGGATATTTTGTCTTTAGCTTTTGATTTTTTTATAGTACTTTTACTTTGAGTGGGTTTGGTGACTTTGGTTTTTTCCTATTTAAGGAGGAGGAGTAGTTTTACGGGGGTAGCTTTTAATTACTAGTTTTCTAGTTTAATTTATTAATTAGTTTAGTTTTAGTTTTCTTTTCTCTTTCTCTCTCTAATTTTTCTCTCTCTCCTCTTAATTAAACTCTTAAAATTATCTCTCTCTCTTATATTTCTCTCTAAATCTTGGTTTATACAATTTTATATTTCTTTCTTTTGATACTATCCTTTCTCTCCTTTATTACTTATTTTCTTTGTTGTGATCTTAATCATGTCTCCTTTAATTGTTTTGTTTAGTTTAGATTTAATTATGTGTGAGTAGTTTAATTCTAGGGTATAGGGGAATCCATAATTAATATGAAGGGATAATTTGTTATTATTAATTATTGATATTGCATGATAATTTCTTATTGAAGTGTTTTAACGCTTTACAACCGAATTATGAATCGAGCAGATGTGATTTGCTTGTAACATTATAGCAATATTGAATTGATGAATCGAGCAGATGTTAATTAGATATTAAAGGCCATTTTCAATACGAACTTAGATCTAGTAAATTGCGAGATCCTGTTAGATCTATTGATTAATAAATTGCGAGAGCCTATTAATCATGCTATTTGTGCAATGTTAATTGTTGGTTGTTATGTTTTATCCCGGAATATTAATTATTGGTGAACCTGTGATCCTACGCCTTTTATTATTGATGTCTCCCTACTCTTAATCTCCTTAGTTTAGTTCCTTTTTAACAACAACAATTTTGGTTACTTGATAATCTAGATTATATTAATTAATTAGGAATAGAAAGACTTGTTTCCCTTTGGATTCGACCCTACTTCCCTATCTACATTAGTTACAGGACTAAGGTAGTACTTTTTATTAGGTGATACGACTTTGGCATGTCATCTTTTCTTCACTTAATTCTGGAGGTGGTTGTTGTTCCTGATGAAATCATCAATGCAGGTTAGTTTTTGTGTTGTTTATAATTAGGTTATATTTTCATTGAATTTTTAATTGTTTATGATTTTATAAATTTATAAATTTTATGAATTCCGCTTTACTATTGATTAATTGATTTTGACGACATTGATTTTCATGAATTCGATGAATTTCTGATTCATTTTGCTTTTCTGGCTTTATAATTTGATGAATGTTGTTCTGCATTTTTGTGATTCATTTTGTGATTTTATAATTAGTGAATTTTTCAATAGATTTCATGAGTTTGTTCAAGTTCTATATCTACATTTTTGCTGAATTTGATGAATTGGACTATTTCAATTTACAATTGCAATTGATTTCTTGAATAAGTTATGAAATCTTAAATTGCTTGATTTGTTATGTATTTTTTGCTTTTATAATTTTTTGTTTTTTAATTGAGTTTGTTTTATGAACGTCTAACATTGTATACGTTTATCATTTACATTTTGGACAATATATATATTCAATATGAACATTCCATTTCTATACTATGAACATTCATTCTCCAGAAGTGAGCAATGTACAATCACCAGACATTGAAAACAGGTTTTTCACCTTATATAATTGTTTAGGGTAAAAAAATACCCTAGACAGGTGGACCAATGAGAGGAGGCCACGTGGTGAGCTTAGGATGGATCAAGTGGCCCAATATCCTCTTGACACGTGGCCCCCTCAAATAGGCTTCTGAAATGGCGGCCCTCAAGGGCCCAAATCCCTAGAAGCGCCGTAAAACGACGCAGCCCACTAAAATCTAGGTCAAGTGACCTAGATAGGGGCACATTCTCCAATGACCCTATAAATAGGTAGATATTTCCCCATTTTGGGGACACATCCAATCATTTATGAACACCTACTTTCTCTCTCATCAGAGAATCACCTGAGCTTGGAATCCAAGCAGATACCCACCTAAATTTCCGCACTCTTTATTCTATTTCAAGTTACTAACTTGATCTTCAGAGGCGGAGCTCCAACCACCCGGAGTCTCCGTTGTTTTGCAGGTACAACTCACCCGGACCAATATTTGTGACGTAACTCTCCCGAGGGACAAAAACACCCAAAACATTTGGCGCCGTCTGTGGGGAGAGTACATCAAGGATGGTTCAAGAGTCTGTACCACCTCCTAAGCGTCCGGGCGACGACCCGGAAGTTTTCACTGACCAAGAGGATGAAGATCCTCACGTTGAAACTTATATAGCCGATGATGGCTCCTTGATAACCAAGCGCATTCGGCCTAGAGACACTCTAGAGCAGGGTGCCAGCCAGGAGGGTACACAACGACCCCCTGGGCAGTCGGAAGGGGAAACCCATACGGCAAGCGGATCAGCTCCCGTCACATGAGACGAACTCATGAAGTTCATGACAAGTTTCAAGGATGAAATTAAAGATCTGATCACGAAGAGACAAGCTGGCCCAACCAGGGGCCAGTCGGCAAAAAAGACTCATCTTTAGAAGGGGAAGTCAGTCAGAGATCGGCAGCCAACTCCTCATCCAAAGGAGAAGGCAGCCGAGACCATTGATTGGTCCAAGATTCTTCTACCCAAGAGGAATGTCAACAATCCCCGCCGGACTCAACAGCCGGTGGGAAGCAAAAAATCAACTCTTGACGCCCGGGAGATCATCACACGCAAGAGAAATAAGCAGTTATCTGAGTCGGCTTCTATGTTGAACTTTCCAGACAGCTTCAACAACACCTCTGCATGGAATGTACCTTCCTTGAATGAGAGCCAACCGGCGGTAATACCGTCCATTCTGGTCCTCAGATGATTAGGACTGCACCGTATATACCTTATCAAGTCTACGGTCAGTATTCTCCCTATTTCATACAGCCGGCCCTCTTTGGAGGTCAGGCGGCATACCACAACGTCCAGCCACTAGACTGGCAGCTTCGTCTGCTCCGCCTAGGTGAACAACCTTCTGCGTTCACCCGGGAGATAACCGAGGAGGCACAGCCGGCCAAGGTTAAAAATGTGTTGGTAGGCACCTATGACGGTACCTCCAACCCGGAAGATCACCTCATGACTTACACCAACCTCATGTACTTACAAGGGTTGGATGATGCCACTTGGTGTCGATGCTTTCCGGCTACATTGAAGGGCATTGCCCAACAATGGTTTGGCAACTTGCCAGCCGGGTCCATTGATAGTTTCAGGAAGCTTGCCTTCCTGTTTGCTTCCAACTTCTCCATGAACATCCCTGCAAAGAAAACAAGTCTTGACTTGAGCACCATTAAGTAGGGAGAGAGAGAAGGATTGCGCTTCTATGTCAGGCGGTAAAATCTGATCAGAATTCAGATTCAAGGACTGTCTAACAAGGTAGCTTTTATAGAATTTTTCAAGGGTCTGAGAGACGGGTCGACTTTTAAGTTCGACCTAGTCAAAAAAGAAGCTTTCACTTTACAAGCGGCCCTAAGGGAGGCGGAAAGCTATATTCAAGAAACCGACCTTTGCTCGCTTGGTAACTAGTCGGACTCTAAGAAGTTTGACAAGCAAAAAGACAGCCGGCCTGCTCAGCCGTCCAAGAAAAAATAAGAGAGCAAGAAAAGAAAAGAAGTCTGGGCGGTTAGTGATTCTGACCAGCCGTCTCAAAAGAAGAAGAAAGAATTTAAACTGTACGTTCCTAAGTACGAGTTTAACAAGGACTGCAACTCCATCCTCATGGAGATCAAGGACCGGTTGTCTCTAGAGAAGCCGAATCCAATGAAAAGTTCCATTCAATCAAGGAACAAAAATAAATTCTGCCAATACCATGAGGAAGTTGGCCATGACACCAACGACTGCTTCAGCCTTCAACGAGCGTTGGATCGTCTGGATGACAAGGGGATGTTTAAGTCCTCTATCTCCTAGTCCAAAGGGATTAATAAAAAGAACCCGGGGCAGTCGTCTAAGACACCCCATCCTGCTAGTAGTTCGGACACTGATAAGGAGCCGGTCTACACCATAGTAGGCGGGTTCTCATGCGTTGGCCCTACCATCCGGGGCACCAAGAGCCATCTTTGAAAGATGGACAAGGATGATGATGATCAAGCGTCTGCTAGGTCCTCCTTCCCAGATGTTCTGATCACAGAGAAGGACCGGGGCAGCGTTCGCCGTTCGCATGACGACCTGGTCGTCATTGAATGTAAGGTTGCCAACCAGCTGGTTAGACGAATCCTTATTGACACCGGCAGCTCATCGGACATCATCAGTCTCCGGTTCCTGCAAAAGCTGAAATACAACGTCAGCAGCATGCATGCGGTTACACACCCCCTGGTTGGTTTTGGGGGTGGAATGGTTTACCCAGTTGGAAGGGTTGATTTACCAATCCGGCTGGGTGAAAAAGGAAAAGGACGACATCTGGTCGTCAAGTTCTTGATTGTTGAGGAACTGAACGCCTACAACATTATTTTAGGCCGGCCAACCGTCAACGAAGCCAAGGCTGCAATCATCCCTTCCCTCATGCTCATCAAGTATGAGAGGGATGACGGCTCTGTTGGTTCCTTGAATGGGGATCAAAAGACGACCCGGGAGTGCTGCCTCTCAGCCGTCAAAGATCATGTGACCCCAAGCAACCAAGGCCCAGAACCAATAGACCTTGACATTGTCAAGGATGCCGACCCAGCCCCAGCCCCACCAGCAGTCGGAAAGAAAAGAAAGGCCCCGCTGCTGGTGGAGGTGAAGAAAGAGAAAAAATAGCAATCACTAACCGGAGAGCGGTCAGCTGAGCTCCGTCCCCAGCTGGATGGAGACCATATTGATATACCTCTGGACGACAGTCGTCTAGAGCTGACTGTTAAGGTTGGGACGGCTGCTCATGCTAAATTGGGTGCAGATCTGCACCTCCTGCTGGAAGAATTCAAAGACATTTTTTCCTTTGAAGTGGAGGAGATGCCAGGCGTTAGCCCGGATCTTGGTGTCCACAAACTCGCTGTGGATCCTAAAAAGAAGTCCATCCGGCAAAAGAGAAGAAATCACGGCGAGGAGAGAAGTCAGGCGACAACTGCCGAAGCAAAAAAGCTGTTGGACGCTGGGTGCATTCGGCTATGTAATTTTCCCGACTGGGTGGCGAATGTTGTTCTTGTTAAGAAGCCGAATGGTACCTGGCGTATGTGTGTTGATTACACATACCTCAACAAGGCATGTCTTAAGGACAGTTACCCACTTCCAAAGATTGACAGTCTGGTCGATTCGATAGCCGGGCATGCCTTGATGATTTTCATGGATGCTTACTCCGGCTTCCATCAGATACCCCTGTGGAAAAAAGATCAAGAGAAGACGACCTTCGTCACTGATCAGGAGTTATTTTGTTACACTGTGATGCCGTTTGGTTTGAAAAATGGGCCGGCTACATTCCAACGGATGATTAATACGGTCTTTATTAATCAAATTGGGAGGAATGTGGAGGCGTACATTGATGACATGATAGTCAAATCCAAGCAGCAGGAGGATCACCTTGCTGATCTCTGAGAAACCTTTACCACACTCAGGCGGCATAAGGTTATGTTAAACCCTAAGAAATGCGTCTTTGGTGTTGATTCTGAGAAGTTTCTCGGAATTCTGATTGATCAAAGGGGGATAGAGGCTAACCCCGAGAAGATACAGGCGGTAATTGACATGAAGTCACCCCGCACTGTCCAGAAAGCACAAAGACTAACCGGTTGACTGGCGGCTTTGGGGAGGTTCCTCAGTCGGTCAGGTGACAAATGCCTTTACTTCTTCCAAGCAATCAGGTAGAAGACCAGATTTGAATGGGGGGATGATGCCGAGGCATCCTTTCAAAAGCTGAAAGAGCACTTGCACTCTTTTCCATGGCTTGTTAGCCCTCTGCCCAAAGAGTCGTTATATATGTACCTAGCCATCTCAAATCATGCTCTCAGTGCTGTTCTCCTTGCTGAGAGATGACATTCAACTCCCGGTCTATTTCATTAGCCATGTTCTAAAAATGCTGAGCTCCGGTATCCCATGGTTGAAAATTTTTGCCTTGCCCTATATATGGCCTTTCAAGAAATTGAAGCCGTATTTTTTTGCCCATCCGGTGGTAATTTACACCGATCAGCCCCTCAAGCGGCCAATGTCTACCTTGGAATCATTCGGCAGAATGCTGAAATAGGCTATTGAAATGCAAAGTCTTGAAATCACTTTTGAATCTAGAAAGGCAGTGAAAGGTCAGGCGTTTGAGGACTTCATTGTTGAGATGACACGACCGGTTCAACCGGATAACATTGATCAGGTTTTGAAGTTGTATGTAGACGGGAGCTCAACGAAGAATGGTTGCGGTGCAGGAATTATATATGAGTCCATTGAGGGGGACAGATTTGAATATGCACTGCGGTTTAATTTTTAAGTCTCAAATAATGAGGCGGAATATGAAGCCTTTCTAGCCGAAATTCGCATGTGTAAGGCACAAGGGGCAGCTAAAATTGACGCCTACTCTGATTCACAGTTGTAGTAAGACAGTATGAGGGAAAATATGAGGCAACTCATCCGGCTATGATCAAGTACCTTCAGGAAGTCAAAGAGGAGGCCGGGGCACTTGAGGAATTCCATTTGAGTCAAGTGCCCAGGTCATATAACAACCAGGCGGATGCGTTGTCGAAATTGGCTTCATCCGCCTGCTGTGATACGCCTCGGTCAGTCTTTTGGGAATTTCTTGAAAAGAGAAGTATATATGAAGAGCCCATTGGAATCCTTGACTGAAGCTCTACCTGCATAAATAACATCCGGGCATATTTAGTAGACGACATACTTCCTGATTCACCTTAGGAAGCAGCCGTCATGAAGAAGCGAGAAGCAAACTTCGAATTGAGAAACGGAGAGCTATTCAAGGCGGGTTTCCTTAAACCTCTATTGAAGTGTGTTACCCTAGAAAAGGGGAAAGAAGTTTTTGAAGAATTGCATGCTGGATACTGTGCCTCTCATATAGGCAGCAGGTCCCTAGCCATCAGAGACAGACGACATTACTTTTGGCCTACTCTTGAAGCAAACGCTAAAGAGTTGGTGAAGAGATGTGACAAATGCCAGAGGTTTGGCAAGCTTATTCACCGCCCGGCTACTGATCTGACGGTAATCCACAGCCCAGTCCCGTTTGCTAAATGGGGCATGGATATCCTGGGTCCTTACGTGCCTGCTCCAGACGGAAAGCGCTACATTTTGGTGGCTGTGTATTATTTTACCAAATGGGTAGAAGCTGAGCCGGTTAAGAACATCAAGACAAAGGATGTCATCTCTTTCATTTGGAAGAATATCATCACCCGGTTCGGGGTACCTATATCTATGTTGTTTGATAATGGCCCTCAATTTAAAACGCCTCACCTTAAGACTTGGTTGGGAGATCAGGGTATCTCACATTGTTTTGCATCAGTCGGCCGACCCCAAGAAAACGGCCAAGTCGAAGCCTTCAACAAGCTCTTCTCAGACGGCATAAAAAAGAAAATTGAAAAAGCCGGTGGCTTATGGGAAGAAGAGCTAATTCATGTCCTATGGGCCATCCGGACAACTACCAAAGGGGCAACCGGTGAAACCTCATTTCTTATGATATACGGTGTTGAAGCCGTCTTGCCCATTGAACATTACGAGCTGACTCTTAGAGTCATGCTTTATGATGAAGAGGCAAATTGGGAGGCCATGCGACTAGCATTGGACTCCCTGCCGGAACGCAGGTGTAGGGAATAGTTTCAAGCCTTTAAAATCCCACTAGCTTGAACCCCACTGTGATCATACACTAAAGTACGGTGGCGTCGAAAAGGGAAGAAGATAGAGCAAAAGAGTCGCCAACAAGTTTTTAAGGAACTTGTAAACCGTTCACGAGGTGAAGGTTACACCACTTAACGATCCAAGAGATCGTCAACTCCATAAGGTCATGAACCAAATAAGGGTCCGGGGATGAAGGTACAAATCCAACCTAAAAGAGATTGAACCTGCCCTAATAATAGGCCTCTACTTTATTCTGCTCGTATTAATGTGCGCTTTCTAACTAACATACAATAAATAGGTTAAACCTAAACCTATTTAATCTATGTTAGTTGAATATTAATGCACAAATAAACTATTATTGGTGATCACTTGAATTATAATCACAATTAACCTAACAAGATTATTAATTATCTTATCAAGCGTGATTGCAAATACCAATTCCCTTTAAACATACATAAAAGGTGATCAAACAATAACAATATATAATATATATCAAGCAACATAATAAATAATCAACATCATTAATAATAATATTACTAATCATAATCATAATCATGTTAAATCACAGCAAGATCCTAGACATGATACTTACAAGATTAATAACAAACCCTAGCATGTCACTAAGCAATAAAAATCAAATCTTTAGCCCAAACATGATACTAACAATCATGAATATTAAGAAGAGAATAAAAGGCATCATAGCAATCATATTTGATATTAAAATTAACCTAGACATGATACTAGGAATATCATGATAACAATATAAACATGATTTCTACATCATAATATCAATTAATCAATTAAAGCACTTACTTTGATGCCTCGTACCTCTTTTTAATAACAAAATACACACGTTAATAACTTCAAGGAAAATAAATAATCAAAACAATTAAATTAAATAATTGAAAGAGAGATTTGGGACCACACCCTCAGAAATTAAAACCTTTCACTTCTAGGGCGAAGGCAACTTTGAATATGGCTAGGTGTATCTAGATCTTGTGAATGCAAAATTATTTATTTGAGAAAAGGCTAGTTTAGAAAAAGGGAGAGAGAGAGAATAATCAAGAAATTCTTGATGAGAGTTGGTGATTGATAGATGTAGATGATGAATGAATGGTAATTGATGATTGGTGAATGAAAACGGAGTTTTTGATACGATATTTATAGAGAAAATCAGCCAAAAAAGATAATTTATCAAAACAGAGTCTGAAGACCACAGAACCACCTTCGCGCCAGCCCTGGCTCATCGGCGCTAGGACTAGTGGCTAGCGCCAGGCGCCAATGGCTGGCGTCTGGCGCCAATCCTGATTCTAGGCGCCAAGGCCTGGGGTTGGACGCCAAATTGGATTTCAACGCGTTTTCGAAAATCCGATAAATTTCCCGTACTGGAAGATAAAATAATATAATTTCAGTCGAAAATGTTATTTTATCTAATTAAAACTCTGAAGAATCCTAATTGAATTAAGAATGATAAGACCTTCTAGAATGTTCTAGAAGACCAAAACCATTCCTAATTACATTAGGAATGATAAATCATATTAGGCCCTCCCCTAGATCATTGGGCCGTATTTAAAGCTCAAACCGGGCCCAGTTTAGTAAATTGGCCATAAATTCCTCAATATTCATCGGAATTGGGCTTTTAATATATCGTTGGAAAGGTCTTTGCAAGCCCCATCCAACTACACCAGTATTGGACCCATATCATGGACCAATCAAACTGGATTGGCTGTTTTCTTAAAATAAAGTTTTCAAAAACAGAGAGAAGAGAAAAGAAAAGAAAAGAAATAAAACTTTTCGCAACACTAGACCTTTCCACACTTCGTTTCGTTCGATTATGATTCAACGTGAAAGGTACTCATCACTGGGTTTGGTTTTGGGGAGACACAAATGGGTGTCTACAGAAGCCCCCACTTTGACTGAGTTTGGAGAAACGCAAGTTTCGAAAAACGAAAGTCAAAGTAACGATAGGGACGGAGAATGATTCAGAACGTTCTGCGATCCTAAATCAATCTTATAACGCCGATACCTGCAAAACTAGTGTTAGTTAAACAAATAGAAGAGTTAAGAAACGCGTATCTTGCACCGTCGAGCACACGTCTCTGAAAGTAACCGATTGCTGCTTTGATGACCTCCTGCAAGCTAGAGAATGTCATCCTGCTTGAAAACCGCTACGCCTTGTGACTGCTTCCAAATTAGAAGATTGCTTCACCCGAAACCATCCTCCTCCGCATTGATAATATTCCACGTCCAAGGGAATACCATCAAAGATTATTTCTCTTGAAACAATCCTTAGTTTTTATGACAACCCTCCACAATCTGGGGAACGCCATCTTGCTGTTTGTTTTGACGATCTTCCGCAATCTAGGGAACGCCGTCGATCAATGTTGCTACATCTTGAGCTTTTTCTTGAATCATAGTGACACCTTTTCCAATCATAGCAAAAGTCGTCGAAGACTGCCCATCTCGTGCTATCTTCTCAAATCTTTGGTGACAACTTCCACAATCTTAGCGAATGCTGTCGAAGACTGCCCATCTCGTGCTATCTTCTCAAATCTTTGGTGAAAACTTCCACAATCTTAGCGAACGCTGTCGAAGACCGCCCATCTCGTGCTATCTTCTCAAATCTTTGGTGACAACTTCCACAATCTTAGCGAATGTCGTCGAAGACTGCCCATCTCGTGCTATCTTCTCAAATCTTTGGTGACAACCTCCATAATCTTAGCGAATGCAGTCGAAGATAACTTTACTTGAAGTCATCCTCAGTTGTTGCGATAATATTCCAAAGAAAATTACCGAAGACCAACACTTGTCGATCTTTAAAGCTCGCTCGAACTTTGCTTCCGCTATGCATGTACGTCGGCGCTCTCGTTGGTTTGAACCTATATGTCGGTGTCCTTTTGCGAATGAACCAGTATGTCGGTGCTTTTTGCTAATGAGCCAGTATGTTGGTGCTTTTTGTTAATGAGCCAATTCTTAGGCGCCTTAAGCTAAGTGAAACGATCTTTCATCAGGTCGATCACTTATTTGCTGTTGTAATCAAATCGACTACTCAATCATGTCAATATTGCTTATAGGGGCTAACTAGCGAACCAAGGAACCCAAAATATGTCGCAGAAGGCTAGCACAACCTCAACAGGTGACTGGCTGCTTTGGCGTCGCTGAAAATCAATCAGCGCCAAACATATGGCATTAGCGCCAGGCGCTGGAATTGGCGTCTGGCGCCAAGCACAGAAAGTGACGCCAATGCCTAGGGACTGGCGCCAGCACGAATTCTCCTTTAAATTTAATTTTCCGTTTTATTTCTTGCTTTGTTCGTCGCAAACGCTGCGATAGGGTCTTCCCTGTTCTGCTGCACTTGTATTTATTTTGACTATAGAACTTTGCCAATCTTTTTAATTATCTTAGGGTTGACCTAAGGTTTAGCATTGCTTGACTCATTGACTAGACACGACTCAAGGTATAAACTTGACTCGCTGTTTGACAGACTCGAGGTTGACTCGACTCAAAGTGAAAAGACACGTATGAATCAAATCAAGTGATATGACATGACATGAATCAATGTGTACATGACTCGTGTGTGCATTGTAATGTGATCGTGCGACTCGAAAATGCCAAAAAAAGCAAAAATTTCCGTCATTTTTGTGGGGGGTACCGACTTTCTCCTGAAAAAGAAAGACGCGAAAAAGAATCGAAAGTGAAGATGCATGTTGAATGAGCTTAGTCAAATGTTGTTTGATACTATCTCTCAAGGTTCAAGGATTAATCCATCCTAGGCTATCTCAACTGTTGACTCAATGATGAAAGCATTTGGGTAACTTAGGCACGGAGGCTAAGCACTTCATACTTCGATGCTATGATAATTATGATTGGTTTGTGATGTGACAAGGCATGCTTCAGCGTTAAGATTTCATGAAAAAGAGCTCCTAAGGGAAATATATTTGGTCATGTATGTGTACAGTGTGTGAAAGTGACACTAAAGCTAGGCCGCAAGAGCTAAGTGTGTGAAAAGATATTATTGTTATAAGAGCAAAATAATGGTGACTCTTAGGCTAGGAAAGCTAATGATATAAGGATCAAGCCCCCAAGTCTAGCTCTAAACGAAAAGGGATGAGCATTGGAGATCCCTTGATTTGATCATGGTGTAAGTGTGTGAATGTGAATATGAATGCATGTTTATTACGGCCGCACCTCGATGTGAGGTTGCCTACGTATTCGTTAGGAATCAGGCCAAACGTAGCTCTAGCCGAACCTCGCACAAGTGTGTATACCTCAAAAAAGGTCTTTTTAAGGGTTGTAACGTGGTTAGGCTAAAGGCTGAAGAAGAAGGGGATAAAGGCTCAAGACCCTAGATAAGCCCCCAAGGTGTGCAACCTTACTTTTGAATCTTTATAATTTTATGCTTGAGTTTCTACTCTTTTTTTAGCTCTTTTTGCTTTAGCATTTATTTTATTTTTATAAGTGTGGGCAATCTCGATCATGCGGTCTATCACTCACTTGGCATTCATGTTTCTCAGGCACGGTACCGAGCACTCGATAAGAGACACAATCTGTGACGTGTTCTTATCGAAGATATTTTCACATCAAAGACATTGGAACACTTACCCTTTTGTACACTTGTTTTGGGTTTTTTTTTATTATAGCTTATTTTTTTCTATCTTTTAAATTACTCAAGCTTTTTTTAGAATTGCAAAAGTTGCACACCATCCCATCTCAAGGTTAGGTAGATGTAGGATGAAAAAAGAAAGGTCTATCGTTAGACGAAGCTCAAAGTGGTTTATGAAGAAAGGATTTGTAAATTAGAAAGGCGAAAGGAGATATGACTTGGCTACAAGGAGTGCCTCAAATCATTGGTATACCTTGTGCTTAATTCGACATGGATTTTTTTTTTTTTTTGAATGCAATGTAATGAAATGATCATATTCAAGGAAATAAATGCTCATTTTATTAAAAAGGGAAAAAGGAAAAAAAAAACCTATAAAATTAATCTAAAAGAAAAGAAAAGGTGCCTATGCTAGACTTATTGGGGGAAAGGAAAAAAATGAAGAAGAAATAGAAAAAAGAGGTCACGAAATCTTGTCTTTGCAGCTCGCCTCTTGTCTTGAGTCATTTGCTTCATCATCACCCAGTCTTCTTGTTAACTGGAGGCATGGGAAGCTTATTATTATCAATCAAATGTTGGATATCCTCCTTTAGTTTCCAACAGCTCTCAGTAGTATGACCCCTACCTTGATGGTACTTGTAGTGTTCGTCTGGATTCCAACTAGGCAATCTCTTTTCAGGTGCGGGATCTTGAATAGGTCCAATGGGAGTAATGAGTCCTTTGGCATGGAGTCGATCGAAGGCAGTATCGTAACTCATCCCAATGGGGGTGAAGTCTTTCCTTAGTTGCTTCTTAGATCCTTGGTTATCCATGGCTAAAAGTTCACTGAGATCAAAGGTACAAACATTGTTACTAGAGTGGGCGTTTTCGGAAGAAGAAGGATTGTCGTTCTTCTTTCCTTTCCAGCCACCGTGGTTACTATTGTTAGTAGCTTTTTGCTTTGCAAGGTCATCTTCGATCTCGATACCTATGTCATAGACGGCCTTGAAAGTATTCAAGTTGTGTTGATATTTTAAGTGCTTTGAATACTTTTCTTGGAGATTCTTGATAAACATCCTCATAGATTCCTTTTCGGTGGGGACTTCAATCATCTTAGCGGAAGTTTCCCTCCACTTATTAAAGAAAGAAGTAAAGCCTTCATTTTCTTTTTGTCTTAGCATCTCAAGTTGTCTATGATCGGTTTCAACTTGGATATTGCACTTGTACCTATCAATGAAAGCGTTTGCTATCGATTCCCAGGTAGAGGTTTTCTCCTTGTCAAGGAGAAAGAACCATTGTTGGCAAACAGTTTCAAGAGATAGTGGGAATAGAGAGGGGAAAACCTTATTATCGATACTCTTCATGGTCATTATAGTTTCAAAAGCTCTTAGATGGAAGTAAGAGTTATCTGTTGCCTTGAATTTTGGAATGTCGTTGGCATTGAACTTCTGCGGAAGAAGATCTTTGTCCACCGAGACCTCTTGTGATGTAAGCTCTTGAAACTTGTAATCGCTAGACAACTTTCTTAGGCTCTCTTGCATGAGGTCCATCTGTTGTAGCTTCACGGGATCATCAACCTTGAGGGTGAGTAGCTTTAGTGTTTCATTCATGGTAACTAATTGGTTCCTAAGCTCGTTGACTTCTTCTTGAGTTGCCATTATCTTCTTAGCTTTCCTCCTTTGACGAATCAATTTATCAAAAAGCGAAACTTGAATAAAGAAGTTGTCCTTGATTAATTGCCTTTCTCTCCTCGACCAAGTACTGTGGAAAAGGAATTTGGGGATACTTATTGTTAATTATTTGACTCAAACTTTATTCAACGTGCAATGGATGGAGGAGGTGAAGAAAAATGGAAGAATGTGAAGAAGATTTAGATGAAGGGATATGAAGGATTAGGAGTAGAATTTACCCCAACTCAAACGACGGAAAAGACCGACTTATGCATGAACCTAAGACATGGCCATGGTGATGTATACTCAAAGTGTGTGCTAAGACTAGTGAGTGTAGGTGACATGTTAAGACTCGTGTCATGACCATGTGGCTAGACTATGTGACCAAGACTCGATTAATGACCTGACAAGGTGTTATTGACAGCGGAAATTGGCCGAATTGATTAGCAAACTGGTTAATTAGACCCTAAGTGATGACTCGACCAATAATCCGAACTGTCGGCCAAGCGACAGGACTGGCGTCACAATATGGTGGTTGGCGCCAGACTTTTTAGTAAATGTCTGGCGCTACACACCATACAGTGGCGCTACAACCCAGATTTTGGCACCAACATTGGAGCCTCGGTCTGGGACTGTTTTCGATATTATTAGTTAGCTTGGGTATGCCTAAAGTCGTACTAGGTCAATTCCGATTAAAAGAAGAAAAACTTTATTGACTCGAATTAATTAATTAATTAATTAATTAATTAGGCAAAGTTCTTTAAGTCATTAATTATAATCTCAACACAAATCAACAAACGGTTAGGAGGAGCATAGGATATATATGCACAACAAATAATGCACAATTAGGCAAGTAAGCACAATATGATGCAATGAGTTCGCAACCTAACCATGGCTCTAATTCTTTAAAGTTCGGGATATGGTTTAGTCAAACAGGGTCCATGGTTAATTGTCCAGATGCACCGCGTAGAAGCCTAACCGTGAAGGGTTAACGCGTGTGGATAGAACACCGCGAGTTTTTTTAGAAAAAACTCACTTCCATGGTTTGGTGAATTCAACATCTCAGATGTACCCTTTGTTGCCAGGAGTGTTCAATCGGGTAGATAGAGCATGAATTCCCAGAGGGTTATGTCCATATGTAGAACACATATGGGTTTCTGAAAAATGAGAAAAAATTCAATCAGGAAGTTGGATCGAGCAAACAATACGAAAAACCGGTCGAAATTAGAACTAATATTTCTGGCTCGGTATTGGGGGAAATTGGCGCCAGCAAACAGAGACTGGCGCCAACTTTTAGGTGTAGTGCCTGGCGCCAATACTGGCGTCTGGCGCTATGGCTAAAAGTATGGCGCCAAGCTCTGGCCCCTGACGCTACTTCCCACATGCCTCAGCAGCTTTCTGTGCTCAATAAAATCATCCAGTTTCGCGCGGTGTTATTTCAGTCCTAGTTTTGAAAGACATTTCTCAAATTTCCTACGGGTAAAATCCTATGTTTTTGACTCTTTACGGATGGTCTTTCCAATGAGAACCTTTTTATGCATATGACAATAATTTTAATCAAAATTACGCACATGAAATACTTAGAACTTTTCGAGTCTCATCCACTCATTCTAAATCATTTTCGAAACAAATTCAGGAATTAAAATAGAAATCCTCCCCAGTGGAGTCGCCAAAAACTGTAGGGAATAGTTTCAAGCCTTTAAAATCCCACTAGCTTGAACCCCATTGTGATCTTACACTAAAGTACGGTGGCGTCTAAAAGGGAAGAAGATAGAGCAAAAGAGTCACCAACAAGTTTTTAAGGAACTTGTAAACCGTTCACGAAGTGAAGGTTACACCCCATAACGATCCAAAAGATCGTCAACTCCATAAGGTCATGAACCAAATAAGGGTCCGAGGATGAAGGTACAAATCCAACCTAAAAGAGATTGAACCTGCCCTAATAATAATCCTCTACTTTATTCTGCTCATATTCATGTGCGCTTTCTGACTAACATACAATCAATAGGTTAACCCTAAACCTGTTTAATCTATGTTGGTTGAATATTAATGCACAAATAAACTATTATTGGTGATCACTTGAATTCTAATCACAATTAACCTAACAAGATTATTAATTATCTTATCAAGCGTGATTGCAACTACCAATTCCCTTTAAACATACATAAAAGGTGATCAAGCAATAACAATATATAATATATATCAAGCAACATAATAAATAATCAACATCATTAATAATAATATTACTAATCATAATCATAATCATCTTAATCATGTTAAAGCACAACAAGATCCTAGACATGATACTTACAAGATTAATAACAAACCCTAGCATGTCACTAAGCAATAAAAATCAAATCTTTAGCCCTAACATGATACTAACAATCATAAATATTAGGAAGAGAATAAAAGGCATCATAGCAATCATATTTGATATTAAAATTAACCTAGACATGATACTAGGAATATCATAATAACAATATAAACATGATTTCTACATCATAATATCAATTAATCAATTAAAGCACTTACTTTGATGCCTCGTACCTCTTTCTAATAACAAAATACACACGTTAGTAACTTCAAGGAAAATATATAATCAGAACAATTAAATTAAATAATTGAAAGAGAGATTTGGGACCAAACCCTTAGAAATTAAAACCTTTCACGTTTAGGGAGAAGGCAACTTCGAATATGGCTAGGTGTATCTAGATCTTGTGAATGCGGAATTTTTTTATTTGAGAAAAGGCTAGTTTAGAAAAAGGGAGAGAGAGAGAATAATCAAGAAAATCTTGAAGAGTGTTGGTGATTGATAGATGTAGATGATGAATGAATGGTAATTGATGATTGGTGAATGAAAACGGAGTTTTTGATACGATATTTATAGAGAAAATCAGCCAAAAAATATAATTTATCAAAACAGAGTCTGAAGACCACAGAACCACCTTGGCGCCAGCCCTGGCTCATTAGCGCCAGGACTAGTGGCTAGCGCCAGGCGCCAATGGCTGGCGTCTGGCGCCAATATTGATTCCAGGCGCCAAGGCCTGGGGTTGGACGCCAAATTGGATTTCAAAGCGTTTTCGAAAATCCGATAAATTTCCCGTACTGGAAGATAAAATAATATAATTTCAGTCGAAAATGCTACTTGATCTAATTAAAACTCTGAAGAATCCTAATTGAATTAAGAATGATAAGACCTTCTAGAATGTTCTAGAAGACCAAAACCATTCCTAATTATATTAGGAATGATAAATCATATTAGGCCCTCCCCTAGATCATTGGGCCGTACTTAAAGCTCAAACCGGGCCCAGTTTAGTAAATTGGCCATAAATTCCTTAATATTCATCAGAATTGGGCTTATAATATATCGTTGGAAAGGTCTTTGCAAGCCCCATCCAACTACACCACTATTGGACCCATATCATGGATCAATCAAACTGGATTGGCTGTTTTCTTAAAATAAAGTTTTTAAAAACAGAGAGAAGAGAAAAGAAAAGAAATAAAACTTTCCGCAACACTAGACCTTTCCACACTTTCGTTTCATTCGATTATGATTCAACGTGAAAGGTACTCATCACTGGGTTTGGTTTTTGGGAGACACAAATGGGTGTCTACAGCAGGGGCAATGCTGCCTTGCGCTATGAGATATGTTGGGGTTTAGTGAGTCCGACTCACCGCGGAAACAAACCCCTACCCGAGGAACCACTCGCAATAATTAAAATCATAAAGCATAAATAAATAATCACAAAGAAAAGATTACGAATCTTACCCTCGAAGCGAGCTTCGCCCAAAAACCGGGGCTCTTACTTGAAAGCTACGAGCACGTGAAGCGTCGCGCCTCCGACGGTATCCACCCATAAAAAGGCGAACACAACTTTAAGGTCTACTACCTAGGGGTTAGCGAGGTCCGACCAAAACCCGAGTGTTATATGAGTTTAAGAGTTTTTCCAAAATTATGGAATACTCTTTTTAACTCCCACTCAAGCAAAGAATTCTCAAGCCATTCCATGACTATTTATAAGGAAGTATGCCTTGTGAATTTCACTCATCTTTCAATGTGGGACTTTTCACAAAAAGATCCCACATGGAAAGATTGGTGAATTCAACCCTTAGTTAAATAAACAAATGAACAAGTAACAAGTGTCACATGGTTAGGTGTGGACCACTTTCTCACTTGGTCCCCAAGGCATTTCACATGCAATGTGAACTAACCATGTGTCACCCAACCTTGAGCCCCAAGTTGGGTTCGGTTGGCCCATTTTATTTTGGCCCGTGTCCATGACCCATCAACCCGGGTCCACAGTCATTGCCACATGTGTCGCCACCGTGGCGCGCCGCCATCATGGCACGCTGCCAACGTGCTCACGCTGCCACATGGCACGCTGTCACTTGGTGGCTACCACTAGGTGGCTGCCACTTGGCGGCTGCCAACGTGGCGGCCATGTGTGCTGCCACGTGTGCTTCCACATGGCGTTTTGCCATGTGTGCAGCCACGTGGCATGCTCCTATTGGGCACGCATTCCTAGCCTTTTGCGTGGCTAGGATTTTACTTGTTACTTGATGCATTTTCCCGTCTCGCCAAATCCTAAATTTTGGCTCGACATTTGAGATTCTCCGACGCTCGGTTTCGACGCTCCAAGCTCAAATTTACGACGTCTAAATGTTTAACACTCGGGCGACGAATTAATTTCATCCGAATTAATTCATCGAGTTGGTTCGTATATTTTGCTTGGGTGTGACCCGAAGGTTCAGTCAAGATTAAGCTGTAATATTAATTATATTAATATTACTGATCGGAAGCGACCTCCACCCAGGCATTCCGATCACTTGACCTTACTGAATATATTAGCTTTCTAATAATTTTGAACCCGCTATCAGAATAATACACTTGTTTGAAGGACACCATTCCTTTCAATCTCCCACTTGTCCTTCCGGACAAGTGTGCATTTAGTGTATAGCCCTTATCCTATGTCTCTTCATGAACTACAGAGTAAGATTACTAGTCATCTCTGTTACGTCCAGAAGTGTTTCTCGAAATCCGAGTTTGACTGTTAATAAGCAGATGATTTCTAAAATCTATCTGAGCACGGCCATGCATTTTTCACAGTCTCGCTCTTCAAGAGGCCTTGTAAACAACAAGACATGTTCCCTATTGTTAGTAGGGGGACATTTCCAGTCTTGTAATGTAGCTTCTCTTACTAAGAGGACTCACCCGCCTAATATTTGTCTTTATAATCCCCAGTTACGGCAGACGTTTGGCGGATACCAAAGCGGACCAGTACTCAAACAAGAGATCTCCCATTACTCATGGTCAAAGGAAAAGAGTTCCGATAGTAATAATGAGAAAATACTTATGACGATTTTTAAATCTCTTAAAGTATCCTCATAGGTCGATCCAGTATGGTCTAAACCAATACTTGTGCAAATGATTTATATCCTCATAGCACAAGAAACAGTGCTATAAATCATACTACACACTAATCTCTGATGGTCATCAATCGTCCACAAAATATGACCTTGATTAGGGATAATTTTCGATTAAAATATTCAATGTTCACTTAATAGGTGTTTCTTTATCCAAGCCATTGACTTGATACCCTATTTTGAATATTTATTAAAGAACTGCAGTATATTTTGCTTGGGTGTGACCCGAAGGGTTCAGTCAAGATTAAGCTGTAATATTAATTATATTAATATTACTGATCGGAAGCGGCCTCCACCCAGGCATTCCGATCACTTGACCTTACTGAATAAATTAGCTTTCTAATAATTCTGAACCCGCTATCAGAATAATACACTTGTTCGAAGGACACCATTCCTTTCAAGATATACAGTCTGAGAATGACCAGAGCCTACAACAAGAAAGTGCGCAAGCGTCCTTTGAAAGTTGACGACTTTGTGTTATGAAAAATAGAGGCAACCGGAAGGGCCAATGAGGCTGGAAAGCTAACTCCTAATTGAGAAGGCCCCTATCGGATTTATGAAGAAGTCAGGGATGGCACTTACCGTCTGGAAACTCCAGACGGCCGGCGTCTACCTTGAACTTGGAATGTAGATAACTTAAAAAAGTACTACTTTTGAGAAATTTATATTGTTTGTAAACAGTAAGTCCATCAATGAGAAATCAGGCTTTGTTTGCAAAATTGTTTTGCTATCTTTATATTTTCTTATCCGCCTGGGTTATTCTCAGACGGAACTTTTTCTTAACTATCTAAGTTTGACACTTTGTGTAGATTCAATGTATAATTACTTATCCGCCTAGGTAATACTCAGACGGACTACTTGTTTAACCAACTAAGTTTGATACTTAGTGTAATTTAATGTTATAATTACCATTTCACCTCGGTAATACCTAGACGGACTAATTGCTTAACCAACTAAAATTGACATTTAGTGTAAATATGATATCGCGTGGCCAATGGCCAGCTTGAAAAAACTAAGTACAAAAACGCTTAGTGGCTATACAACCCGTCTCAAACAAGACCGAAGGCCAAATGGCCGGATGGTTTCTTATTTTATAAAACCGCCTATCCCAACATGGACAATGGCATCCGGCGACACCCCTCCGGGTGCAATCGTTGTAGAGAATAGACACTTTGTTAGTTCTACGTACCTATGCAGACGACAACGATTTAACGACCAAATTGGTCAACTCATAGCTGTCTGACCAGAATAATCTACGAGAAACGATTAAGTTACCGAATACCGGATGCCCCGAGGCATCAGTCGGTTGCCGGCTGAAGATTCCACTTAGGTTATTTATTCCAAAGTTGCACTCTCTCTCCCAATAGGGGCAAAAGATTTTGTGTAATGGCTATGTAATAATCCTAGACGGAATATTACCGTCTGGGTAAGAGACTCGAAGCACCCGTTCTAATGGCCGGCTGCGCACTTGGTTTGGGGTAATCACCATTGTGATTGATTGGCCTAAAAACACCTCATACTTATCCAAGTATCAGGTGTTTTCAAGCGAATCAATCAATTTGAAATGAAACCAACCACACAACCGTCCAGGGGCAACAACACCCGGATTGGAAATTGCTTCATGCCTTTTAAGTTAGGAAAAATATTAAAGAACTGTAGTATATACGTAAAATTCATAGTGAAAAATTCAAACACAAATATATATTAATAACCGACTAAGTCGGAATACTTCATATTAAAAATGGCACAAAGACCAGAATAATTGTTAGCCGGAATAACATCCGGAGAAGAAGCAAAAGAAAATTATTGTTAACAAACTCTACAGTTGGTAAAAATACAACATTACTCGGCATACAAGCCGGCAAAGAAAAGAAGTTGGCATACTGCCGCTGAATTTGGGGAGGCTTGCCTAAGGCTAAGGTGGAAGCTGCTTCTCCGGCTGGTCTTGGCCGGTTGGGAGGGCTTCAGATTGGTCATCAGCTACTTGAGGCTGATTACCTTCATTTCGCTCTTCCTCTGCCGGCTCCTCATTGTCCGACACTTCATACCCTTGCTCGACAGCCCAGTCTTGGAAGCGAGGCGGAGAAGCCTCACCTAGCACTTGGGCATCATACACCGCTGTGGCGTAATCATACAAAAGCTTGTAGACCTCGAAGTCTACATCTGGGTAGAGCAGCCCCCAGGCTATCTTCAGGCGGGCTTCGTTGTCCCTCTCGTTCTCTTCCATCAGCCGTTTTTGCTCCTAGGCGATCTCATCCGATTGCTTGTTCCGCAGTTTGACGATCTCGACCCCCAAACGGGAGACGTCTGCCTGGAGTTGGGCGTTTTCCTTGTTATCATCTTCTAATACCTTGAGCTCAGATTTGGCATCCTTCAGTTTTTGCTCAAGGTCATTAGCCTGGCTGGTGGCATCATCATTTGCATCCGTCAAGCTCCGGATCAGCTCCTCCTGCTTCAACTCTACTGCTTTAATCTCTAAATCACACATATAATTAGCATATTCAGCAGAGTTGAGGTTTTCAAGGGCCCTCCGTTTGGCGTCATTTACCTCTTCTTGTTTCCGCCTGAAGGGGCCTCGGAGCCCGTCCACTCTCAGCATTACCTGAGAAAAGAGCATCCGGATTATGGCATACTTAGTTAAAATAAAAGAAAGATATCAGAGTTAAGATGGGGATTCTTTACCTCAGCCAGCTGGCCCATTATCCGGTCGAAGTCCACTACTTGCAGATCAAATATTAAATTCTTCTCTTACCTGGTGAGGGTCCTCACCATCCGTTTTGCGAAACTAGCAAGATCCGGCTCGTTGGATGTAAGATCTGCACCAAAAGTAGAAGTAAAAGGAAGCAGCATAGTTGGCATTCATCCGTTGCCGACTGCTGACTGAACCCCCGGAGGGGTCTACCTTAGTCTTGACAATCATGAAGTCAAGTGGCCAAGGTATTTCAATCTTTCCCTTACCTTGGGTTTCCGGATGGGCTTAGGAGCCTCCTCCTCCCCGGTTGTTGTCGTACCGGCTGCAACATTAGGTGGCGGGCCACCCTTCGATGCCGTGGAGGCATCCGACGCATTCTGCTATGAACGCTTTGTGCCTTCGCTCAGAATCTCTTGCAGCAGGGGATTTGCCACTGGTCGTGGGACGATCGGTTTTGGCAGTAGAGCTTGACCGAGGAGGGTCCTTTCTGGAGGCCTTGGTAGCCGGAGCCTTTTCTAAATCCTCTCCTTGCCTTTTAAAAAGCTTGGAGAAGGATCGAGGCACGCGTTTTGTAGAGTCCTGCAAATTAAGAAAGTTAAATATACCCAAGCGGCAAGTTGCCTTTGCAAAAAAAAATAAAAATAAAATTATACTAAGTCAGTCGGTCTTACCCCGCCTTTCTCGGACTCTTAGGCTTTAACGGCTGCTTTCTTTATTATAACAGCCTCTTGTGCAGTAGTGTCGCTGACTTAGCCGGGGTTTTGGCTGGGTCAACCATCTTCAAGGCGTCGGCTGCATGAAGAAAATAAAGGTTAGAAGAAATTATGGAAAGTTTGTAATGTAAAAATAAAATCACAAACATTCCGGATGCAAGTTGATCTACCCTTGGGAAACATGGGACTTAACCCACAGGCGGACAAGAAGCATTTGTCCTTGAAGTAGTCCGGGTGGGGGATCCAGTTTTTTGGAAGTATAATATGAGTCCCATCCCTCATGGGCTCAGTAGAGGTTTCAAAGAAACCCGGCTCCATTATTTGCTCCCGAGCCCTAGTGGAAAGCTCCAGGAGGGGGCATTTCCTGCCCAGAAGAACCGGTTCCTTGTTGTACCGGCGCAGTGTCTGGTTGTGTCTCAGAGTTGGAGAAGAAATCAAATAAAACTTATCTTTCCACCCTGACCACTTGGACACCTTGTCCAAACTTATCAAATACTAGGGCAAGGTGGAAAGAGTGTACCATGCCCCATGAGCGCCTGGTGCCTTGCTTAAGTAATGCATATGAGCGAAGGCGGAGAAGCTGGGAGCTAAATTCTGGAGCTCGCAGGTGATAAAGTAACTTAAAATGTTCACCCACGAGTTGGGGGTGAGCTGCCAAACTCCCAGATCATACCCCTTTAGGATTTTCTAATCTCGGTATGGAGGGGGAACCGGAGGCCGGCTTCTATAACCGCCTCGTAGCAGACAAAGTAGTGGTCTGCATTATCAATGTCATCGTCCCATGCCATTACTGCATCAGCAGGCGAGACTATAATATCCCACCCCTTTCCAAAGGGGTGCTTCTCTTTAAAAGCCCTGAAACCACTCTTTAACAGGGCAATGTCACATGTTAGAATTCTAATCCTTTTAGGGTGTGTGTTGTCAGCGATTTTCGGCGGTTGTTGATAGTCAGCCGCAAAGTTAACTTGATCAGAGCCAGAAGTTTCGGCCCTCGTCCTTTCACCGGTCTCATCATCGCTGGATCAATTAGAGGAAGAGGATTCTTCACAACCTTCCTCCCGTACGCCCGAACTCCCGGAAAAAGAGGGATCCTCTTCATCAGAATCGCTCTCCTCTAAATCCTCATGTTCCCCATCCGGAACAATCTCATCGGCTGGCACTGCCATAATGCGCCGACTCCTAGACTTTATGGTCGTCTGTTTGACTCTGGCCATTGTGTCCTGCACAGACACAGAGAGGGAGGAATTCGGAGATGAGCACAGCAATTCTGACAGTCCAGAAAAGGCACCCCCTGTTCTAGACTCAGCTGTTCCGGGGTACCGGCTTAGTGTCTTAGGCAGTACCGAGTGTGTGGATTGAGAACTCATTTTTACTTCTAAACTATGTATACAGGATGAGAAAGAATGTATACAAGTTGAAAAAGAGAAAAGCTAAAGATGGTACAGGCGGTTACCTTACTTTAGCTCTGAAAAATCTGAAAACAGCTACAGACGGTGAACCTGGTGTTGCAACGTTAGCACGCGGGAATCCTGAAAATTCTTACGCAGACGGAAGCAGAGAATCTCTCTCTAAAATTCTCCTTTTCTCTCTCTAGAAAGTCAAAGAAAATGAAATAGTGAGAGAAAGGAGGGGGGGGGGGTAAACTTCTATTTATAGAAGGGTGAAACGGGGGCATTCCCGTTTGAATTTCAAATTACTATCCATTGTTACTGTTCACCCTTGATGGGTGGACACGTGTCACAGGTGTCACGTGACATACACGTGACCCCTATGAGGGGCAAATGTTTTGGGTAAAAATACCCTAGACATGTGGACCAATGAGGGGAGGCCACGTGGCGAGCTCAGGATGGCTCAAGTGGCCTAATATCCTCTTGACACGTGGCCACCTCAGATAGGCTTCTGAAATGGCGGCCCTTAAGGGCCCAAATCCCTAGAAGTGCCGTAAAACGGCGCAACCCACTAAAATCTAGGTCAAGTGACCTAGATAGGGGCACATTCTCCAATGACCCTATAAATAGGGAGATATTTCCCCATTTTGGGGACACATCCAATCATTTATTACACCTACTTTCTCTCTCATCAGAGAATCACTTGAGCTTGGAATCCAAGCAGATCCCCACCTAAATTTCCGCACTCTTTATTCTCATTCAAGATACTAACTTGATCTTCGTAGGCGGAGCTCCAACCACCCGGAGTCTCCGTTGTTTTGCAGGTTTTCCCTTATTTTCGTTTTATTCTCTTATTTTCTCATTAATAAATTTTCTAGTTTATTTTGGTAATTTTGGAGCATTTTAGTTTATTTTCTTTATTTCATTAATTTTAGTTTATTTTCGTATTTTAGTTTACTTTATTTGCTTGTATAGTTTTTGTTATATTTTTATTAGTTTAGTTTTATGTCTCTTATTTTCTATTTCATTTTATTTATTTCTATTTTATTTATTTTATTTTATTTGTCTTGGTTTTGTTTTATTTCGTCCTTTATTTATTTTCATTTTTTTTTTCTTTTTTCTTTGTCCCAATTCTTTCTCGGTTTTGTGTGTAGGTGTTCGGGTTTCGTGTCAAGTGAGTTCGGGTTTCAATTTGAGTCAAATGCCCACTACCCCTTGTTCTCACACCAACGCGCAACCCCACAACCACCAACAACAGCAACAACAACTCCACCACAGCCACTTCCTCACTATCCCTTGATCAGTGACCTAATCAGGGGCACAAATACCGAGGACCCTATAAATATGGTGATTTCCCTCTTTTGGAGGGCACGTTTTATCATTTATTACACACTGTCCCTGTGATAGAGACATCTGAGCTTGGAATCCGAGCAGATATCCACCTAAATTTCCGCACCTTTTTTCTCTCCCTTCAAGTTACTAACTTGTTCGTCGGAGGCAGAGCACCACCCAACCGGTGTCTTCGTTTGTTTTGCAGGTACAGCTCATGTCGGATCAGTCTTCGTGTTGTAACTCTCTCGAGGGAAAAAACACCCAGAACAGGTACGAAGTGAGTCATGGAGTCACATTCGCCCGTATTGGCCTCTACTCGATTCTTATAGTGAAAAGCATTCCTCCGATCACAAAGGCATGCAAAAAAATATTCAATTTGCTCCAAGCTATTATTACGCTAAATTGGTTGAATATTAATGCAACATATAATTTTAAAATATTTGTGATCACTTGATTAAACAATAGGATTAAAAAGGAACCTAAATCGGTTGACCAATTTATCTTATTAGGAGTGATTTTCTATTACATATTTCCTAAGTGTGGAAATTCTAGTGTTGCGGTTAGTTTTTATAAAATTTCCTTTTTTGTTTTTGAAACCTATTTTATATTATGAAAATAGCCAATATAGTATAGTTTGGTCCATAACAAGAGTCCAATAATAGTGTAGTTAGATAGGGCTCAAAAAGAGATTTCCAACGATATATTATAAGCCCAATTCCGATGAAGAATGAGGAGGTTATGGCCATATTACTAAACTAGGCTCGATTTGATTTTTATATGTGTCACAATGATCTAGAGGAGGGCCTATTATGAATTATCATTCCTAATGCAATTAGGATTGATTATAGCCTTATAGAATCTTCTAGAAGGTTCTTTTGAATCCTAATGTGATTAGGGTTGATAATTAAGTTTTATGAGTTTTATTTGGAATAAAAGAAGTGTTTTAAATGAAGTTACGATTTTACCCCTCAAACGGATTTTTACGACTTTATTTTATCAAAAAATAGAAAACATGTTTAAAAATCGCCTGTAGTGCCGAATGTTAGGCTATCGCCTCGCGAGAGACTCTGTCGCGCGGCGACAAGGGCTGTTGTGGCGACACCGGCGTATTTTATTCCTCTTTGAACTCCGATTCTTTTTTTATCTTATCCGGACCATTTTCATTATAAATAAATCCTTAGACCTCCGTTTTTTTAATCATCAATTCTCCATCTAATTATCACCAATCCTCATTAAGAAATTCTTGATACTCTCTCTCTTTTTCTAAACCAACCCTTTTCACAAACAAAATTCCGCACTCACAAGATCTATACACACCTAGCATAATTCGAAGTTGCCTTCGCCCTAAACGTGAAAGAAAGAGGTACGAGACATCCAAGTAAGTGCTTGAATTGTTTTATTGGTATTATGATATAAAAATCATGTTTAGATTGTTATTTTGATTCCTAATATCAAGTATGATTAAATGGATGCTTCCAATTTTCTTTCCTAATAGCATGTTAGTATCATGTTAGGGTTAAAGCTTTGATTTTTTTATGTTTAATGACATGCTAGGGTTTGTTATTAATCTCTTTAGTATCATGCCTAGGATCTTACTATTATTATGTTTTAACATGATTATGTCTTTTATGATGATTATTATGATTACAATGTTGCTTGATTATATTTATTTTTATTGCTTGATCACGCCTTTTATGCATGCTTAAAGGGAATTGGTACTTGTAATCATGCTTAATAAGATAATTAATAATCTTGTTTAGGGTTAATATGATTATAATTCAAGTGATGATCGCCTATAATAGTTTTATTTGTGCATTAATATTAAACCAACATAGATAAACAGGATTAGGGTTAACCCATTGATTGCATGTTAGTCAGAAAGTGCACATGAAAACGAGTAGAATAAAGTGGAGGCCTATTATTAGGGCAGGTTCAGTCTCTTTTAGGTTGGATTTATATCTTCATCCCCGAACTTCCAATCTTGGTTCTAGACCTATTGGAGTTAACGATCTCTTGGATCGTTAAGGAGTGTAACCTTCACCCTGTGAACGGTTTACAAGTTCCTAAAACTTGTTGGCGACTCTTTTGCTCCAGCTTCCTTCCCTTTGGACGCCACCATGCTTAAGTGTATGATCACAGTGGGGTTCATGTTTGGGGTAATGCTTGAAATATTCCCTACAGTTTTTGGCGACTCCACCTGGGAGGATTTCTATTTTAATTCCTGAAATTTATTTCGCAATGATTTAGAATGAGTGGATGAGACACGAAAATTTCTAAGTATTTCATGTGCGTAATTTTGATTAACATTGTTGTCATATGCATAAAAAAGGTTCTCATTAGAAAGACCATCTGTAATGAGGCAAAAACATAGGATTTTTACACGTAGGAAGTTTGAGGAATATCTTTCACAACTAGAATCGAAATAATACTGCGAAAACTGGAAAATTCTAAGACACAGACAGCTGCTGACGCATGGAGGAACCGGCGTCTAGAAAACAGAGCATGTTCCCGAAGATATGGCTCTGTCGCCGAGCGACAATTCTATCGTCTGGCGACAGGGCTCATATCCTAGAGACACTTTCTGTTGGTTGGCGCTACGTTCTTCTAATACCGAGCCAGAAATCTGCCTTCTTGTTTTTCCTAGTTCTAGCACTGTTGCATTGTTGGCTCGATTCAACTTCCTGATTGAGTTTTTTTCTCACTTTTCTGAAACCCATATGTGTTCTACATATGGACATAACCCTCTGGGAATTCATGCTACATCTACCCGATTAAACGCTTTGAGCAACTAAGGGTACATCCGAGAATGTTGAATTCACCAAACCATAGAAGCGAGTGTAACGCGTGGGGTCCCATCTACACGCGCCAACCCTTCCAAAGGTAAGGCTTCCGCGTTATGCATCCGGACTCATAACCATGGACCCTCTTTGACTAACCCATATCCTGAACTTTAGAGAACTAGAGCCATGGTTAGGTTGCAAACTCTTTGCGTCATATCGTGCCTACTTGACTACTTGTGCATTATTTGTTGTGCATACTTTATATATTTTCCTAACCATTTGCTTGACTTGTGTTTAAGCCTAAAAAAACTGATTAATGACTAAAAGGACTTTGCCTAATTAATTAATTAATTTGAGTAATTAAAGTTTAATAAATTAATCAAAACTGACTTAGTACGACTTTAGGCTTGTCCCGCATAGTAAAAAAAATGAAAGCAGTCCGAGATTAATGTTCCAGTAATGGCACAAAAATTTGGGCTGCAACGCCGTGCGGCAACCCTGTCGTCTGGCGCTGCACTGCAGAGTGCGACAACAGTCCTGTTGCTTTGGCGACAGTTCAAATCTTTGCTCGAGTCATTACGACGAGTCTAATTAAATAGTTTATTAATCAGTTTGGTTATTTTGTTAATGGCAGTAACCTTATTCAGTCCTTAATTGAGTCTAAACACTTAGTCCCATGGTCTTACACATGAGTCTTAACATGTTACCTACACTCACTAGTCTTAGCACACACTTTGTATATGTCGCCATGACCATGTCTTAGGTTCATGCATGAGTCGTTTCCCGTCATTCGAGTGGGGGGTCCAATCTATTCCCATTCTCTTCCACATTCTCTTCCATGTTGAATAGAGCTTGAGAACAAATAAAAAATAAAAAACTTATCCCTAATTTCCCTTTCCACTATACTTGGTCAATGAGAGAAGGGCGATTAATCAAGGACAACACCTTCGTTTAAGTTCAACTTTTTGATAAACCAGTCGGTCGAAAAAGAAAAGCTAACAAGATGATGGCAAGTCAAGAAGAAGTTAATGAGCTTAAGAAGCAAATGGCAGACGTGATTAAGATGTTGAAGACCTTAACCATCCAAATCAATGACCCTGTGAAGCAACAACAAATGGAGCTCATGCAAGAAAGATTGAGAAAAATATCCAATGACTTAGATTTCAGGGCATTAGCTCACAAGGGGTCTAATTGGACAAGGAGCTTCTTCCGCAGAAGTTCGATGCCAATGACATCCCTAAGTTCAAGGCAACTGATAATCCCTATTTCCATTAAAGAGCCTTTGAGACTATAATAAACATTAGGGGATTGATAGGAAAGTCTTTCATTCCTTGTTTTCTTTATCTCTTGAAACCGTTTGTCAACAATGGTTCTTTTCCCTTGACAAAGAGAAAACCTCTTCTTGGGATTCCATAAAAAACGCTTTCGTAGATAGATGTAAGTGCAACATCCAAGACGAAACAGATCGCAGACAACTTGAGATGTTAAAACAAAAAGAAAACAAAGGGTTCACTTCTTTCTTCAACAAATAGAGGGAAACTTCTGCTAATATGGTTAAGGTTCCTACCGAAAAAGAGTTTGTAAGGATTTTCATCAAGAACCTTCAAGAAAAATATGCAAAGCACTTAAAATACCAACATAACTTGAATAATTTCAAGGATGTGTATAATATAGGCATTTACATTGAAGATAACCTTCTAAAATATAATAGTGCATGAGGAAAGAAGAACGACCATCCTTCTTCTTCCTCTCCCATTAACGAAGTACATGCTACGAACACCTTTAAACCACGAATCCAAAGGTCAGTGTTCACTCCACTTGGTATGAGTTATGAAATAGCTTTCAAAAAGCTACAACAAAAAGGACTAGTCATGCCCACAGGACCTATAAAAGACCTAGTTGCAGAAGCTAGGCCACCTAAGTGGGATCCTAATAAACATTTCAAGTATCACCAAGGAAAGGGTCATGACATTGAGGAGTGTTGGAAACTCAAAGAAGTTATTCAAGATCTTATCGACGACGATAAAACTTTCGAGATTCTAGCCATCGTAGAAGATCAAACATCCTTCGATCCATCACTCCTTATCACACCCCTAGGCGAGCTCATGATCGAGATAGCTTATATAACCTCTCTTGATGAAGGGGCCATGATTGAGGAGGATGAAAGAATTTTCTTAGATAATACCAGGGAAAATGTGTCAAGTCTAAAAGAAGACTTTCAAAAACTATAAGATGTCATTTCCATGCTCTTAAATGTGGTAGAAGGACTAGCAAATCGGATGATGGTTATCGAACAAAATTCTCACCAAGGATTTAACGAAGAACTCAATGCTCCTAAGCAACGGGAAAAAAGGACCATTGAAGAATACACACCAATAGAAATGGCTTATGATGAAGCTTTGGACTATCTTCATGATCAAGGTCTCATTCGTCTCGTTGGCCCCAGTCAAAACCCACCACCTGAGAAGTGATCTCCCAATTGGGATCCAAACTCTTATTGCAAATATCATAGAGGCCATGGTCACACCACCAAAAAGTGTTTTACCCTGAAGGTTTGCATTCAAGACCTCCTTGATTCAAACCACCTTCATGTTCCTATGAGCAACAGGAAGGCCAAGAATAGTAACAATAATTAAAGTGGCTGGAAAGGAAAAAAGAACGACAATCCTTCTTCTTCCAAAACTACCTACTCGAACAACACTAGCTTGGATGAGGTCCTTTCCATGAACAAACGAGAGCAAAAGAGAACCATTAAACCTATTGACAGAAGTTATGACACAACATTCGATCACCTTAATACTAGAGGTCTCATAACTCCCATTGGACCTATTCAAGATCCCGCACCTAAGAAGAGGTTACCTAATTGGAATCCAAATAAACACTACCAGTAACATCAAGGTAGGGGTCATACTTATGAGAGCTGCTGGAAGCTAAAAGAGATCATCCAATATCTAATTGACAATAATAAGCTTCCCATACCTCTAAACGAAAAGAAGTCTGAGTGATGATAAAGCATAAGACACAAGGCGAGCTTCAACGACGAGATTTCGTGACCTCTCTTTATTTTTTTTCATTCTTCCTTTCCCCAATAAGTCTAGCATAGGCACCTTCTATTTTTCCTTAGATTTACTTTGTAGATTTTATCTTTTTCCCCTTTTAATAAAATGAGCATTTATTTCCTTGCATATGAACATTGCATTGCACCTAAAAAAAAGAAAAAAAATATCATTGTCAAACTAAGCACAAGGTATACCCATGATTTGAGGCACCTCTTTTAGCCATATCATATCTCCTTTAACCCTTTCAAAAATACAATCCTTTTTTAATAAACCACTTTGAGCCTCGTCTAACGATAGAATTTTCTTTCTTCAACCCACATCTACTTAACCTTGGGATAGGACAGTTTGCAACTTATGCGATTTAAAAAAAAAGGCATGAGTGATTTCAAAAGATCAAAATAAATAAAAAGAAAAAACAATAAAAGTGTAAAAAAGGGCAAGTGTTCCAATGTCTTTGATATGGAAATGTCTTTAATATGAACACGTCTCAGATTGCGTTTCTTATCGAGTGCTCGGTACCATGCCTGAGAAGTATGAATGCCAAGTGAATGATAGAACGCATGATCGGGATTGCCCATGTTGTTTTAAAGAATACTACAAGAAGGGGGGGTTGAATTGTAGTATGAGAATTTAGCCTAACTTTTTGGGGAATTAAAATTAAGTTAGCTAAAGGAACTGAAAGATTAACTAAAGGAACTAAAGAATGCAAGAGAGATTTTACGTGGAAAACTCCTTGGCCCTAACAAGGAGAAAAACCACGACCACTTGGGATTTTGGGAAAAGAATCTTCACTATAATAGAGAAAATGATCCTATTACAAGCTAACGACTCAAACTCAAGTTCCTCTACGAACTTGAGACCCTAAGGAACAAGTCACTTAACTTGTTACTCTTCTCTTCTCTTTCTCTCTTCTCACTTCTCTGTTCTCTATTCTCTTTCTCTTCTCTTTCTCACTTCTCTTTCTCATACACAAACGTTCACTTGAACTTCCCCATTCCCCAAATTACAACTCGAAAAATAAACAAACTATAGTATAAGAACATTAAGAACACTAATGAACTTGTGTGGAATTGACACTTGACTCGATTTGAAGCTTGAAAACTTATGTGAGCAAAGGTGAGTTTTTCCATCAGATTTCAAAGACTATTTATAGAGCAATAAACATATTGGAAAAACCTCTTTGTGCAGCAAATCCATCACGCCACTACTCATACCCACTAAGAAGATCATGTCCCTTGAATTAAGGAACCATGAACTCCTCAGTGTCCAAAACCATGACTGAAGAAGAACATGGGAGAGTAGGCCGCAAGTTTTGGGAAACATGGAGATTTTATTTTCAGAAGCTATTTTGTAAAATCAGAAATAAAAATAAAATCCTCTTTCTTGTTTAAAAAGATAATCGTTTAGAAAATAACAACTTCCCTAAAAATTAGCTAGCACAAAATTATCTTTTTAGACGAATACCACACAGTATTTCGAATGCAACTTAATATCTTATACTTACATAAATCCTAAAATATAAAATATATTTAGTCTTCATGTTCTCTAATGAAGCTTCTACTCCGAGGCTTCTTTTCCTTGAGAGGAACTTCTCTTCTCTGATGAAGCTTCTTCTCTGAAGCTTTCGTTCCCTGAGGGAACCTTCTCTTCACCAGTCTTCATTTCTGAAGCTCCAGTTCCTATGAAGGAACTCTTCTATATGGATAGCTCTGTTATCGCCTTCTTGTTCCTCATGGTATTCTTACAAGACACTTCATTCTCCTAGTCTTTGTAACTGAGTACACACTTAAACAATCAAGCTCTTATTAGTTTGTAAGTAATTGAGGTTGTGTCATCATCAAAGTCATTAAGTCCAACAATATTCCCCCTTTTTGATGATAAAAAACAAACCAAACTTACTTACAAGGAAACAGAGATAATCCATTTTATTCCTAAAGAAAGGAAATGCAAAAAAACAAAATACAATGCAGAATGGAAACTAATGTTAAGAAAATAAAAACAATGCATAAATAAATAACTGAAGGAAAAACTGAAAAACTTGAAAAAAACTTGTATATACATTATACCTGCTTGTAGAGATTAGGTAGCTTGTGAAGATTTCGAACAGAGTCTATAGAATGATTAAGTTTCCTTGATAGTTTGCATCCTTTTTCCCCTTTTGGCATTTATCAAAAACTAACATACAAGCATATAGTATACCATAACACAGCACCATCTAGTGGTTTAGTGTTAAGATAGGAAGCATGCATAGAGAAAACATTCACAAAGCATATAGGCAAAAGAAACATAGATTATAATCATCCAAAACCGATTTAAAACATCGGCCAAATGTACCAAATTTACAAGTTTACCAAAATAAATTTAAAAAGTGCCCATAATATTACAGACAAAATTAAAAATTGTTCCCAAAAGCAGATAAAATATAAGTTTCATCAACATAAAAAGGCTGCAGAGAAAGGTAGGTTATGAAGCAGTGCTCTGGTCATCATCAACAGTAAGATCCTCCAACTTCTTGGTGATTTGAGAAACTATGTCCTTGACAATGGACTATCTCCCCTGTTCCGAGCTTGTGACCAGTTCCTTCACATTAGCATCTAGTGTGAGTACACTCTTCTTCAGTTCCTCCATCTTAACCTTTGACTTCTCTTGTTCCTTCATCAATTGTTGGAGCATCTCCTTCATCTCCTTCACATCTTCGCTGGGAACCTTAGGTGGGGAACTGAATGCTGCAAACCCTGTACCTGCAGATGCATACTTGCCCAAAATAGGAGAGCTTGTGACTTTCTGCAAATCCTCTTGCACCCCTGTGATATCAATGCAAATGGGGGCAGAGGTCTCCTTTTTCTTCATCAACCTCAAGCTCTTCCTTTTCTTCCTTCCCCCTGTCTCAGTCACTTCCTCAACCACCTTTTCCTCTTCCTCCTCCTGAATGTCCTGCACCACTCCCTCTATTATCCTAGTAGCTCTCTCATCTTTCCCCTCAGCTATGGCACCTACTTCCTTTGGCCTTTTATCTTTTTCCTCCAGCACAACTTCAAAACATCCATCTACAACCTTCATCTTATGATTTTCTAGGCAAATAGGCTGCATGTACTCGGTGTTTTTGAGGGGCAGGGGTTCTTTATCAACAAAGGAAATGCCAAATCTTTCAAAGACATAGGTGAGAAGGTTACCATATCCCACCTTCCAACCTATTGGAACACAGTGGGAGAGGTATTGGACCATGATAGAGGGAAAGTTGATTTGGATCTTTTTGGCTAAGAAATAAATAAGAACAGAGTCAAGCTTGTTGGCACTGTCTCTCTTTTGGGTGCGAGGGATAATATCATCGAAAACAAACTTTAGCAGAATTTTGTAAAGAGGGGTTAGGTCATTGTGATTTATGTAGGTTTCCTCCGGGTCCCCACCTAGAAACTCCACTATCTCATCAGTATTTGCGTTAGGAAGAGGGTTCCTTATCACATTACTTTTAAAATATAAATCATATCCAGTATTAGGAACATCAAACAACTCAGCCAAGTACATCACATCAAACTCAATTTCTTTTTCATACACACAGCAACGAATAACACCTTTAGAGTATTTGAAACTTTTGCAAAAATCCCTCATAGCATCAACATAAATACTCCGATTAAAGCATTCACTCAACAAATTCACCCAATTTTGAGCCTCAACTAAATCAAGCAGTTCATACAACTTAACAGACTTACATCAAGGAAGATTAATAGCCAAACCTGTCACAAAGTGATCACTAATCTTCTCTTGCCTTTTCATAGCTGTTGGCTTGTCCCGGTAATTGACTCCTAGTTCCGGAGCACTCTCTTCTTCATCTTGCATGTCGTCGGACTTCCTTTTTCGAGAAGACTGGGATTCGGTAGTTGAATCCACTTTTGGAGGCTCTTGATCTTCAATGGGATCAATTTCCGGTGGGATTTCCATGGTAATGTCTGGAATTGGGTTTGTGTTTAAGTCGGCTTCAATTTGGGTTTTTGGAGAGGTAGACATTGGAGGGTAATTTTGATCGGAGTGATGAGAGAGAAGGTAATTTTTGTGTGGTGTAAATTTTTGTGAGGCTGACATCTTTTATGGTGGAGGTAAATTGGTGAAGTGAGGTGTCGTTTGGGAGGTGAAGTGAATTTAGTTGATTTGACACTCTTATTTATTGCTTAGGGAAACGCAAACCGTGTTTTTATGAGAGTATTGCACTTGGGCTACTTTTGAACAAAGGATAATGATGAATATTAGATGTATTCATCTGAATTTTGTGTTTAGATAAAAAAAATTGGAATTTTTAGAATTAGATAAACACAAATACTTTATCTCTTGAATTTTATCAATAAAGAACGCATGCAAATACAACTTGATATATGGAACAAATCAACAAGGCTCATGCAACCAATTTTAGACTTTTCATATTCTATGACTTTCAAATTTACATGCCCTTAGTAAATATTACTCCTGCTCACAACCTGTCTTAACTATGTAGTTAAACATATAAAACTTGTGCACAATATACAACAGATTAAGCAAGTCAGTTAGAGCTTCATACCTGAGAAAACGTGATGTATTTTTCTCAGTATAACTTAATCATCCCAATTTCCATTCTCATCTTCTCATGCCTTTCTCTATTCAAGGGTTTTGTTAAAATATCTGCAATTTGATTGTCAGTGTGGCATAAATCTAATTTAATTAAACCCTTTTCAACATTATCCATAAGGAAATGATGCCTTATATCAATATGCTTAACTCTTGAATGATGGACTGGATCTTTAGATATGCAAATTGCACTAGTGTTATCACAGTAGATAGTAATGCAATTAAATTTAATGCCAAAGTCTCGCAACTGTTGTTTAATCTAGAGGACTTGAGAGAAACAAGCAGCTGCTGCTACATACTCAGCCTCTGCAGTAGATAATGCAACAGTATTCTGTTTCTTGGTACCCCAAGAAACTAGACAATAGCCAAGGAACTGAACCATACTTGAGGTGCTTTTCCTATTGACTAGGTCACCGGCATAGTCAGCATCTGTGAATCTTCTAAGCATAAAGTCATCACTTCTAGGATAGAACAGACACATGTCATCTGTTCCTTTGAGGTATATCAGAATTCTCTTAACAACCGTTAAATGTGATTCTTTAGGATTAGACTGAAATCTAGCACACAATCCAATACTAAAAGCAATGTCAGGCCTACTGGCTGTTAGATATAGCAATGAACCAATCATACCTCTGTAAGTGGTTTGATCCACACTTTTTCCTTGTGGATCTTCATCAAGTCTTGTTGCTGTTCCCATAGGTGTGTGATTTGTCTTGGTGTTCTCCCTGTTGTACTTTTTAAGAAGTTCCTTGAAATACTTTTGTTGGTGAATCATTATTCCTTCAGCTATTTGCTTTATTTGAAGTCCAAGGAAGAAATTTAATTCACCCATGATGCTCATCTCAAATTCACCACCCATCAGCTCAGTAAAGTACTTGCATAAACCATTGTTAGTAGCACCAAATATAATATCATCTACATAGATCTGTACAACTAACAAACCAGTTCCTCGATATTTAAGGAAAAGAGTTTTGTCTTACTTTTCCTCTTTTGAAATCATTTTTCAGTAGGAACTTTGAAAAGCCTTTCATACCAGGCTCTTGGTGCTTGTTTAAGCCCATAGAGAGCTTTATCAAGCTTATAAACATGATTTGGAAAATTTAGGATTTTTGAAACCCGGAGGTTGTTCAACAAACACCTCCACATTTAAGAAACAATTAAGAAAAAGCACATTTCACATCCATTTGATAGAGTTTGAAACCCATAAAAGAAGCAAAAGCTACTAGGATTCTAATAGCTTCTAATCTAGCTACAAGAGCAAAGGTTTCTTCGAAATCAATACCTTCCTGTTGTTTGTAGCCTTTCACAACCAATATAGCCTTGTTCCTTAATATGGTGCCATGTTAATCAAGCTTGTTCCTGAACACCCATTTGAGCCCGATAACTTTCTTTCCCTTAGGATTTGGCTCAAGGTGCCAGACTTTGTTCCTTTCGAACTCATTGAGTTCCTCTTGCATGACAACTATCCAATCAGCATCTCTTAAGGCTTCTTGATGATTTCTTGGCTCTAGGATGGACAGAAAAGTATGGAATGCACAGTAGTTCCTCATTTGTGATATTGTTTGAGTTCCTTTTCCTATATCACTGATAATGAGATCAGTTGGATGGGAACCTTGATACTTGAATGGCCTGGGTTGAAATTCCCTATCTGGAACTCCAATTTGAGGAGCTTCTGTTTCTGTTCCTCCTACTTCTTCTACTTGTTCCTCATTTACCTGTTCGTCGGGTTGAGGAACTTCTCCATTTTCTTGATGATTCTCTTCTGGAGAAGGCTGCTTTTCCTTAGTTTGCTTTTGATTCTCTTCTTCATCCCTGTCTCTTATCAATCCAATTTCAAAATCATTATCATCTTCTTGTTCCTGTACACTCACAAACTGGTTAACCTCATCAAAGATTATATGAATGCTTTCCTTAACACACATTGAGCTTTTATTGTAAACTCTATAAGCTTTGCTATCAGAGGCATATCCTATAAATATAGCCTCTTCACTTCTTTCATCACATTTCCCTAGGTTTTTCTTACCATTATTATGTACAAAGCACTTACAACTAAAGGCTCTAAGATGAAGGGAGTCTTGTTGAGGATACTTCTGATTGTCACCCTGTTGAGGGTTGTAACATGTTGTATTCACGGCTTCAGCCCAGAAGTTCCTTGGAAATCCACTTGGAATCAGCATCGTTCTAGCCATTTCCTCAAGGGTTCAATTCTTCCTTTCTACAACTCCATTCTGTTGGGGAGTCCTTGGAGCTGAGAAGTTATGATTCATGCCATTTTCCCTGCAAAACACATCGAATCTTTAGTTCTCAAATTCAGTTCCGTGATCTGATCTGAGATGGACTATGGAGTGACCACTGTTTTTCTGTATTTTCTTGGCAAAAGCAACAAACTCATTAAAAGTTTCATCTTTACTAGCAGGAAAAATAACCCAAGTGAATATAGAATAATCATCAACAATAACCAACACATACTTCTTGCCACTCCTGCTATGAATTCTCATGGGACCACACAAATCCATATGGATTAGTTCCAAAGGCTTTGTAGTGCTTACCATTTTCTTCAATTTAAAAGATGAATGAACATGCTTGCCTTTCACACATGCATCACAAACTTTGTTCTGTAGGAACTTGATAATAGGAAGTCCCACAGCCAAGTTCCTCGACCTCAGTTTGTCTAGTAATGAAAAGCTAGCATGTCCAAAACGTTTATGCTATAACAGGGGATCATCTTCAATAACACTCAAACAAGTAAGGTTGTTCCTTAGGATTAAGTTGAGGTCAACTGTATAAGTGTTCCCTCTTCTTGTTCCTTCTAGAACAACCTTTCCTGACTTGTTGTTGATGATGTTGCAAGAGTCATAAGTAAAACTTACATAGTTTCCTTTATCACAGAATTGTGATATACTGAGTAAATTGTGCATTAGGCCCTCGACCAGGAACACATTATCAATGGAATGAGATTTAGATCTTCCAATTTTGCATTTTCCAATGATCTCGCCCTTCTTATTATCCCCAAAGGTTACTGTTCCTCCAGGGTAGTCTTCTAGTGAGAGGAATTTTGATTTATCACCTGTCATATGCTTTGAACAACCGTTGTCGAGATACCACGAGTTGTTCCCCCTCACTAGGACCTACAAGAAAACTAAGCATTAGGATTAGGAACTTAGCTTTCCTTGGGTTCCTTAGACGTGGATGCAATATTAGTTTTCTTGACCCACACTTGTTTTTACATTTCTTTTATCAGCTTCTTCTCTTATCCTACAATATCCATAGAGATGTCCAGTCTTACCACAAAAAGTGCATACCTTCATGCTAGGAAGCTCAACATATTTCTTTTGCTTACCTTTCCTCTTGGTCATATAACCAAGGCCTTCAGTTCTTTTTCCTTGAGCTTCAGCTATCCACTCAGGTATGACTTTTGGGTCAATACTTCTATCCTTTCTAGCATTCAGTTCTGATTCAAGTTGATCCTTTTGGGTTTTTAAAGTAGAAAGCTCATTTTTCAAATTTTCAGAATCAACATTGAATTTAAGCAACTGATCTCTTGAGGAACTGCTAGAACTGATATAAGAATTTATGAGCTTATACTGAGTTAGTTCAACACTCAGAAGAATACTTTCATGTTTAATTATATCAACTATCTCAGTTATGTGTTTTGTATTTAAAATCAAGTTCTCTTAGTTTGCTTTAAAGACTTGGCATAAGCTGTTTCCAACCAAGCACCATGTTCTTTGCAAACCTTAAGAGGTTTTTCACATTTATTCAACTTCACACATGTATCTCTAAAGAATTCTTTCTTTTTTCTAGACATATATCTATCAAGACATCTTTAGAGAGAGTTTTAAGCTGTTTAGGATCAAGAAATACCTCTTTCTAGAGTTCCTCAAGGTAAGCCTTTTCATCATCTGATTTGGCCATCAAACAAAGATTGGCCGTCTCCTGTTCTGGTTGGTCATCATCTTCTTCTTCACTTTCTGAGTCTCCCAGGCTGTTATCATTGGCTTCCTTATGTCTGACTTTGATAGAGTGCTTTGCTGAATTTTTCTCTTCCCTGTTCCTTAGCCTTTCCTTTCCCTTTATCATTTTCCCAAAGGGGACAGTCTCTGATAAAGTGATCTGGGGATCCACACTTGTGGAAGCTGTAGTTAGGCTTTGGATTTGAGGTCTTTTTCCCGAAGTTCCTTAAGGTTCGGCCTTTCTTGAACATCCTTTAGAATCTTCGCACAATTAGGGCAGCCTCATCCTCGTCCACTTTTGAGTCCTCCTCCTCATCAGCCTTAAGAGCCAGTCCCTTAATCCTCGTGGGTTCATTATTGAATCCAAGGTGTAGCTCATGAGTCATGAGAGAACCTGCTAGTTGTTCAATATTGAAATTTTTAAAGACCTTCGTTTCCTGAAGGGCTGTCACCTTAGCTCTCCATCTCTCATCTTGTGGAAGACTTCTAAGAACCTTCCTAACTTGCTTATCTGTAGGAATCTGTCTACCAAGGGAAACCAACTCATTTATGATGTTAGTAAAGCGTGTTAACATCTTGAATAGTTTATTTAGGCTGCATTTCAAATCTTTCATACTTAGACATAAGTAGATGGATTTTTTAGCGTTTAACTTCATTAGTTCCTTCATGAGTAATCTGCAGCAAATCCCAGATTTCCTTAGCGTTCTTGCACCCCATAACACGATTGTGTTCGTGAGGTCCAAGTCCACAGTGGAGCAATTTCACAGCCATAACATTTATTTCCATTTTATCAAAGTCCTCTTTTTCATATTCAGACATATGCTTAGAGATTACCTCGTTCTGAGCGTTTGTTTTGGTGACTTCGAAATCACCAACCTCGATGACCCTCCAGACTTGGTAGTTCTTTGCCTTGATAAAGATTTCCATGCGGTTCTTCCAGTAATTATAGAACTTGACGTTGAACATAGGAGGCCTCTGAGTTGAGTATCCTTCCACGAGCTTTTCATGAGTATTCATTTTCTCCAAGACCTTTCTTGTTCAGGGTTTCCTGATTTTCCTAGAAAGGCTCTGATACCAATTGTTGTTTTAAAGAATACTACAAGAAGGGGGGGTTGAATTGTAGTATGTGAATTTAGCCTAAAATTTTGTGGAATTAAAATTAAGTTAGCCGAAGGAACTGAAAGATTAACTAAAGGAACTAAAGAATGCAAGAGAGATTTTACGTGGAAAACTCCTTGGCCCTAACAAGGAGAAAAACGACGACCACTTGGGATTTTGGGAAAAGAATCTTCACTATAATAGGGAAAATGATCCTATTACAAGCTAACAACTCAAACTCAAGTTCCTCTACGAACTTTTAGACCCTGAGGAACAAGTCACCAAACTTGTTACTCTTCTCTTCTCTTTCTCTCTTCTCACTTCTCTGTTCTCTCTTCTCTTTCTCTTCTCTATCTCACTTCTCTTTCTCATACACAAACGTTCACTCGAACTTCCCCATTCCCCAAAACAAACTCTAGTATAAGAACATTAAGAACACTCTAATGAACTTGTGTTGAATTGACACTTGACTCGATTTGAAGCTTGAAAACTTATGTGAGCAAAGGTGAGTTTTTCCATCAGATTTCAAAGACTATTTATAGAGCAATAAACATATTGGAAAAACCTCTTTGTGCAGCAAATCCATCACGCCACTACTCACACCCACTAAGAAGATCATATCCCTTGAATTAAGGAACCATGAACTCCTCAATGTGCAAAACCATGACTGAAGAAGAACATGGGAGAGTAGGCTGCAAGTTTTGAGAAACATGGAGATTTTATTTTTTGTAAAATCAGAAATAAAAATAAAATCCTCTTTCTTGGTTAAAAAGATAATCGTTTAGAAAATAACAACTTCTTTAAAAATTAGCTAGCACAAAATTATCTTTTTAGACCAATTCCACACAGTATTTCGAATGCAACTTAATATCTTATACTTACATAAATCCTAAAATATATAAATATATTTAGTCTTCATGTTCTCTGATGAAGCTTTGACTCCGAGGCTTCTGTTCCTTGGGAGAAACTTCTCTTCTCTGATGAGGTTTCTTCTTTGAAACTGTTCCCTGAGGGAACCTTCTCTTCACCAATCTTCATTTCTGAAGCGCCAGTTCCTGTGAAGGAACTCTTCTATATGCATAGCTCTGCTTCTAGCCTTCTTGTTCCTCATAGTATTCTTACAAGACACTTCATTCTCCTAGTCTTTGTAACTGAGTACATACTTAAACAATCAAGCTCTTATTAGTTTGTAAGTAAGTGAGGTTGTGTCATCATCAAAATCATTAAGCCCAACATCCCACACTTATAAAAAAAAAAAAAAGCAAAGAAAAGAGAGAGAAAAAAAAAAAAAAAAAAAAGAAGAAAGAGCTTAAAAGTGAGAAAACTCAAGCCTAAAAATACAAGGATTCAAAAGCAAGGTTGCACACCTTGGGGGCTTATCGAGGGTCTTGAGCCTTTATCCCTTTCTTCTACAAACATTTAGCCTAAACCACGTTACAACCCTTAAAAAGACCTTTTGAGGTATACACATACTTGTGCAAGGTTTGGCTAGAGCTACGTTCGGCCTGATGCCAAACGGATACGTAGGCAACCTCACGTTGGGGCGCGACCGTAATAAAATGCATTCGTATTCACATTCACACATCATGATCATATAAAAGGATCCCCAATGATCATCCCTATCTACTTAGAGCTAGACTAGGGGGCTTGATCCCTACATTGTTAGCCTACCTAGCCTAAGAGTCACCATCTTTTGGCTCTTCTCAAAATAATATCTTTCCACACACTTAGCCTTTGCGGCGTAACCTTGGTGTCACTTTTACACACTGCACATATACATGACCAAATCCCTTAGGAAACCCTTTTTCATGAAATCTTAACACAACACTGAAGCATGTCTTGTTAAAATCACACATCAATCATCATTGCATCACAAAGTATGAAGTACTTAGCCTCCGCGCCTAAATAACCAAAATACTTTCATTATCGAGTCAACTAGGATAGTCTAAGATGTTACAACCCTTGTATTATGAGAGACAGCATCAACAGATTAAGCTCATTCAACATGCATCAAAAACATTGATTCTTTTTCGATTCTTTCTTTTCGGGAGAAAGTCGGTACCCTCAACAAAAAATGACGGAAATTTTTTTTTTTTCGCATTTTTAGTCAAGCACATCATAATACAATGCACACACAAATCATGACTCACACGTGTTAATTCACCTTGGGTCAACCCTAAGAAAAAACATCAAGCCTTAGGTCAATCCTAAGAAAAACACTAGGAATGTCTTTTAGAAACGAGTGAATAG